>NC_140646.1:27940760-28541442 GCF_978046115.1 Saccoglossus kowalevskii
TTAGTGTGTGTGCTTGTTGAATCAGACAGTACCGGTATACATGTACATATCAAGAAGGCTATTATTACTTAATATATCCATACTTATTTTAATTTTTATTGCAATATAAAAAAATCAACTAATATTTTTTTTTTAATTCCCTATTCAGTTTAATTTTTCAATTGTTTTTCCATTTTTTTGAATAACTTGTTTCAATTTGGTACTTCGGCAAGATATAAAGGTTTCATGTATATACTACCGATACTTATTTTTGTCTCAATAAAATGTTCCTGTCCCAATAAAATGTTCCTGTCCAAACACTTGCAGTTCCAAAACAGTGACTTATGGATTGACCTCCATGCATGCATGCATACCCATCTATCTCAGACATTCCTGTAATGATCATATTCAAACTTCACCCATACTTCATATATCTTGGCATACGAATGCGTGTTCATTTGGTTTACGATCTGATTCAAGATCGAATGTCGGCCGTTTATGCCTAAAATTATTCAAAATTAAGCATTTTTGCCATTCCAGATCTTGGTCATGCCTGGATGAATTTTGGTTGAACTTGGCATGTACATTATAAAAATAATGAAACCTTAATACACTTCATAATTTTTATCAAATCGGATTCTAAATGACCACATTTTTAAATTTAAGCCATTTTTAAACAAATGGTGTTCAGTGCCATATCCAGAACATGCCTTGACCAATCTTGTTCAAACCTGATAGGTACATCATGTCACACACATGCACATCTATTCATTTGACAATCTAATTCACTATTGCCAAATGGCGGCCATTTTAATGTTAAAAATTCAACAAAATAAAGCACTTCTGCCATTTCAAATACAGATCTTGGTTATACATGGCCAGCTATTGTCCATCTTGGTACAAACAATGAACATGGGACCATAATGTTTTTTTCAGATTACATTCAAAATTGCTTAATGCAATTGCTATTCTAGAGCCATATCCCTGACATACAGTAAAACATGTCTTTTTAGCTAGCATGTTATTTTAGCTAATTTAGGTAATCTGTAATTTCGCTTATTCAAGATGTCACTAATTTAAAATAAAGTATATTCCCACAATGAGATGACTTTGTTGGCACTTTAGTTAAATTAAGATTCAGTTAGTTCATGAATGGAGACGTATTCACTAAAATGGCGTGTAGCTATTTTAAACATGTCTTACAGTTCATTGACTGGTCAAAAATGTACAACGACATGATACATCATGTAAATTTTTTCATTTTCTGAATTAAAATGGCTTATCTCAGTTTTGTTTTACTATTTAACTAAAAAGGGAATCTGTCGTGTCCTTAAATCAAATGCTTCAAAGCTATGTCAATTGCCTGAATTCAGCCAATTCATTGACCCATGGTTGGTACCATACACATACATGTATATGCAAAGTACACTGTACGTTGTGAGAGCATATTTTTAGTCTCATGCATACATCCAATACATTTGATTTTATAACAATACACTAAAATCAGGTACATGTATTTTGATATGTCTGAAACCAGATCCCGGGCATGTGTTGGTTATTTCAAACTAGGTGGATGGATTGACCATTAAGGGTTGTTGATCCACATAACTTTGATTTGTAAATTTGACTCAAGATGGCTGACTGGTGGCCATTTTGTTTTTGACAAAGTCTATTTCAGATACTGTAAAATACATTATTTTAACTGAATTAATTTTTGCTGAAAAGGCTTTTAGGGTGTTTTGTATGGAATTTATTTTCACTGATTCTTGATCAGTTAAATGTGAAATATAGGAAAAAAAGTATATTCGCTGGATTTTATTTTCTAAAAATAGCAAAAATAAGTTTTACAAGTATTTTACAGTATACATCTCAACATGCTTTGAGCAAATCATATATTCTTAGATTTTACATCATTGCATACTTACATACAATAGTTTAGTTATATGATACAAAAACACACACTACAATCAGGTGATATGTCCAGAACCAGATCTTAGGCATGTGAGTTTAAATTTCTTAGAACTTGGTGGAAGGAGTTACCATTACTGGGGGATTGATGCATATCACTTTGGTTTTCCTATTCAAGATGGCTGACTCGATCCATCTATCAGGTCACGCAAGTACTGCAATATCATAAACTTTTTACATACCCGGTATGTGCAATTCATGAAGTTATAAAATATCAATGTGAAAATGTTTAGAGCTAAATTAATTTTAAATATTGCTTTGAGATTAAGCAAAAATAAAGTGTGTGCTTGCTTTGGTCATTTTGTGAGTCACAATGATTATGAATAGAATTTGTTTTTTTCTTGCTATACATGTATCTGTGATATCAATCATTGTCTCATCATAACACCTGTATCTCCATAGTGAAAAATACCATGAAATACAGGTTTTCACTGTTTATTCTACGTTTCACACCAAAACTACTCTTATTATTTATTAACTTAAGAAAAAAACAACAAAATTAAGTACACAATGTTGACTGTGCATTGCAAAATGCTCATATCATAACCTTTTCTAATTTTCATGTGAAATAAACTGAAACTATAAAGTTATTGACGTGAAATATTCCAACAAATCATTTTTATTTATCCTGCAGCATATTTACTTTAATGAAACCATGTATGATAAAAGAGTTATTACGACAAGCTAATGTACAAGATTAGATTTATAATATACATCTTATTGTATATAAATTTTAATTTTTCACAAAGACAAATTGTTGTTCGTCCTGAAAACTCGCATTTGTTTTGTTTTCAAGACAAGAATATACTCTGATCGACTTTATGTAAAATTTTTGAAATCTGTATTCAATGACCTTTTATCATCAAATTGTAAATATTTCTAGCGACACAAATATAACTTTGTTTTATCGTATGATAGATTCCCTTGCAGCTGTTTTCAGATGTTTTGAGATAGATTGATGTCCATCGATAAACACAGTGATCACTATTTTTAATATGTGTGTTTATAGACATATCTCATAAAAATAAATGAACATTGCATTAGATTCCTGTGTTGTATCTTCACACGTTAGTGAGTTGGAAGTCACTTTATATAATCACCTCTGATTAGCTAGCTTTTGTACTGTATACAAAGACTAATTTACAAACTATACAAATGTGTCCTTGACTATAGTGAAATCTAATGCGCTTTGCAGTGAACACATTTTGAGTTAATATCCTGTGTCCTTTGGTTCATTTTGATTCAATAATAATTCTTGGGATGTTGAGAATAGACATTTCTCCTTGGTGACTGATGTACATTGTAGAGAGCTGTAAACTTCATTTCTCCTACCATAATACAAATATAGGCTCATTTAAATGTTTGATATTAAAGGATATTGGTAATCTGTTACTAATGGCATAACAAAAAGTGCATTATTGCCTAATTGTTGAATAGGCTATTATCATGTTGAAAGGAAAAGTCAAATATTTGACAAACAGTATACATAGTGGCAGTGCCAAGCACAACTTAACATTTAAGTAGCTTTTTACTGACATCACTATATTGTACAGTAAAATGAGTCATCTGACTTAATATATCTCATGAACAAGTTTTTATGAAAATGCATAGCCAGCTTGGGACTTGTGTTATGTTTGGCAAAATATAGTACTATGTGGTTATTACAAGGATACCTCAAAATATGCAAGAAGACACCGACGTGCAGCGGAGGTCGATGCGACGGTGTACTGTCATTTCCTTGTATGGTAGGATGAAAATACCGCAAAATTACGGCACGCTGTAACTTGTGGCGTTACGGTGACAGATGTATAATAATGTTATATAATGTAACTACTGTTTGTCAATATATTACATACACACGAAGATTCATTTTACAAGTTATGTGATTTGTAAATCTTGATACAAATGATGTGACTTTTGGGAGATGGTCACAAAATAGCCAAAACATACTTTTCTAAAAAAAACTCTAAACGAGTACGTTTGTGAAAGTATGCAATATTGTTCATCTTTGACTGTTTTTCTCTCATGTCCTTGCTTATTGGTAATGTGTGTGCAGTTTATCTTTTTGAATGCAGTAACAACCTAACTCTAACCTAAATTTTTCCAAGTGTCCACTGCGTTGTTTGATTTGTTAAAATGCATTTGATTGGTACGTGCATGAAACTTTATTACTTCTTAAAGGCCCAGGTATATTATAAATACACTCCTAAACAATTATTTTCTTGCTTGACACGCTGTAGTAAACAGCTCCAGCCAAGCTCCGGTAAAAACGCGTTTTCTCGAACTTACAGGTCTATTATGTCATGCTAAAGTGGACACATGTGACTATGAATATCACAGCAGTGACTGTGTGTAGTATTTATGACAATAAATAGTCTACGAGCTGAGATTTTGACGGATAAAAGTAAAAAAACATGAACCGGATAAAGGTACGCGCGACTAATCTTGAATAATTACTACTGTCAATCAAAGTCACATGATGTTGGACCGCTGAAACAGGCTATGCAAGTGATTAACACCACGCATTAGCATAGCCACACCTCCAATTCACACTTGCCAGGGCAAGTGAATTGGGCCTTTAATCACATATCATTGTACATGCACAATGTATGTATTAAAGCTGTATAACCTCATATCATGAAGCCTTATTGCACATTGTAATCTTTGTCTGATAATAACATTGAAAAATAGTCTCAGGGTGATTTCGGACAAATTAAAGTGATGTACAGGAGTTTGTATCCGTGCTTTATTAGTGATAATTAAATATTTATTACCTACATCCATATTGTAGATAGTAATCCCAAACTTATTAATTTTCAATTTTATTAACAATTTACATCAGCATTACCACCCTATCAGTTGAGAGGAACATTATGTAATATACTCAAGATAATATGCAAGTCAGGATTGTGCTCAGTAATTTGAAAAGGATTCTTATTTACCAAGATCCAGTTATGAAACTCTTCAGGGATGTGATCTCGTCTGTTTCCTGTGAAAATGCAAGATTACGTTTTTCTCAAGAGACCAGCAAAACTTGATGTTTGCATGTTATATGCAGTCGTAAAATATTTTCTTCTTCTCATCCTTCATCATTATTTAACCCCATTTTGTTATCAATCAGACGAACTGACATGCATAAATATTGATGTGCAATATCCTTTGAAATTAGTACCAGTATATTGTTACTACATGTGTACTGTATTTGTTCTATTAGTGTGGTGTATGCGCTTTTGGTGTTTCTATGGTCAAAATAATAGTGTACAACAAATGTGATTTTGGGGTTATACGTGTATGTGCATTTATTGAAAATGTACTTCTAATAGAGCACGTTGGTCAGGTCTAGTGTAGGTTTTTTGTGCTTCTGTAAACTGAAGAATATATAGAGCTGATATACATGCAGTGATCAGTGATTAAGTTTATTGTGTTTGAATGAACTTAATATAACACATCGCTCATGCGATGGAGTAAAGACAATTAAACCAGGGAACATTTTCATTTGGAGTCGTATGCACTGTACATGTATGTACCGGTACATATATGCTTGTGTTTGTAGTGGTGCACTATGATTCCATTCCCTGTCAATTCAGTAACTCGCATTTTTATGTATGGTGACCAAACCATTTGCCAAATAACTGATAATAAACCAATGGTTGTGTTCTAAACATTTATCATTAGACTGTCTTCAGTTGTGGTGATCTATAGGACAATAAATAACATGAATTGATTGCAATTTCACAAATTTCAAGATACTCACATTTCCATTTATTTATTTATTGCTAAAAACAAAAACTAATCATTCCGAATAGAGCCAGTTTAGGTAATCATTTGTTGATATCAAATAAGCAGACTTCTCAATATAAACAAAACATGCCAATTTCAATATTACAAAACAAATAAAATTACAAATCACGCACTGGTACATGAATTTGAACTTAATGGATGGCTTAACATGTTGCAGTAGTTATTTCACACTACGTTCATACCAATACTCCATTAATGTTTCATTAAGGTAGAGAAATATGGAGCAAGTCGTCTTAAATTTTCACATGTGATCACAATGGATACAATCTAGTGTTTGTACAAATCATGCATTTCTTATACAATCTATAAAAATGACTTGTTCCAATGATAAAGATTTATTACCTATAATTTTATTAGGATACAAGTTAATATTTAGCATTTTTCCTGTATAATGAAAACCAGTCATTGCACACATCTGTAAATAAGAATTGTAATTTATCTTTATCATTATTTTGATGCAGCGTGCAGAGCCATGCTTTCACTTCAAAACCTAATACAAAGACCATGTATGATAATTTACATATGCACATACATTTTCATTACCATTTGATTAAATATGGTTGGCAGCCATTTTGATCCTCAAATTTGCTAAATTATGATGCGTGTGTAGAACAGTTTCTTGTTATGTTTAGCATCATAATTTTTTTCTTTTTCTCCGTTTCAGGATCCCTGTGGAATTATTTGCGCTGTTGTCACTTATTTACTGCTTGCCTATGGGATATTTGTCATTAACTATGTGGTTCTTACACCTATGGTATCTACTCTGTATTCCTGTACAAATATGATGATATTTAATACACTGGTATTTCTAGGATATGCCTCTCATATCAAGTGCATGATTACTGATCCGGTAAGTACATTTCTGTTAAAGTGCATCAGTTAGAACAAAGTACATGTTCATAGTTTGTTTTTTATTCCTATGGGAAGCTCACAATGGGAGTCTTTGCACTTAGTAGTATAGTATAGTATAGTATAGTATATTTTATTTGACACTAAATAATATATTTTGTAAGTATGTGTATGTCTGTATGTATGTGTACGTGTGTGTGTGTGTGTGTGTGTGTGTGTGTGTGTGTGTGTGTGTGTGTGTGGTTCCAACGTTGTGACGACTTCAATTTAACTTTACACCTACTTGTGAATGCAGGACCTACATTGAGTCTACCCTTACTATTTTCATAATTTATAAATTAAGTTGGCGACAAGGGAAATTTTCATTTTCATCAAGGATATGTGCATAATGTTTATCTTTGAGACAGTTTAACATAACATCTTATCTGTATACTCTGTTGTTGACGATTCTGATATAATGGATGATAAGCTTTCTGTCGCAAACAATGCATGTACTTTAATGCAGTGAAATGTTTCTCCAAACATTGGCCATTTTGTTTCACCATAATGGTTTTATTAGATCTCTTAAACATGGTATATAAGTGTTTGAACAATGCATTAGTTTGGGATTGGAATGTGAGCATACTAATTACATAAGCATCACATTGCATTGAAATTCGGTTCATAGATGGTCTTGGCGAATTCACAAATGTGATTAATTTAATAATGAAAAACTTGCATATTGATTATCTAATTATTATTAGCCATTTTTTTGTATCTCAAAAAATAAGTTTTAAATTGCACTTGTGGTAGAGGTGCTCTGGCATAAATTAGACTGAAAATAATAGATGTAAAATAAAATGTATTTTCTGTTTTTTAAAGTGTTATAAACTTCAATAATGTGGATCACATCTCAAATAGCAGACAAATATTAGTTGCCAAGCTTCTTGTTTGGAAGGCTAATTAATTTTCAATGTCTCCAATACTTTGAGCACATAAAAGTTTTTTCTAAACTTTCTTTGATTTTACATACATTAATTATATATATATATAATACTTATGTGTCATTTTGGGACCTATACAGAACATATGTTGCAACTATTATAGTGCTTTAAGTTACAAATATGGTTACCAATAAAGTATGTATTATTTTTTGATAATTAGGGAACATGTGGCATCTGTTCAATATGGTCTTTGTATACCATGTCTGTTAAACACACTTTATGTAAAATTAAAATTTGCTCTGCATTGTGGTGCTTAAATATGGCTGTACACTGTACTTATAAATTAATACCATTCACAAGTACCTCACTTGTCTTTTAACACTGCCTTGGATTGTCCAAAAATTGAGAACTATAATATTGATTTGGGTCACTTTGTTCATCCATCCTCTGTGTTTGTATCTACACACAAGGCCATTTCTGAGATAGGGACATGTATTAATATGCTAATGGGGCTAATTGGAAACTATCACATCTCCCACTCACTTGCTGCTGAGTAAATATCACCCAAACAAACAGACTCATTCTTTAATACATCTGTGCAAGATTCCACCAATGTAAAATAAAAATGACAGTTATCTGGATTTTCCCAAGAAATGACAGTTTAATTAATCTAGATTATGCATGTAAGTTTGGATATACCTGCCTTTGTTAAGCCTCTTTCTATGTACTCTTGTATAAATGTCATATGATCAGGACACGACAACTGGCAGCCTCTGGGTTAATAGTTGACTTGTTTTTAAATCCCTGCATTAAACCAAAAACGATTATCTAATATTCCAGACAGAAATATATATATAATTTGTAATATGATGCATCTTGGTCTCTTGAGAAATGAAATATTAATGTAGCCATATTTTTAATAGTATTAAATTATACTTGTTTAATATTTATGGTTCATATTATATTGAAATGGTTAACATGAGAAGATCTGTATATGTACCTTTAGTAATTGACAAATGTAACTTTTTAGTTAATGCTGCCTTTTTAGCTCCACTGTTGACTTAGTTGACCGAGCTTATCATATGAGTGATTGTCCATGTCAACTTTTTACTTTTTCTACTTCCTCTCGAAAAGTACAAGCCTTATTTCTTTGATACTGGATGTATATGTACCTTGGGTTGACATCTCTTAGATTTGTTCATTCTGCGATGATATCTTTAATTCTCTAATTTTGATGAATATTTCTGTCATTTGTGGTAAAAAGTGATATGTTTGACTTCTTGTTGAAAACCGCATGATTATTGTTGGGCATCAATCTGCATTTCAATTAGTTGATTTGCATAATTTTTCAGTATGTACTTTGGGTATGTTTGGCCAAATGCATTAAAACATTGTAAAATATTGCTGTTTATGTGTAGGAGTATCTGATAAACAATAGTTTGGTCAAATGAATTGAATCACCAAGTTTTGAATTGTTCTATGAAGCAGAATGAGCAATGCTGAGGCAGAAATAGTTGTATGTTTGTTGTTCGACAGTAAACATCAAAGAACATTGAGTTAACTTCACAAAGGAGAACTTTCTAAATTTATTAAGGTGATTGGCCTGTATTTGTCAGCATATGCTAGAATTGTGCATTAATCACAGCGTAGTCAGAGTTTGGTACATGCTCCTCAGCTAATGTGTTTTCCTCGTAATGTTATTTCCTATTAGGATAGAGCCAATGTAATTCACTTTACCAATTAGCAATGTGCCAGGTTTGACTACTCAACAGCCCATATAAACCACGTTTTTTGTACCGACTTGATGTACCGGTAATATTATTCAAAGTCATCTTAGCAACACATGTGTGTAAAAGGGAGGCCCGCTAAAACACAAATATTTACTTTTTCATCAGTTGTGAGAGTTGCAAAAATCTGGTGTGCTTTTACATGCATGCTGAAATTAGATTATGTCAACAAAATCTGTCATCAGTGTTTTCTCGATGTTGCTATAATTTGAGTAATTTATTATCCGATTTTCGTTCAATTTGTACAGACTTGCACATTGTTTCGAATCGATCACAACGAAAACAGTAGAAGCATTTGCTTGGGTTTTTCTAGTTTTCACATTGAGGTTTGAACATTCCGAAACATATTTGTCAGCTCAGCTGTCACACCATACAGGTTGTACTACATCCCTACGTGCAGTACATTCTGTGGGCAATTAGTTATGGTACAGTCAGAAGAGTTGTATGTCAGCTTCAATTGCGTTACTCTGAAATTATTGGAGTTTTGGGACAATTATGTGACACATGGGAGGATTTAAAATTCACCCTTGATCTGAATTACTGTGTCCTGCAGTAACTCAGTAATTGGGTTTCTTTGTGAACATACACATGTAGTACAAAGGGAAGTGCACTGTGGAAAATGGAGAAATGGAGATTGGAAGCTGATCTAACAACAGCATTAACCTTTTTTAGCTCCGCTGTCGACTTTGTCGAGCGGAGCTTATCATATGAGTGATTGTCCGTCGTCGTCGTCCGTGTCAATGTTTTACTTTTTCGACTTCTTCTTGAAAACTACAAGCCTGAATGCTTTAATACTTGGTGTATATGTACCTTGGGTAGACCTCTCTCAGATTTGTTCATTTCATGATGATATCTTCAATTCTCTAATTTTGGTGAATATTTTTGTCATTTTTGGTAAAAAGTGATATTTTCGACTTCTTTTTAAAAACCGCAAGTCCAATTGCTTTAATATTACATATATACCGGTAGGTACTACATGTGGACCTCTCTCAGATTTGTTCATTTTGTAATGATATCTTTAATTCTCTAATTGTGATGAATATTTTTGTAATTTTTGGTAAAAAGTGATATTTTCGACTTCTTGTTAAAAACCGCAAGTGCAATTGCTTTTATATATTATACATATAGGTACTACATGTGGACCTCTCTCAGATTTGTTCATTTGATGATGATATCTTCAGTTCTTTAAATGAAATGTGCATTGCTAACAGCGGAGCTATCTTAGCCGACAGGCTGCTTGTTTTACATCATCAGTGTTCTCCACAAATAAAATTTAAAGAGGGGTGCTAATTTGCATATAATTAGCATATTTAATTTGCATATAATTAGCATACTAATAAAACATTTCAAAGGAAATTCTTAGCACTTTTATATTTACATCAATTAAATACTGTGTACAAGTACTATATTAATGTTCTTGAATTATTTTGATGAATAAGTTAAACCACTTGAAGAATATCAATTTTATTCTTTGTAAAAGTGTAATGGAACAAGTTGTGAAATTCTAGCCTTTCGTTTATTTCTTTTAAATTTCTTTCAAATATTTCCATTTTTATAGGTTTTATAAATGCACTGAGATATTGTAATAGTTGAAAACCCCAAGTAATAAGAAGAAAAATATTTTCACATAACAAAATTACCATTTAAAAGAAAAAGAAAAAATCGAATCAGATGACTGTAAATAAATTAATCATTATGTTGATTGCATTGTGGGTACTGAGGACAAAGGTCAAATCAGATACCGTGACATCCATGTTGTTTCAGTGTTTACCGTACGTTTTGTTTTGGTGAAGTAACAAGTAACAAGCAATTGGACCAATAAATTGTTGCTGGTTCTCCTGTTCTTAAGTATCTAAGGAATGATGAGAAAACTTGTTTTGACTATCCCATTGCGTGATTAACGCAATGCTTGTGACAATCACTTCACGCATCCATTCATTATTTTTTGTTTATTTATAATTCGGTCTGCGTCAGTGCGTCAGTGCGTCTGTGCGTTCGTGCGTCTGTCCGTCCGTCCGGAGTCATATCTCAGAATCCCTTGGACCGATTCCGTTCATTCTTTGCATGTGCCTAGTACTTTATGTGGGACATATGCACATGCAGTGGTTTAGCGATTCGATTCAAAATGGCCGACTGGCAGCCATCTTGTTTTTTGAAAATGTTGTATTTTGGACATGCTTTGTCAGTTTTCATTCAAACTTGGTACATAGATTATACATGTTAGGATACATGTCCATGACGATTTATTTCACAATTGGATCAAAGATTGTTGACTTGCAGCCATCTTGTTTTTTTTAAATGTTGTATTTTAAACATGGTTTGTCAGTTTTCATTCAAATTTAGTACATAGATCATACATGTTAGGATACATGTCCCCGACCATCCATGAGTTCCTGAGTCTGTCTGTCCATCATCCGTCCGTGCGTCAGTCTGTTCAGAGTCATATTTCAGAATCCTGTGGACCGATTCCGTTCATTCTTTGCATGTGCCTAGTACCTTATGTGGGACATATGCACATGCAGTGGTTTAAAGATTCGATTCAAAATGGCGACTGGCAGCCATCTTGTTTTTTGAAAATGTTGTATTTTGGACATGCTTTGTCAGTTGTCATTCAAACTTGGTACATAGATTATACATGTTAGGATACATGTCCATGACAATTTGTTTCAAAATCTGGTCAAGGATGGCCGATTGACAGCCATCTGACTTTTTGGCCTTACTGCTATATTTCCACAACTTATGTACACATACATCATACATATCAGTGTGTTTCATAATCAGATCAAAGATGACCGAATAATGGCTGTTTTTATTTTTGGCCATATTACTACTACAATGAACTCGTGTTTTGATGTAAATAAACAGTCTGTTGTATACTCCACTTGGAACTCAAGTTTCAAGGACACGCTCGCGACAACCCCTCCGCTTTAATATGACGAGCACAAAGAGAACTTTCCAAAATTTAACGGGGACTGTGGCATTTTCAATGACTTGTTCAGCCCTTTTTTCCCCCAGACATCAAATCCATTGTCCTAGTTGTCACCTATGCCACTATCTGTCTCTTAGTTCTTTGTTTTATCGCCTATCAATTAATAAGAGGTCTCTCAATAACGTCGTCGGGACATCTTCCAGGACTGTGAAACAGCCTGTCATCGAAAACAAAGAAGGGTGCTGAAGATAAATAGAGGGGCGCTACAAATTGAAGAGGTGCGCAAATAAATTAAAGAGGGGCGCTTCGTCCCTTTTAAACCCTTCGTGGAGAACACTGAATACTCAACTAACAATACAATGTATTTGATCGGGGCGGGAAATGTGAATGCAGGGCGCACGACTACCTATGCAGGGCGCACGACTACCTATGCAGGGCGCACGACTTCCTATGCAGGGCGCTGCGCCCTGCTAAAACCCCTCCTGGAGAACACTGATCATTTATAAGATCAAGAAAATACTGAAAATCAATGTGTTTTGAACATTTAACACATGTATGTATATTCAATAGCAACAAAATGTCACATATTTGTGGGAAAAAAAATCTTACAACTTTTAGGACAACATAAAATAACTTAATTGAATGCTTTCAACTAAATTTAATTTTAATCTTGAGATTTTTTTATTAGCGCTGCTTCAATTTTGTCAAGTGGGGCTTATAAACTTTTTACTTTTTTGACTTTTTGTTAAACCTCTCTCAGATTTGTTCATTTTGAGATGATATCTTCAATTCTCTTATTGAAATATGCATAACTAACAGCAAAGAGGCTGGTTGTTTATAGTACAATGTCAAAAGGAAATATGACATTGAGATACCCTTACTTCATTAAAATTATTTAACCTAATTTTGTCCAGTTTTCACTTTTGATATCTCGCACAACACGGGATCTCGCAGTAAACGGGAAAATATTTCTTGATGGCCCCTAGTCTTAATGTTTGTACACATATGCTGTTATATTGCTGAGTGTGCATTTATTACCACAAGATGTTGACAGTCAGCTGATTCATCAGAGTAGCATTGAGAGAAGCAGTGCAGACTGCACCCACAGGACACATATACATGCTAATTGCCTCGTCTGTAACTTGTCAGGTAATAATGCTTCATTAGTCTGTCTTGATGAACTGACAGTTGCCGGGTGATGCATGTGGACGTACCATGTATCCATGGATTACATGGTGGTACTGGTGATTATTTTCAATATGATGCAAGATGTTGAATTCCCACTAATACAAGCAGCCGCAGGTTCTCAGTCGTTGTTTTTAGGAATATAAACGCTCAGTGTCATTTTCTGGATTGTCTATTATATAAACACTTTGATATCTATTGTTTGATATCCCAAGCACTGTCATATATACTACTATGACATACTGTTATGTAAATGTGGGAGACTTGTTCATCCCTGTTCAGACACAGTCCGAAAGCAGGGACTTTATGGATGAAGTTCTGTGCATGCATGCATTCGTGCGTGCATGTGTCTGAACCTATATCTGAGAAATGCCTGGACAGATTACATTCAAACTAAACAATACATGTACATCATATTCTACATATGAACGTCGATATGTTTCACAATCTGATTTAAGATGGCCGAATGACGGCCATTTTGAACTAAAAAAATCATTGAAATCAAGCATTTCTGGCATTCCGGAACCGGATCTCAGCCGTTTACAGTGGATTTTGTTTAAACTTGGAACATACATAGGACCATGATGCATGTCATTTTGTTTTTCAGATTGGATTCAAAATGTCCAATTGACATATTTGACTGATTTTGTTTTAATGAATGTAGTTCTAATGCCATGTCTTTGACATGCTTTTGACAGATTATGTTTACAAAATTTTATTAATTCATTATACATGTATATCATGTAATAGGTATACAGATATTGGTTTGACGATCTGATTCAAAATGGCTAAAAAGTGGCCATTTTTGTGCTAAAGAATCATTGAAAATCAAGCATTTCTGGCATTCCGAAACCGGATCTTGGACGTTTATGGATGGATTTTGTTCAAACTCCGTACACACGTTAGACATTATTGATTCTAGACACATGTCATTTTATTTTTTCATACATGTATGCACACATCCATTCATTTAATTTTCTGATTCAAAATAGCCAAATCATCTTGCATATGTACACATGTACAGTATCTTTACAGATCTTGGTAGTGTGTAGATGGATTTCATGCAAGCTTGATACATTAAATTGAATATTATGGGACATTGCATTTAAAAAAATTTTTTTAGATCTGATTTCAAATTGCCAACTGGCAGTCATTTCGTTAGAATGAATGCTGTTCCAGAGCCATATCCCCGACATGCTTTGAATGCTGTTCCAGAGCCATATCCCGACATGCTTTGAATGCTGTTCCAGAGCCATATCCCGACATGCTTTGAATGCTGTTCCAGATCCATATCCCGACATGCTTTGAATGCTGTTCCAGAGCCATATCCCGACATGCTTTGAATGCTGTTCCAGAGCCATATCCAGACATGCTTTGAATGCTGTTCCAGAGCCATATCCCGACATGCTTTGAATGCTGTTCCAGAGCCATATCCCGACATGCTTTGAATGCTGTTCCAGAGCCATATCCCGACATGCTTTGAATGCTGTTCCAGAGCCATATCCCGACATGCTTTGAATGCTGTTCCAGAGCCATATCCCGACATGCTTTGAATGCTGTTCCAGAGCCATATCCCGACATGCTTTGAATGCTGTTCCAGAGCCATATCCCGACATGCTTTGAATGCTGTTCCAGAGCCATATCCCGACATGCTTTGAATGCTGTTCCAGAGCCATATCCCGACATGCTTTGAATGCTGTTCCAGAGCCATATCCCGACATGCTTTGAATGCTGTTCCAGAGCCATATCCCGACATGCTTTGAATGCTGTTCCAGAGCCATATCCCCGACATGCTTTGAATGCTGTTCCAGAGCCATATCCCCGACATGCTTTGAATGCTGTTCCAGAGCCATATCCCGACATGCTTTGAATGCTGTTCCAGAGCCATATCCCGACATGCTTTGAATGCTGTTCCAGAGCCATATCCCGACATGCTTTGAATGCTGTTCCAGAGCCATATCCCCAACATGCTTTGAATGCTGTTCCAGAGCCATATCCCCGACATGCTTTGAATGCTGTTCCAGAGCCATATCCCGACATGCTTTGAATGCTGTTCCAGAGCCATATCCCGACATGCTTTGACCAATCTTGTTCAAACTTTATTCATACATCATGTCACGCATATCCACATTAATTTGTTTGACAGTCCAATTCAAGTTGGTAGAATGGTGGCCATTTTAATGTTTAATTTTTCCCAACCCAGATCTTGGTTATACATAGACAGCTATTTTACATTTTGGTATGAACAATCTATATACATGTGTATATTGGGACCATAATGTTTTTTCAGGTCTGATACATGTATCTCTGACAATACATTGACTGATCACACTCAAACTGTGTACAGCTACGTAATGTCAGTTGTTCCATATTCTGATTCAAGATGGCTGATTCGATTCAGTTTTGTCACTATTGAACTAACTGGGAATAAAATCTAAATTTTACTGTGTTTTAAAAAACTATACTTTGACAAGATGCATGTATTATGCATATACAATGCACATGTATTACTAAAGTTTCTCACTTTCAAGTTGCTGTCTCCTTCTATGACCATCACAGTAATTATGACATTATTTATTCATTCAAGATTACAGCAGGGACAGTTAGGGTATTACCCTCGTGTACCGTAGTTTTTAAACTCCCTTTTAAATTTGCAAATCTTGTGGGGTTCTTAACAATTTTATCTCAAGACGATGCGATAAGCATACTGTCTGTCATTTTTTTTAAATCCGTACTTTTCACACTTGTTCTGGGGGTTGTACAAAATATTGTATGAAATAATTGTATGCGTATGAAAGACATGTTCATTTTCATAATGTACTTTTCATACCTGTGAGGACTACCCCTCCAACATAAATCCTTACACTAATACTTTGTTCACAATCTGCAGATTAACTGAGAAAGTTTGTACTCATGAAAGGTACATGTATTCCTGATGTATGCCAAGCTATCAATAAGTGTCTAGCTTATTTGAGTAGTCGCTGTAATTGCATATGCATGAACTGTGTCAACACTGTCATCTCAATTTATTCATGTCTAGTCATATTGAACAATTACCTCACCTGCTGTTTTCATGAAATTCATCCCATGAACATCTATAATATACACCTCTGAATTAGCAGTCTTTGTATTGATTCACTTTAATTTGTCCTTGAAATTAGAAATTGAATGAGTTTAGTTTCCTGAATGTTATCAGAACTAAGAACTGTGCATGCGATGTAGATTCTAGTGCTGAGATTCTGCTTTCTTTACCGCATACCTTGACTGATAAGCCCTGATTGGAAGTAGTATTGAAACAGACTTATGGATTGACCCTTGTGTGTCTGTAGTGTGTGTTAGTGGTCCCACCTGCATCTTGGACATGTCTGAACCAATTACATTCAAACTTGACATATACCTTATTTTCGCAAGGAATTGAAAGGCCAGATAGCGCATTTATATTTTCACATAACGATTCAGTGTCACCATTTCTCATACCAGTACTATGGGTACCATAGGCTGTGAATTTGTGATTTGTTCATATTGGTCAAATTGACTGCCATTTTTTCTAAAATCTTAAAATTTGCAGTCTGCAAATGTGTCCAAAAACAGTTTCCGATATAGACTAGGTGATTTCAATCAAACATAAATGGCCACCTGGAGTTCAAATTCAAAATGGCTGACTGTGTGCTGTTTAGTTTACTTTTGAACAGCATTGACTGTGTCATGAGATTGCCTGCTGGTGTGATTTTTTCCCAATCATTTTGGCTATCTGTGGATACATTTATCAGACAATGTGTTAAATTTTTTATAAGGCAAAGTATAATATTTATAACAGCATCCGGATTACTTTCGGAAATTCTCTTGCATTTTGGAAAGTTTTAAATTAACCTACAAGTACAAATAAATAATCAAAAGTTGTGAAAATTAAAACTTTCTGAAACACTGTAGAATTGCTGAAAGTAGTCTGGATGCTGTTTTATATATGGATGTCAAATGCACAACTCGGTGTGCTTTTGAATTTTGTCCATTGTATATGTTGCTGTGTGGAACCCATTACAAACATTGACATAGCACTTTAATAATGATTGCTAGTCAATTTAAGAAAGATGAGTACCATACCTCATCTATAGATTTGCCTTCAGAGATGATTTCTCATTTCCTGTATAATTGGTAATATTTTGCTATCCACTAAATGGTGTATAGTATTTCTCTTAAATGAAAGCTTGTCACAACCATCTGGACAAATTAGCCTTAGAAAATAAAAGGTCAATGTCATTTTCCCTCCACACTCATCATGAAACTAGAAATCAAAGGTCGAAGCACTCAACACTCATCCCGGTATCTCTTTAGGCTATATCGGTTTCTACGAATACAGTGATTGTCATTTCAGCAGCGCTTCATTACAAAAGTTGAGCAAGGCAATCAGGAAAGGTACATTAACCCCTTCGGGAAGCCAGCCGAAAATCTCCCTAATATTACTCTTACAGAACATAATCAACAGACTGCGATAAAAAAAGATTACATTCGTTAACAAAGTGCAGATAAGATGCATTGTATACCATAACCCAGATGAAGAACAGATTTAATGTTCTCATTCTTAGAAAAAATGATTAGTTCACGAGTAGTCGATTTAATATCTTTTGATCTAAGTACTTGTTTGATCTCAATAAATTTAGTTTGATATCCTTCACTCATGAGACTTTAATTAAAGTATTTCAATTATTATATATGGGGGAGAGAGGGGGGGGGGGCTTCTTGTTGCACTCACTTGTGTGTTAGATTTTTTAGATACATTCATATGCAATATATTTATTATCTAACACTGCAGTTTTACTGGTACTTGGGATAGAACTTTGTTTAGATCAAAATGAATGAGTGTGATTTGCTTTATAAAATCTGGAAGCCATCTTTTCTTTATACACCCAGAGCTTGTAGCTTTGCCCCTGCCACCTTCATGAGACTAATGGACAAGGCTTTAAGTTTCTTGGAATTATTCAAATTATCGGCAACTCATAAAATGTCACAGAATACAAATCAATATACATTATTAGCTCTTTTAGAAGCACATGTGCTATCATGGTGAATTATAGTCTTTAATTACAATCGCTTTATATTCATTGATATTTGCTACATCCGGATTTACTTTTATTGAGTGAATTTGAGGATGGGTTAACCTTTATAACGTATTTAAACTTGCGCTGAATTTCAACCTGCAGCTACTGTTATGTATTGAGAAAAAAATTGTGTGTATACCCCGATCTATCCTGTTTTTATTTTTGGAATCTTTTGGGCATATTTTAGAGAAAACATCACAAATATGTGCCAGGCTGTGAATGAAATTTTGCAGAAAAACTTGATGTAATGTAAACAACTTTAAAAAAGATTTAACACTCGTACACACATCTGCAAAAAACATTCCTTGTATGGAAGAAAACACATTTTTTTTTTTTTAAATCTGTACCTACTTTATTTTTGAAAAGCACAATTTTTTTGTTCGGCCTTTTATGACATTTTTATTGTATTTCACTTTAATACTCGCTATTGGTTTAAGTTAATGGCACTTTTAATATTCAGATGAGTTTTCTTGTAACTTCCTGTTCTTATTTTGGCTTTCATTATAGCGATTCTTTATTTTGTATTTTTGTAGGGTGCTGTGCCTCTAGGAAATGCAACCAGCGATAATATAGCAAATCTAGGTCTAAAAGTAGGTCAGGTGGTATACAAGTGTCCAAGGTGCATTAGTATAAAACCAGAAAGAGCACATCATTGCAGTGTCTGTAAAAGATGCATTAAGTAAGTATTCATCTCAGCATGGGTCGACGTGTGTAAGTGTTCTTGAACTTGCATCTAGCAATATTAGCAGTCACTGAAAGTCTCTGAAAATGTACTATGCTATTTTTACCAGCTTTAAATGTGAGCAGGTAGCATTCTGTTTTAATTTAAATCCTATGTTAACTTGATGAGTATATCTTAAAAATCTATGAAGACACTGTGACCTTGTCGCAGTATATGACAGTTATGAACTTAAAAGTCAAAACAGTATAAAGTACAGTTACATTATCCCTTTTGTATTGACTTGAATCTATATTATTAGATGTAATGAGCTTGATTCAAATTTATTAATTAGTAAAATCACACTGGTGTTGTGGATGGCACATTTCATTGCAATTTGTGAGAGCTGGCTGTGTGATTTTTTTATTGCTTTACAACTTTTATAAATGATGCTTCAATCATACAGATTTCTGAGTGGCAGAAACATGTACCCTGGCTTATAAATGTATTTATAATTATTTGTAAAATACTGTCTCTCAGCTTTCATACAAAATTCAAATATGTATTTGTGATTGGCTCAAGACCTCAACATTTTCTTTGACCATACTGAGCCATCCATGCCTTTAACCATATCTGACGCTGGTGTTGTTGTGACCAAGCACTTATTCAAATTAAAGCGTTTGTTGATTCAATAATTAATATTATTTCAAACTCTCTATGATGTCAAAACACCATTGCTGGATTGGTCAATTGGACAGCATTTTTGAATTTCTAAATTATATATTGATAAATCATTCATACTGTTCATTTTTGAGTCGTGCACTGATAGTCAGATGCTAGAAAAAATTCAGTTTATTATTTACGAATGATTTTTTATTTATTCGAGTCATTACGATTACATTCTGATTGCATCTGGTAAAAGATCAATTATTAATCCCTATCATATCAGGCATTTGGATAATCTTTCTGTTGGCGTAGATGAATTAATATCCCCTTGCAGACATAAATTCAAGAGCAGTCCCAGTTAATGCTTTACTACCGGTACATGTAAATGCCGCATTAAGCAAATGTAAACTATACTTGTTTCTGTTTGATGCTGAAATTCATGATAAAAACAGTACATAACTAACCACCACCATTTACATTGAGGTATTTAAGACTACACACTTAATGTAAATAAAAGAAGACGCATTCAGGGTTCTCATTTTTGATCGAAATATATGCAAGTTACACTCTTCCAATTTAAGGCAGTATCATGACCATATTACCATAAGTATGTCCTTGCTCTTGCCCGTGATACAGGCATTTCATTGAGAGCCAGTGTGTATACTCACTTAAAAATGACACTCCTCATTCACAGCCATTGCAGTCAGCACATCCACACCTATGCATGCATATATCACAGTTTCTAGTTTGAATGTGACCACATTGTACATATTAGATAAAATGTAATGAGTTTACCATGCTTATCATAACTGATACTTCTTTCTCCCTAAGATTTCTATTTCCATAGCATTCAAATCATCATATCCTCTTCTATTATTCTGACAAGACTCGGGGATTAAAGAGTATAGTTACCTTCAAGCTGTGATTGATATTGGGAAAAAAAAGTATTTTGCTAACCATCAGAATAAACTCACCCATACAAGTCAGTCAGGTATTAAAAATATAATAGAAGCATTAATTTATATCGTGCCTGTGGTTTACATACTATATAATACTTATAATAATTATTGACCAGCAATTAAACAGAAATTTATTGAATTATGCAAACTGTATTGATTATTTGTAAATCTGAAAATTTGCTTTGTTTCCCTGTAATGATTAATATTATTATGACTGTTATGTATTGATTTAATAAGTACATGCAAAACATCAAAGAAGCCAGTGAGATTTTATGATTGACTCATTGTTTATACCCTCATTTTGAACAACACTAACTGCACTACTTTTTTAATATCAATACACTAGGGTGATCAGGTGACATGTTACAAAAAAATGTATATATTCTGGTGCATGAAATAAGGCAGTCCCAAAAACATCAGTCTGTTTTATTCTTGCAATATAGTTTAACTCAAATGCCATACACTCATTACCAGGCTACTTAGACAACGTATACATGTACTGTCATAATCAGTACTTTATAGAAAATGGTTGTAGGTAATCATAGTCTGTTTTTTATTCAATATAACCAGAGGTTTCATTCATTGAATTATCGGAATAGAATATGAAAGATCATTGTAAACAGAAGATCAGAACACGCATAATGAGTAGGATAATCTATCCTCACACTCACATGACATGGTTTTTGTCATGAATGACGTAAACGGTTCATATATTAGGTTCCGTTGTTCCAAGTCTAAATATGACTTTTCTTCTACATGTACCGTATGTGTCTAAGTTGATTTTCTTAAAATTGGTCATTTCTGAAATGCAGATAGTGATAGTTTTATCACCTAGTACATGTATGTATACCACAAATATTTAGCAAAATGAATCTCTGGTACTAATATGTGACCAGAATTAAGTTGTTGATTACTTAATGTATATTCTATTACACCATGGGTACACATTGATAAACAGTGTTGTGATAATAGAACAACTTGAAGAGCTACTTCTGTGATTACTTTAAAAAAAAGACTGCATAAATAAAGATAGATCAGATAAAGATGTTGCTTGCAGCTTCTTTGTTATCTGCTGGATGTAATATGACTGAGATATACACTGTTGCACACAGCCACTAATCTATCAAATAGAATATATGGTCTTGTTTCCCTCCGGCACTTTGCGCTGAGATATAAGATTTCATTTAAGAAAACAACATTTAATCACTTGTACTGGCATTTGGATACAAAATGCATGAAATATTGATGAATATTCCTCTGATTGACAACAAAATTGCAGGAAGTAGGTCTTTCTATAAGGAGGGTATACTGATCTACTTTGTTGGGTCCACTGATCATGTTAAAGTAAATATAATATTTATATAATTGATGATGCCGAGCCTTGGCAAGTCTTCTGTGCAATTAGTTCTTTGCATGATGATGGGTTGTAATCATGCATTGTCTTCAGTGGGAATTTTACAGCATTGGCTCTAAAACCCACGGTTGTGCTTTTATTTAAAGATGCAACCTTGTGTTCACGATTGTTTCAATATTTTTATCTTTTTTTTTTGCAGAAGAATGGATCATCATTGTCCATGGGTGAATAATTGCGTAGGAGAAAACAATCAAAAATACTTTGTATTATTTACTGTGAGTAAAACTTAATTGTTTCAGTCAGTATAGGATTTTTTTATTTCACTTAAAATTGCACAGCTACATGTATGGAGTCAATGTGAAGCTACTTAGAAGATTCTGTCTGATTGGCTACCCGACCCTAAGATTCAGACCAATCAGAGAACAGCTTGTTTATTGACAGGTTTTTTTAGTCCCCATTCGGACGCAGTCCGAAAACAGGGACTTATGTTTTGACCTCCGTGTGTCCGTGCGTGTGTGTCCGTGCCTGCGTGCGTGTGTGCGTGCATGCGTGTGTGCGAACCTGTATCTTAGAAATACCTTGACCAATCACAATCAAACTTCACACATACATCACACATGATATTATACATATGCACATCAATTTGTTTCATGATCTGATTCAAGATGGTCGAATGGCGGCCATTTTTATGCAAAAAATCATAAAAATCAAGCATTTCTCAGTTGTTTACAGATGGATTTTGTTCAAACTTGATATATACATTAGACATTATGGGACTTTGATGCAAATAATTTAGTTTTTCAGATAACATTCAAAATGGCCGACTGGCTTTTAATGAATGGGCTTCTAGACCCATATCTCTGACTTGTTTTGACTGATTATGTTCAAATTTTAAATATTCATTATACATCGTTTGACGATCCAATTCAAAATGGCCGAATGGTGGTCATTTTTGTGCTAAAAAATCATCAAATATCTTGCATTTATGGATGGATTTTGTTCAAACTTATAACATACATTAGACATTACAGGTTCCTGATGCACGTCATTTTATTTTTCAGATTGGATTCAAAATGGCTGACTAGCGGCCATTTTGTTCTAATGATTGGGCTTCTAGAACCATATCTCCTAAATGCTTTGACTGATTATATTCAAATTTTATATATTCGTTATACATCATGTTGTAGATATATACATGTATTCAAAATGGCTGATTTTGAATGCTGTTCCAGAGCAATATCTCTCAATATGGACAAGTACTTGTTTGAGGATCAGATACAAATGTCAATCATTTTAATGTTAAAAAAATCATATTCCTGACATAGTTATATTCCAGCTATATTACTATAAACAAAACTATATATCTTAAATTTGATAACTAACGGGGACTGTGCCATGCATGGCTTGTTTTTGACGTATTCAATTCTGCCTTTCTCTTGACTGAACTGTTTTGATCTCCTGCAGCATGATATCACGGAATTGATTCTTATGAGGGCAGTCTTCTCACATTGCCATGCTCACTGTATTTTCAGCTGGCAGCATGCTTTTTAGTTAATGGTGTACAACTTTAGATTTTCTGTGCTCAGTGTACATGTCATTTCAATCAGATACATATGACGTAACGTATAGCACTGATAAAGTCGGGTGCAATTTTATGTGTTTTTTTTATCATTTGAAGAAAGACTGAGCACATTAGCAATAACTAAGTGATAAAATGTTCAATTTTTATTTGATGCAATCATAATTTATGATTCATGAAAATGGAGTTAAAGTAAAAAAAGTGTGTACTTTCTGTTCTTTGATGGGAGCAACTCTGAATGAATCTGTCATTTATAAATTGTACTTTACAGTGCTGTTAAATTCTGCCATTGTACGTGTTAGGTAATTGTACATTAAATTGCTGTATATTGGTAGTCAAAAGTCGTACATCATTAATATACAAGCACATGTATACTTCGTGGCAAGATTCGACTTAATAATACTAAATAGATTTCCAAATCTCTGATATTGTTTTTTTTTTTCTTCTTCATATTTTCTCTCAGATGTACATAGCTTTAATCTCAATTTACGGACTGTTTTTAGGAATATGGCATTTTGCTTCCTGCATCAACTCACAGTGGAGCAGTAAGTATTCATCAATATGTCATTTATCATGGCTTTTGTGATTGTCATGCTCATCTACTTGTCTTTAACAGTCGTTTCAGTGAAATGATTGACTTTATAATTAGTTGAACTCCTGACATTGCCGAGACAGAGTGGTTACTTTATGCCACGGAGACAGTCTGACTGATCTCCTCATGAAACAAGGTTGCATGATATGAACTCCAACGAAGATATTGTCAGTAAAGACTGGTATTAAGTAAATGTCTGTCTGAAGCAAATATACCTACACATGTATATCTGCACATGTCTAATCCCATGTCTAGTACACTGATTGTGGATTGTTGGATCATGTGAATAGATTCTTCATTCGGTAGTTTTCCATTTCTCATCATTAATTGTGGAAAGTTAGTTTGGATTGCAACATTACTTCATTGTAGTCCTCATTTTCATTTCTCGGTACGTTTTATTCATTTCGCAGTCAGTGTATGTGATTTGTATCCAATCAAATTTTTTATTGAGAGAGACAGATTTATTTGTTTGGAATTGATTTATAAAAATGATCTCACTTAACCTTTTGCTAAACACACAGTCCCTGCAGGGATTAGACCACTTTCATAGATTAAAAATGAATTACTAAATTTCTGACTTATTAATCTTCCATTATCCCTGAATTCCTGTGCCAATAAATTCCTATATGAATCTTAATACAGCTTACCATGTCAAAAATAGTTAAAATAATTTTGGCTGCATCATTACAGTGTCTGTTTCGTAACTTATAAAAAGTTGCATTGTGATGTAGTAGTCATTTATTAGTATTCTCGCAGTTTGAATGTCAATGAATTATTCATAAAGTAAGATGAATCTATTTGCAGCAAGATGTGATCAAGCAATAGGGCATGCCCCTCACCTACTACAGTTTGATGCATGCAGTGTTTCAGCCTCATGAGTGCAATAAGATCGTTGTCAGCAGTTCATCTCTGTGGCACTGAGCAAATAAAAATAATTATTATGAACTAATATGTTGAATGTATCTTACATAAATTTCAATAAGTGACATTCAATGTCTTGAACTGTAGTCTGGCTAAAAAAGCATTTCAAAAAAATACTATAATAATAGAGCAGCCATTATAGTCATTGTTATTACCTTGGATTGTCTCGCAATTTTGCATTATAGTGCAGTCTTTGTTGTCAGACACACTTCTTTAAATTCAGTTATATAAGCTTTTTTGTTGGTTTTGTGTAAATATGAATAGTTCATAAATTTGTAAGATAAATTAGATTTTACATAAATATAAAAATACACGTATTTGGTTCAGCTGTTGACTGTTTATGTCAACATCTCCAATGTCATTATGAATCAATCTTGCAGTCAATACTAAAATTTTTATGCATAAATATTGCAGAAGAGTTGAGTACAAATGTACAGGATCTATGAACCAACTCAAATGATTCTTAACTTGTACATTTTTAGTTACAAGACAGTCTCAATGTACTATACACTAGATTAATATGATTACGTAAAGCCCACCACACACATTCTAATTTTTCACACTCCAATGCATTCAGTCATGACAAGTCATAACGGTGTGACTGGCCTTATGACTTTGATTGAATAGTTTTCGGCGTCAGGTTTGTTCAGATTTAAGAATTCAACATGTTTGAAGTTTTTGAGTATTAGATGTAATGATACGAGATGTGACAAGTATGTATGTATATGTATTCACTGCATGACCAGCTGTTCATGAAATGATCTTCCAATAAGGTAGCAGGATTTGGTCATATTTAGTCATTTGGGTAACAGGTTACTAAAGTGCCCCACCCACCATTCCACCTATTGTCTAATTTAGTTGTAGTCTTTGTAGCAGGTTGTTGGGACGCTGTTGAAAATGGGACTTACAGATTGACTTCCATGCATGCCTTTAATGATATGCCTCGTGGATTTGCCTTGACTGGTCATATTCATGTTCAAACTTTAAACATACATTATGTCACACATGTATTCGTTTGACAGTTTATTTCAAGATGACCGAATGGCTGCAATTTCAATGTTATCTCGCAAACTTTGTCCCTCACATGGGACATTAAAGCTACCGGTATTTATAATAAGTCACCATTAAAATGATGTTGGTTCTCACCCTATCCTACATATGTAAAGTACAGTTATTACACAACTGATTACTAATTTATCATAGCCTTTTTATCTGCAGGTTGCAGTAGGTACTCACCGCCAGCCACAGTGATATTACTTATATTCATGATATTTGAGGGAGTTCTATTTGCCTTATTTACTGCTATTATGTTTTGTACCCAAGTGCATTCAATTTGCACCGATGAAACGGTGAGTAAAGTCTATGTAATACATGTTACTTCATTTAGTTGACTCGTCTGCTATATTTATAGAAAACTCTAGTGGTCTTGATTTACAGGAAAGAGCCTTTCCAGGGTTCATCTGTAAAAATGCTCTTTGAAACTACAAAGAATTGTTGAAATGAATACAAGTTTGGATAATTGTACAAAAACAAAATGTAAAAAATGTATGCTAATGACCTACAGAGGGCGCTGTTGCCTGCATGAATTAAAATATCTGCCCACACAAAATAAAGTACTCCATAATAGAATAATAATAGAAGTTTTTCTTTTCTGCAGATTTTGTTTCGTTCATCAGCGTATATTCTGTGCTAGTTTAATCAGTATCAAATTTATTATTCATTTATCTTGCTTGCAGGGTATAGAACAATTGAAGCAAGACAAACCAACCTGGACGAAGAAATCTAAATGGTTTGCCCTCAGATCTGTATTTGGTGGCAAGTTTTCCATTCACTGGTTTTCTCCATTCTCATCTCCCAACTTGAACAGCGGCAAGACTACACCGTACCAGTATGTTGTGTAACATATATCAAACCTGATTGATTAACTCCTTAGGTATGCCTTAATGTGGAGGTTATATTCTACACAAGGGAGCAATAAAGATCATTGTAATAAAGTCTCCCTAGGTGAATTTAAATATTGCATAGTTTTAGTTGCAAATTCTATTAAACGTAATTGTTGCAGATGGCTAAATTTTAATTATTTTATTAATTAACGCAGCTTTGTTTTAACTTTTCAATTATTATGAGATTTATTGTATTATCTGCAACAAACAAATACTAGTAGTACGGTTGACTGCATTTTGAGGATAACAAACCACTGTGAGGAAAAGGGGTTTTCGATGTAAGAATAATTTTCATGTTTGTATTTGTATACAAAAAACTACAATTTTGAAACAGCTTCTTACATACTGTTAGTTTTTGGCATTTTTTCAGTCCTGTGTATTCATGGTATGATCCATAATGTGGCCATACTTTTTTTGTTTTTTGTGATTTTGATAGACAATTTATTTTATGTGTATGTCGAAAAAGGTTTTGTGCAACTGTGCTGATGAACCATCAAAAGGAATGTTTGTAAGGTCGCTGTCCTCTGAATGCAACATATGGTGACTATGTAAGGGATTTGTATCATGATATCTAACCACATGTACCATATTGTGTGATTTCATCCCATGCACTTCCTTTGATAGGTATTGACATCTTCTACTCAAAACAGTTCAAAATTTGCTTTTTTATTTCATATTATTCTTTCCCTTTCCAAAAAAACCAATGAATTTAAAGTAAATGATACAAAGCTTATTTGTACAGACTCTATTTCAAAAGATTGCCATAAAAGAGACAGATTGCATTGGTGTTCAAAACCTGTTCATAAATTAAGACCAGTCTTCAGAACAGTACTGTAATTTACATACACTATAGACATGAGTCTGCTGAATGACAGTCATCACGAAGTAGTACAGAAAATAAGTATTGTCAATACTAAATAATACCATTCAGTCACTTAGAGTTGACGAGCTGAGGTCAAAGCGCAATAGGGGTTTATTTATCTAGTAAATCAAATATGCCGCCATTGCTCAAATTCATTCGCACTGGAATTCCTTGTCATTGATTTGTAACCTCTTCAGCAAAAATAAACTTGAAGTGAAAATAAAATGTTTCACAGTACTTGATTATTAAAATCACATTTGTATGTGTTTATAGTCGTGCATCAACAATGAAAAAATGTGTTATTTTCAAATGTATTTTTATTGCATTCAATACACATATACTGTACCTTTATAAGCAGACCTTTATTTAAAAAGATTTGATGGGAGAATTCTAGGAGTAGATGGAGCTTAGTACACATTAAATATAGCCATTTGTGGCGAATATATAGATACTGTATGTCAATTTACAGTGCTCTTTTGTAATATTTTTGTAAAAATGACTTTTTGTAATTAATATAATGGTATTGCATGATTTATTTGTCAGTTGTATATTAAAATTAGTTTTAGACTTGAATAACATTTTATTATGTGATCAGTTTGTACTTTTACTTTTCACTAGACATATAATTATTATACCGGTAATTGTATTTATTTTTTGAAGTTTTAAGTATTACTTTAGGATATTTATGATCCATAATGCATTTTGTTGAATACTCATAATGCTTTCATAAAATTTCCAATCATTGATTAGCTAAACATCAGTAAGCAAATGGCATCAGGTGATTGGTTAGTTCATACAGCAATGAGTGAATGCTATGTGATTGGCTCAAATTACAATTAGTGATTGCTTAGTTAAAACTTCATGAAATAATGTGATTGGTTAGTTCAAAGAACATTATTGCATGATACCATGTGATTGGTTAGTTCAAAGAACCATGAGTGAATGATACCATGTGATTGGTTAGTTCAAATAACATTAGTGAATGATACCATGTAATTGGTTAGTTCAAATAACATTAGTGAATGATACCATGTAATTGGTTAGTTCAAATAACATTAGTGAATGATATCATGTGATTGGTTAGTTCAAATAACCATTAGTGAATGATACCATGTGATTGGTTAGTTCAAATAACATTAGTGAATGATATCATGTGATTGGTTAGTTAGTTCAAAGAACCCATGAGTGAATGAGACAATATTCTGCACATCCACATCATTTACCATTGCAATGTAACACAGTGACAGAATGTGCAAGTGTTGTAATAACACTTGTACACAGTGAGTTTACAATCAACACAAATACTTCACTCCTGGTTGTATATTGCTAATTTTCTTATAAAAATGATATAATTAATGTTGTGTATGGTTTTCAGTGCAGTGATTTATTTGACTGAATCACAAATTTATGCACATTATTGTATGTAGCTGTACAAATTATGAAATAAATATTTCAAGGTATTACTGAATTCTGATGTGAATATATTTGTGTTTTAGTGATATGGTATGACTCATTTTGTGCTGTATTCAATACAAGAGGGCGCTTCCATTGTAAAATCTGTGGATTGTATTGTCATAACTTGTTTGCCTTTTACTGATGACAAGGTTTTTGTCAGTTGCATTCAAATAAAAAAAAATCTGGTCAACATAAGGGAATCACCAGTTAATCTGGCCTGGGGGGTGCCGGGCAATTCTAGAGGGGGCTTTCCATTTTCTGTATATGAAAAGGGGGGGCTAATAATTTTTCCAAGAGTGAAGGAGGGGGGGTTATAATTTTCTGGGTTTATTCACATATATTGTATAGACGACGGCTGCTGTGATGAACATACTGCAATGAGAAAGAGTTATTGTTTGTTTGTTTTATTGCACAACAATAACTTAATCAAATTAGTATTAAACATGAAACTTCATTTGTAAAGAACAGTATAAACCTCTGTGAATGACATAAAAAAACTTGCTGCACTTTCCACTGTATGAAGACAAACAAACCTTTTAAACAAGTTTGTGAAAAGCAAACACACTAATATAACACAAAATATAAAGATAAAATATATTTATATAGTGTAATATTTTGTATGTAAATAAATAAAATATATATAAAAAAAGTTTTCATATTTTTTAATAAAACACAACTTTCTGAGGAACTGTAGATATTGAACCTAGGCATCTATTTTTGATCCTCTCCATTCCTATCAATCTCTATCCTCATCGCAAAGAATGTCAGTATCGGCACTATCACCAGGATCATTAGAACCACTTTCACCCTCATAACTCTCTCCACTGGAACTATCAGACAGGTACTCATATTTTAACTTCAGTTCTTCATACAGCTTCATCATCTGCTGCTTAGCTGCAGCACAGAAGACATTGTGATGAATGAGGTATAGCAAATATACTGCATGTATCATGAATGCATAGTGAAAACGACAATATGAAAAGTAAACATATTTCTGAATTATTGTATTCAAAATGAAAATATAGTCTATCGTGCACCCCTTCCCTCTTATCAACTGCAAAAGGAAGTGGATTGAAAGCGTGTGGGCGAACACAATTTCAGTAACTTTGCAGCCTATAAGTATAGCTGAATACACTTAAAAGTAGAACCTGTGAGGGCGCTACAGTTAAATTCATCTAAATACAGCGTAATTTGCGTGATAGTTTTTCTGATTTATATCTCCGCATTTCAGAAATAGTAAAAAAAAAATGCATTATTTTTGTTACACGGCAATCAAGGTTAATTCAAACCCCAGGATTCAACATCAAAATTAGAAAATAATGATGTATTTCGGATCGTATAATGACGACTTCCGGTGATACGGTGCTGTTTGTCTTATGGCTACAATATAATTATTATATCATAGTGGAGCGGCATACCGGTCCGGCAAAACAGGAAGTAACACAGTGTTACGCATGTTTTTGACGCTCGTTACCGGATTCATTACAGTGTAGTCCGTTGGCGTGTTTAAGGGGGGCAAAGAGGGTAGCTGGTACAGTTTTACGGGAAATAAAAAGGGCTTTTTACAATTTACAGGGGGAAAAAGACGTTTTTACAGTTTACAGTGAAAATTGAATTTTGCAGTGAATTGTGTCATCTAGTCGTTTTACAGTTTCGAAAATGTAATTTCCCTGGATTATTCTTTAGGACTTATTTTATTTGGATGTAAATTCTTGTACGTACTATCAGGGGAAAAATCTTCTCTCGGGGTTCTCCACCCTTGTCAGGGGGGAATGTCGTCTCGTCTCTCTATCTCGTCCCCTTGAGTTACACAGTGTCAGTTACAGTGTCCAACGAGCGGTTCTCTAAGCAATACACAGATAGCTAAAGTCAAAGTCTATAAGCGTCTCTTCTCTTGTCGCGTTAGTCTGGGTCGTTCTTTTTCTTCATCTTCTTGTCTTTAATGTCGCTCAATTCTTAATTATACAGTCCTATACGATACTCGTCCTTCATAAGGGGTTCAGAAGTCTTCATCTCTTCAGCGTTGTACATCGGTGTCGTTCGGGTAAAGTCGTGAGTCGTCAAGTGCGGTTTCCTCTCTGCCATCGAGCCAGTTAGTTCGGTTCACAAGAAAGACACATCTTCGCCATTTCACTTCTCTTCACAGGATGTCAATGTGTGTTAAACACCTGCCCGGATTCTCCACCACGTATCAGGGGGTAAAATCTTCTCCACGGGGTTCTGTCATGAATTTGTTTTCGCGTATCTGTTAACCGACTTAATTAACTGATTATTAGCGAATTGCTGTGTTATGTCTGTCATCGTGTAGGCCTATTTGAAGTTTTGGACGGAACTTGGCTCAGTCATTTGGAACTAATTACCAGATATCCGTTGCGATTCTGACAGTTTACATTCATAGTTATTAATGTAGTGAACGATTAATCAAAAGATATGACGTGGAGAAGATTTTACCCCCTGATAGTTCTCCACACTTGTCAGGGGGGAATCTCGTCTCGTCTCTCTATCTCGTCCCCTTGAGGTAAGGGATCGGGGAAGTCACTTTAACTTTACAGTCAAATAAGGCACACACAACGAAATATGTTTCAACTCTCGTCTTAGTCGGTCAATCGAGCACTCTATAAGACACAGCGCCCTGGGGAAAAGTCCCCAAGACTCTCACAAGGCTGAACCAAGACTCGCCCAAGACTGGACTGCCTCAAGGCTCGCCCCTGGACTCTCTCGGACTCTCGACTGCCCAGGACTGCCTCTCTCTCTACTGCGTCTGTCGTGGAGTATTCTTCAAGACCAACTCAAACTCTCTTTATTCATTTTCAAAACTCTAACCAATTACAAAGCAGTAAAAAGACTCTAAGGCGTAACCTTCAATCATAAAGCCAATCACACTAAGTACTGAATACGTCATATCTTTTGATTAATCGTTCACTACATTAATAACTATGAATGTAAACTGTCAGAATCGCGACGGATATCTGGTAATTAGTTCCAAATCACTGAGCCAAGTTCCGTCCAAAACTTCAAATAGGCCTACACGATGACAGACATAACACAGCAATTCGCTAACAATCAGTTAATTAAGTCGGTTAACAGATACGCGAAAACAAATTCATGACAGTACCGAGAAGAATGACACATATTTACGTTGTACGAACAAAAAAATATTGCAATTACATTGAACGAAAATAACCATTGCCCCCCCTCTCGTTTAAGATCGCCTCAGACGTTATGCAATTTGCAATATACCCATTAGAGGCAACCAAATAAGGGCTGTATACACTGATCGTCTGTACTTTTATCGAAGTTACGGAAGTCTTTATACGTCATTACTTGGTATATTATATTAGATATGTATATAACGTTTGTAAATATGTTATTAAGACCACAAAATTACAATTAATTCACAGTGCGTTGTTATGAACAAGTAACTGTGGCTTGGTGTATGGTCGGATCAATCGGAAACGAAACACCGTAGAGTTTGGCATCTCCTAAACATAATATTCTATTTTAATGCTTTCATCCATGCCATCGTCTTTGAATGAAGCAGTGTAAAAATAGAAACCTTGGAAAACAATGGTCTTACGTTGTTTTACCCCCCCCCCTCCTTCAGCGAATAGTAAATTAACATTTTAAAAATAAAATAAAAATCTGACAAAATATTGAGAAAAGCACGAACATCGCCGTTCCATATGTTCTTTCCGTGACGAAGCACATATGCGTATGTACTGGCAGTTTGACCATTGATAATTACAGATATGGGTCCAATTATGGGTCACATTTGATAAGACTTTATACGATTGTTAAGAACAGGCTCTGACAAGTACACTGCTTTATTGATCCACAACCCGACATTCATTTGTGAAATTCAAATCTTTTCAGTGATTGAAACACGCACATTGATTGCACTTTAAAATCTAAAATAACAGAGGACACAAAAGTGTAAACGGCTATGAAATACACCATATGAACTAAGTTATCAATTGATAAAAAAGAAGTAAACAAATCACAAAATATATGTCACATTTCAATCAATGTCAAGTTTAGATAAATTTATAAATTGAAATTTCAACTGTGTAGTAATAGTGCATATGTCAAAAGTTAGTTTTAGAAAATCTTAGGGACTGAACAGAAATTACAGGGGGGTGTCCTTTGAAAAAAGTTACCCAATTTGATACAAGCATCAGGCTACAGTGTTCTGCGAGGCAAATAGCAAAAGGGTCGTGACATTTTGTGTACATATGGAAGTATGTTTGTACTGATAGTTAACCATCACAACAACTGTTAACTTTATCTAATAGAGATGTTTAATTGTTCGAGTTACGAACATCGAGTACTAGCTCGGAGTTTGAATAACCATAAATTACATTTCGAGTTACAAAATTTCAAAGGTAAACAAAACAAAAAATACAGGTTGCCCGTAACTCGAAGTTTGGTTAACTGTTATTTAAAGTTCGAGTTACTGAATGTGGAAGTTCAACAAAACCCAAAATGTATGTTGCCTGTAACTCGAAGTTATGTTTACTGTTAATTAAACAGCGAGTTACAAAGTGGGCGTGGTTTTAAAAAATTGGGCGTGATTATTTATGTAACTCGATGTTTTCGTAACTCGATGTTCGTAACTCGATGTCCGTAACTCGAACAATTTAGCATCTCATCTAATAAAAGTACTGTTTATTAAAGCGCTGTAGTCGTCGCGCTGCGCATGTGTAAGATATATGGGTCTCATATAAACAAAGATGGCGACTTTGACTGTTGCACAGATCAACGAGAACGAACTGAGACGTTTCCAAGCTTTAATTAAGTAATTTCATGTTATTGGAAGGCATCGAAGGAGTCGTCGGCGGTAATCAGTGCAAGTCGCGCCCAGGTCAAACCTCCTACTTGTGATTTCCATTTGAAGAGCGCATTGGATTGTGGGAAAATCAATATTTATCAACACAAATGTGGCACATGCGCAGCGCGACGACTACCGCGCTTCAACGTTACACACGTGGTACTTGTAGGTTTATTTGTTTTGGACTAATTTGTCATGTATTTGTTAGGAGGTATATTTGCTAATTGAAACTTATTTTTTTTTGTTTCAGTTTAGCTGTATTCAAAATGTCAGCTTGTGTCAATGGATTTTCAACTTTTAACAAATATCATCAAAAAAAACAAAACAAAAACAACAACACCAATACCGTATTGTTAATATGTGAAAATATCAGAATACGACTTGAGCATTCAACCTATCTAGCATATCATGTTGTGTTACTTTGAAGTCATGTCAGAACATGTGCTGGCGCAGATAAGTAAGGCCAATGTTTCCAAGAAGATGATTTGATTAAAGCTTTTAAAAATAGCTGCAATTACCATTAGTTGAGAATTATGTAGACAAAACAAGTTAGATAGTGAAGACCAACACCATAATGCTACTACTCTCCAATATTGTTTGTTGAGACTGTATTATAGTCTGAGGGTTGACATGCACATAGCCAGGATTTTGCTTTGGGTGGTTCTTTTCACTCTCTGAGGAAACAACGAGTGCCGAAGGCATTAGCTTCGTATTGGGGTCCGGGGCATGTTACGCCGGAAAATTTTGAAAATGGATCTTTCTGAAATGGCATTTCCTGCGTTTTTGAGAGAATTTCAAAGGAAAAATCAGAGACACTCATATAACTGCTTCAGACAATATTTTATTGGATGAAATCGAATAGTTGAGTGTATCCATGGCGAAATGGCCTCCAGATTTTAATTAGTCTTTGATATGTTCTAACCCAATAGCCTTGACAGTCTTAACTTAATTCTAACCCTAACACCTAATATCCTCATGGTATTAATATTCTTAACTAAACACCTAACAGCTATAGCAATCTGGATTCTTACATTACAGTTAACAGCCTTACTTAGAATTAACTTAATATTCTTAACCTTGCATCTAACAGCCTTACAATTAACATTTTTAAAATCTGTGCATTGTATTTATTACATCACACTTCCATATACGATTAATTAAAATCTGTGCATTGTATTTATTACATCACACTTCCATATACGATTAATTAAAATCTGTGCATTGTATTTATTACATCACACTTCAATATACGATTAATTAAAATCTGTGCATTGTATTTATTACATCACACTTCAATATACGATTAATTAAAATCTGTGCATTGTATTTATTACATCACACTTCCATATACGATTAATTAAAATCTGTGCATTGTATTTATTACATCACACTTCAATATACGATTAATTAAAATCTGTGCATTGTATTTATTACATCACACTTCAATATACGATTAATTAAAATCTGTGCATTGTATTTATTACATCACACTTCCATATACGATTAATTAAAATCTGTGCATTGTATTTATTACATCACACTTCAATATACGATTAATTAAAATCTGTGCATTGTATTTATTACATCACACTTCAATATACGATTAATTAAAATCTGTGCATTGTATTTATTACATCACACTTCAATATACGATTAATTAAAATCTGTGGATTGTATTTATTACATCACACTTCCATATACGATTAATTAAAATCTGTGCATTGTATTTATTACATCACACTTCAATATACGATTAATTAAAATCTGTGCATTGTATTTATTACATCACACTTCAATATACGATTAATTAAAATCTGTGCATTGTATTTATTACATCACACTTCCATATACGATTAATTAAAATCTGTGCATTGTATTTATTACATCACACTTCAATATACGATTAATTAAAATCTGTGCATTGTATTTATTACATCACACTTCAATATACGATTAATTAAAATCTGTGCATTGTATTTATTACATCACACTTCAATATACGATTAATTAAAATCTGTGCATTGTATTTATTACATCACACTTCAATATACGATTAATTAAAATCTGTGCATTGTAATTATTACATCACACTTCAATATACGATTAATTAAAATCTGTGCATTGTATTTATTACATCACACTTCAATATACGATTAATTAAAATCTGTGCATTGTATTTATTACATCACACTTCAATATACGATTAATTAAAATCTGTGCATTGTATTTATTACATCACACTTCAATATACGATTAATTAAAATCTGTGCATTGTATTTATTACATCACACTTCAATATACGATTATTTAAAATCTGTGCATTGTATTTATTACATCACACTTTACTATACGATTAATTACAATCTGTGGATTGTATTTATTACATCACACTTCAATATACGATTATTTAAAATCTGTGGATTGTATTTATTACATCACACTTCAATATACGATTAATTAAAATCTGTGCATTGTATTTATTACATCACACTTCAATATACGATTAATTAAAATCTGTGCATTGTATTTATTACATCACTCTTCAATATACGATTAATTAAAATCTGTGCATTGTGTTTATTACATCACACTTCAATATACGATTAATTAAAATCTGTGCATTGTATTTATTACATCACACTTCAATATACGATTATTTAAAATCTGTGCATTGTATTTATTACATCACACTTTACTATACGATTAATTAAAATCTGTGCATTGTATTTATTACATCACACTTCAATATACGATTATTTAAAATCTGTGCATTGTGTTTATTACATCACACTTTACTATACGATTAATTAAAATATGTGCTTTGTAATTATTACATCACACTTCAATATACGGTTAATTAAAATCTGTGCATTGTATTTATTACATGACACTTCCATATACGATTAATTAAAATCTGTGCATTGTATTTATTACATCACACTTTACTATACGATTAATTAAAATATGTGCTTTGTAATTATTACATCACACTTCAATATACGATTAATTAAAATATGTGCTTTGTAATTATTACATCACACTTCAATATACGATTAATTAAAATCTGTGCATTGTATTTATTACATCACACTTCAATATACGATTAATTAAAATCTGTGCATTGTATTTATTACACCACTCTTCAATATACGATTAATTAAAATCTGTGCATTGTGTTTATTACATCACACTTTACTATACGATTAATTAAAATATGTGCTTTGTAATTATTACATCACACTTCAATATACGGTTAATTAAAATCTGTGCATTGTATTTATTACATGACACTTCCATATACGATTAATTAAAATCTGTGCATTGTATTTATTACATCACACTTTACTATACGATTAATTAAAATATGTGCTTTGTAATTATTACATCACACTTCAATATACGATTAATTAAAATCTGTGCATTGTATTTATTACATCACTCTTCAATATGCGATTAATTAAAATCTGTGCATTGTGTTTATTACATCACACTTCAATATACGATTAATTAAAATCTGTGCATTGTATTTATTACATCACACTTTACTATACGATTAATTAAAATGTGTGCATTGTATTTATTACATCACACTTTACTATACGATTAATTAAAATATGTGCTTTGTAATTATTACATCACACTTCAATATACGATTAATTAAAATCTGTGCATTGTATTTATTATATCACACTTCAATATACGATTAATTAAAATCTGTGCATTGTATTTATTACATCACACTTCAATATACGATTAATTAAAATCTGTGCATTGTATTTATTACATCACTCTTCAATATGCGATTAATTAAAATCTGTGCATTGTATTTATTACATCACACTTCAATATACGATTATTTAAAATCTGTGCATTGTATTTATTACATCACACTTTACTATACGATTAATTAAAATGTGTGCATTGTATTTATTACATCACACTTTACTATACGATTAATTAAAATATGTGCTTTGTAATTATTACATCACACTTCAATATACGATTAATTAAAATCTGTGCATTGTATTTATTACATCACACTTCAATATACGATTAATTAAAATCTGTGCATTGTATTTATTACATCACACTTCAATATACGATTAATTAAAATCTGTGCATTGTATTTATTACATCACACTTCAATATACGATTAATTAAAATCTGTGCATTGTATTTATTACATCACACTTCAATATACGATTATTTAAAATCTGTGCATTGTATTTATTACATCACACTTTACTATACGATTAATTAAAATCTGTGCATTGTATTTATTACATCACACTTCAATATACGATTATTTAAAATCTGTGGATTGTGTTTATTACATCACACTTCAATATACGATTATTTAAAATCTGTGCATTGTATTTATTACATCACACTTTACTATACGATTAATTAAAATGTGTGCATTGTATTTATTACATCACACTTTACTATACGATTAATTAAAATGTGTGCATTGTATTTATTACATCACACTTTACTCTACGATTAATTAAAATATGTGCTTTGTAATTATTACATCACACTTCAATATACGATTAATTAAAATCTGTGCATTGTATTTATTACATCACACTTCAATATACGATTAATTAAAATCTGTGCATTGTATTTATTACATCACTCTTCAATATACGATTAATTAAAATCTGTGCATTGTGTTTATTACATCACACTTCAATATACGATTAATTAAAATCTGTGCATTGTATTTATTACATCACACTTTACTATACGATTAATTAAAATGTGTGCATTGTATTTATTACATCACACTTTACTCTACGATTAATTAAAATATGTGCTTTGTAATTATTACATCACACTTCAATATACGATTAATTAAAATCTGTGCATTGTATTTATTACATCACACTTCAATATACGATTAATTAAAATCTGTGCATTGTATTTATTACATCACTCTTCAATATACGATTAATTAAAATCTGTGCATTGTGTTTATTACATCACACTTCAGTATACGATTAATTAAAATCTGTGCATTGTATTTATTACATCACACTTCAATATACGATTATTTAAAATCTGTGCATTGTATTTATTACATCACACTTTACTATACGATTAATTAAAATCTGTGCATTGTATTTATTACATCACACTTTACTATACGATTAATTAAAATATGTGCTTTGTAATTATTACATCACACTTCAATATACGATTAATTAAAATCTGTGCATTGTATTTATTACATCACACTTCAATATACGATTAATTAAAATCTGTGCATTGTATTTATTACATCACACTTCAATATACGATTAATTAAAATCTGTGCATTGTATTTATTACATCACACTTCAATATACGATTATTTAAAATCTGTGCTTTGTATTTATTACATCACACTTCAATATACGATTAATTAAAATCTGTGCATTGTATTTATTACAACACACTTCAATATACGATTATTTAAAATCTGTGCATTGTATTTATTACATCACACTTCAATATACGATTAATTAAAATCTGTGCATTGTATTTATTACATCACACTTCAATATACGATTAATTAAAATCTGTGCATTGTATTTATTACATCACTCTTCAATATACGATTAATTAAAATCTGTGCATTGTGTTTATTACATCACACTTCAATATACGATTAATTAAAATCTGTGCATTGTATTTATTACATCACACTTCAATATACGATTATTTAAAATCTGTGCATTGTATTTATTACATCACACTTTACTATACGATTAATTAAAATCTGTGCATTGTATTTATTACATCACACTTCAATATACGATTATTTAAAATCTGTGCATTGTGTTTATTACATCACACTTTACTATACGATTAATTAAAATATGTGCTTTGTAATTATTACATCACACTTCAATATACGGTTAATTAAAATCTGTGCATTGTATTTATTACATGACACTTCCATATACGATTAATTAAAATCTGTGCATTGTATTTATTACATCACACTTTACTATACGATTAATTAAAATATGTGCTTTGTAATTATTACATCACACTTCAATATACGATTAATTAAAATATGTGCTTTGTAATTATTACATCACACTTCAATATACGATTAAATAAAATCTGTGCATTGTATTTATTACATCACACTTCAATATACGATTAATTAAAATCTGTGCATTGTATTTATTACACCACTCTTCAATATACGATTAATTAAAATCTGTGCATTGTGTTTATTACATCACACTTTACTATACGATTAATTAAAATATGTGCTTTGTAATTATTACATCACACTTCAATATACGGTTAATTAAAATCTGTGCATTGTATTTATTACATGACACTTCCATATACGATTAATTAAAATCTGTGCATTGTATTTATTACATCACACTTTACTATACGATTAATTAAAATATGTGCTTTGTAATTATTACATCACACTTCAATATACGATTAATTAAAATCTGTGCATTGTATTTATTACACCACTCTTCAATATGCGATTAATTAAAATCTGTGCATTGTGTTTATTACATCACACTTCAATATACGATTAATTAAAATCTGTGCATTGTATTTATTACATCACACTTTACTATACGATTAATTAAAATGTGTGCATTGTATTTATTACATCACACTTCAATATACGATTATTTAAAATCTGTGCATTGTATTTATTACATCACACTTTACTATACGATTAATTAAAATGTGTGCATTGTATTTATTACATCACACTTTACTATACGATTAATTAAAATATGTGCTTTGTAATTATTACATCACACTTCAATATACGATTAATTAAAATCTGTGCATTGTATTTATTACATCACACTTCAATATACGATTAATTAAAATCTGTGCATTGTATTTATTACATCACACTTCAATATACGATTAATTAAAATCTGTGCATTGTATTTATTACATCACACTTCAATATACGATTAATTAAAATCTGTGCATTGTATTTATTACATCACACTTCAATATACGATTATTTAAAATCTGTGCATTGTATTTATTACATCACACTTTACTATACGATTAATTAAAATCTGTGCATTGTATTTATTACATCACACTTCAATATACGATTATTTAAAATCTGTGGATTGTGTTTATTACATCACACTTCAATATACGATTATTTAAAATCTGTGCATTGTGTTTATTACATCACACTTTACTATACGATTAATTAAAATATGTGCTTTGTAATTATTACATCACACTTCAATATACGGTTAATTAAAATCTGTGCATTGTATTTATTACATGACACTTCCATATACGATTAATTAAAATCTGTGCATTGTATTTATTACATCACACTTTACTATACGATTAATTAAAATATGTGCTTTGTAATTATTACATCACACTTCAATATACGATTAATTAAAATCTGTGCATTGTATTTATTACATCACTCTTCAATATGCGATTAATTAAAATCTGTGCATTGTGTTTATTACATCACACTTCAATATACGATTAATTAAAATCTGTGCATTGTATTTATTACATCACACTTTACTATACGATTAATTAAAATGTGTGCATTGTATTTATTACATCACACTTTACTATACGATTAATTAAAATATGTGCTTTGTAATTATTACATCACACTTCAATATACGATTAATTAAAATCTGTGCATTGTATTTATTATATCACACTTCAATATACGATTAATTAAAATCTGTGCATTGTATTTATTACATCACACTTCAATATACGATTAATTAAAATCTGTGCATTGTATTTATTACATCACTCTTCAATATGCGATTAATTAAAATCTGTGCATTGTATTTATTACATCACACTTCAATATACGATTATTTAAAATCTGTGCATTGTATTTATTACATCACACTTTACTATACGATTAATTAAAATGTGTGCATTGTATTTATTACATCACACTTTACTATACGATTAATTAAAATATGTGCTTTGTAATTATTACATCACACTTCAATATACGATTAATTAAAATCTGTGCATTGTATTTATTACATCACACTTCAATATACGATTAATTAAAATCTGTGCATTGTATTTATTACATCACACTTCAATATACGATTAATTAAAATCTGTGCATTGTATTTATTACATCACACTTCAATATACGATTAATTAAAATCTGTGCATTGTATTTATTACATCACACTTCAATATACGATTATTTAAAATCTGTGCATTGTATTTATTACATCACACTTTACTATACGATTAATTAAAATCTGTGCATTGTATTTATTACATCACACTTCAATATACGATTATTTAAAATCTGTGGATTGTGTTTATTACATCACACTTCAATATACGATTATTTAAAATCTGTGCATTGTATTTATTACATCACACTTTACTATACGATTAATTAAAATGTGTGCATTGTATTTATTACATCACACTTTACTATACGATTAATTAAAATGTGTGCATTGTATTTATTACATCACACTTTACTCTACGATTAATTAAAATATGTGCTTTGTAATTATTACATCACACTTCAATATACGATTAATTAAAATCTGTGCATTGTATTTATTACATCACACTTCAATATACGATTAATTAAAATCTGTGCATTGTATTTATTACATCACTCTTCAATATACGATTAATTAAAATCTGTGCATTGTGTTTATTACATCACACTTCAATATACGATTAATTAAAATCTGTGCATTGTATTTATTACATCACACTTTACTATACGATTAATTAAAATGTGTGCATTGTATTTATTACATCACACTTTACTCTACGATTAATTAAAATATGTGCTTTGTAATTATTACATCACACTTCAATATACGATTAATTAAAATCTGTGCATTGTATTTATTACATCACACTTCAATATACGATTAATTAAAATCTGTGCATTGTATTTATTACATCACTCTTCAATATACGATTAATTAAAATCTGTGCATTGTGTTTATTACATCACACTTCAGTATACGATTAATTAAAATCTGTGCATTGTATTTATTACATCACACTTCAATATACGATTATTTAAAATCTGTGCATTGTATTTATTACATCACACTTTACTATACGATTAATTAAAATATGTGCTTTGTAATTATTACATCACACTTCAATATACGATTAATTAAAATCTGTGCATTGTATTTATTACATCACACTTCAATATACGATTAATTAAAATCTGTGCATTGTATTTATTACATCACACTTCAATATACGATTAATTAAAATCTGTGCATTGTATTTATTACATCACACTTCAATATACGATTATTTAAAATCTGTGCTTTGTATTTATTACATCACACTTCAATATACGATTAATTAAAATCTGTGCATTGTATTTATTACAACACACTTCAATATACGATTATTTAAAATCTGTGCATTGTATTTATTACATCACACTTCAATATACGATTAATTACAATCTGTGCATTGTATTTATTACATGACACTTCCATATACGATTAATTAAAATCTGTGCATTGTATTTATTACATCACACTTCAATATACGATTATTTAAAATCTGTGCTTTGTATTTATTACATCACACTTCAATATACGATTAATTAAAATCTGTGCATTGTATTTATTACAAAACACTTCAATATACGATTATTTAAAATCTGTGCATTGTATTTATTACATCACACTTCAATATACGATTAATTACAATCTGTGCATTGTATTTATTACATCACACTTTCATATACGATTAATTAAAATCTGTGCATTGTATTTATTACATCACACTTCAATATACGATTATTTAAAATCTGTGCTTTGTATTTATTACATCACACTTCAATATACGATTAATTAAAATCTGTGCATTGTATTTATTACATCACACTTCAATATACGATTATTTAAAATCTGTGCATTGTATTTATTACATCACACTTCAATATACGATTATTTAAAATCTGTGCATTGTATTTATTACATCACACTTCAATATACGATTAATTACAATCTGTGCATTGTATTTATTACATCACACTTCAATATACGATTAATTAAAATCTGTGCTTTGTATTTATTACGTCACACTTCAATATACGATTAATTAAAATCTGTGCATTGTATTTATTACATCACACTTCAATATACGATTAATTAAAATCTGTGCATTGTATTTATTACATCACACTTCAATATACGACTAATTAAAATCTGTGCATTGTATTTATTACATCACACTTGGGGGGAAGGGGGGTCTGGGCAAACCCCGGCCACGGGCATGTTTGATTTCAGTTCTAGATTTGCCCGGTGATGATGCATCAGCCATTTAAATCATTCACTGGCAACTTGAAGTCATCAAGTCATCCTCCCCAATAACTTACTAACAATGTTCTGTATACATGTAATAATGAGTGAAGATATTCGCATTTTTAACGTTCATAATACAGAAAATAGCAAAATAGAAAATGAAGCAGAGCATCATGGGTATTCCGTAGTTAATTGTGCACAAACTCCATAATGACTTTAAAATCGCCTTCCATCTACCCTTCAACATAAACCTCTACAATTTATAACACACATAATGCAAAGTACATATATTAATTCATAATTCCGATTGAGTATTTCAATGCAAAATGTTATTGTTCGGGTGTATTTGAAGATTTTCTGTCACTATTAAAATAAGAATTTTAAGAACATATCTCCTTGCCCGTGTATAACATTTGGGTGATAAGTCAGTTTGTAAGCATGTTGGCGGGGGCGCACTGCCCGAAGGTTTGTGGTAATATAATGCTTGACATTGCCTTTAACACTTCAAAGTTGTCCCGCAACTTGCTCAAGATTAATAAATAAATAAATAAATAAATAAATAAATAAATAAATAAATAAATAAATAAATAAATAAATAAATAAATAAATAAATAAATAAATAAATAAATAAATAAATAAATAAATAAATAAATAAATAAATAAATAAATAAATAAATAAATCTCATTTTAAAACTATGGACCAGTATTTTTATCATCGGCTTCTCTGGTTGGCTCCCGTGAAGATATCTTATCTAAAATTGTTGATTGATATTGAGTCACATCATGGAACTATAAACCCCAGGGTTTTATAGTTCCATGGTCACATATACATGTAGTTACAGATCTATATATGCCGTACTTCTTGTTATTGGATCTATTTTCAAAGTCGTGTTTCATAAATACGGTAACAATTAAATAATGCTTTATCATTTTATTTTGTGGATGGAAACTGTCATAAAATATTTTTTCTTCGTAATGTTTGAATGGATGTTTTGTACCACAGTGCACATCAGAAAATTAGGCTGTTCTTGACTATGTATGTTGACCCTTGACCCAAGTCAAATACTCCGCGTAAAGTAGGTCAAGTAATTGACGAAGAGAAACAACGCACAACTATATTCAAAATGGCGACCGTCGCACCAGGGAAACGATAGGAATCCCGTTTTTGAAGAAATATCCCGGTACGTTTGTTATTTACACCTCATTAATGTGACTGTGTTGAATATGTTGATTATATGGCAATTTAATAACGGGTTCAGTATTTGTAGAATACTAGATAGAATCGCAAAGAAGCAAATATCTAATCAAACTGGGGCTGTATGTTGCGTAGTTAGTTTGATAGTGCGTTTAAAGAGTTCGATATAGAGCTTCATTACGTAAATCGTAACATCCACTGTCACTGTCACTGATATTCAAGGAGGCTAAATGTCGCCACAGTGTTACAGATACATTAGAAACTCACAAGAATGTATGTAGTTCTTCAGTCCATATTGTTACGTGAAAATAACAATAACAACGGACTAAACAATAAAACAGTACATTATAATTATAGATATATGTATTATGTATGTTTAATGGGCAATGAATCTTGTTTGTTTGTTTGTTTCCACTTTTTAGCATTTTTTTATTATCTTGTAGTTTTTAGTGACTTTACTGCTGTAAGTTCCAAAGTCAGTGTCCTGTCAATAAATAAATGTTTATATGCAGTTTTCAGAGAATGTTCTCTGATTATAACAGCAGTTGCAGATCATATGGACTTAGACCATTATTTGCTTTTATTGACTGCATTTTATTCTAAATCGTGTATAAATTCGCCAATAGTCAATATAATACAATAGTATACTAGCTAAACATCAACGCTATATTGTCAGTAAAGCATTAGAAATACTAGAGAAGTTTCATGCCCTCAAAGTTGATAATTCATTTGTTTTGTCTTCACACTTATCTAAAGATATGTAGAGAATGTCATAGCCAGATAAAGAACCAAGTTAATACATTAATTTATTCAATTCAATTCAACTTTATTGCAGTATAGAAAAAATACAAAACAAAAATAAAAAATACATACTGTACATTTTAATATCATGTAAACCTGCAGACCTTTTGTTAAAATGTAGGGCAGAACTTTACAAAGACATTCATGGCATTTACCTCAAAGCTTGTAGGTCAACTCAACTCTGAGTTACAATTCCTAATATACATATATACTAGTCTTTATCTTTTAAATCAAATTTCTTTGTTTCTCTAATCAGGTATTCATGATGCCCTACTTTGCGTGGTTCTCAGTAATGTAACTTCAACTTTATAGTACATAAATTGCCATGGAAACCTACGATGAAGATATCTCAGAAAACCGTTTCTTCCGATTGTTACAAAATAAATACAAAGCTATTTATGAAAATGCTGCTAACAATAGGTGGATTGTAAGTATTATTTTCACTTGTAATTAACAAAAAAACTGTCTGTAATGGATGTTAAAGGAAAGCTTTCTGCCAGTCTGTCTGTGCATTCATGTACTTACTAGTGGTTCCATCGTAATTTGGAATCTATTGTTATATATAGATACTTCTGTTCAAAGGACAATACTGTACTCTTTCTTCTACTGTACTCTTGTCCTTAATCTGGGCTCTCTCTGGAATTTGCTAGGTAATAGTAAATTTACTAATCAAGAAAAAAAGTATTAGTAAACTTTGTCTGGAAACTGCGGAGCATTTTCCCGCGACCGAGCACAACGGGGAAAAGAGAAGAGAGGGAGCTGTCCCCTCTGTCGTCCGCCGAAAACAAGAACAGCATGCTGAAAATGGTGCTTGCTGGTAGCAACCTGAGCTCTAATTTTGTGTGTAATTTCATGACATCAAATTAGGCAGTCTGCTCCACAAAATGTACCATTTATGATGGTACAACAAAACATCACAATAAAATATACAATGTAGACACCAGAACCTTTTCATATTCATGATAAACTCACATTGTTAACAGTGGGGAAAATAGTCGTCATTCAAAAGTTCACTAAGTTCACTGCCTAGAACACAAGTCATCCTGTGAATAAATTTTCACGGGAAATTTCTCAGAAAAAACTCTATGCCAATCATTATTATTATGAAGTAATCTCCCGTGCTCATCATGCAAACCCGCATGTTGACGTTTATGACGACACAAAATGACTATTATTTTCATTGAAATTTCTGAATTAAAATTAAAGTGAAAAAGTAACTAAAGTAACTTTCGGTCTTGTAACTTGATCTCAATGCTAAGAATGCCCGGTAAGAATGTTACACAAATTATAGTATTTTTCGATCGATTCGCTAACATTGTCTCACCTTCCATTAGCTGTGGAATCATAGCCCTATGTTGCCGACCGCATTATTTACGTGACATGTTCGACATACAACAACAAAAATAAAAACAAGACGTCCGAATGAAATTGATAGGGCAAAATTAGATTGGTATGTCGCACCAAAGAGCTACGGAACCGCAGCTAACCTTCCATTATTTCTGAAATCGTGCTGCAGTACGATCAACTTTCCGTTTCTTGGTGCTGTCAGGGTTAGGACACCCATGGGGGATCTGGTTCTGAACACGATTTAGCGGTTTCTCCATCTCGTCGTGAAAAATACTCGTCGAGCAGCTGTCTGCTCCTTTTTGACGTAGTCTCCATTTTCAATAAATAAACAAATCACGTGTTTGATAAGGGCGACATGAAACCGTCCCATACTGAGAGTAAAGTTACGGGGTATCTTGAAATACATGTCGACTAAACTACGCATGTGCGATGACACCAAAATAACTTTAGAGTGGAAAAGTACATTCAGTGGCAGTTCCGTGTTGATCGCGATCACCATGTAACAATTGTTGCAATCTTAGAAGTAACGGGACATTGTTAAAATGGCAATCACTCAAACCGTAACACGCGTGATGATCACAGTCGAGTCTTGACAATTAAATGAGGGCGATTTGCGAGGGTATTTTGTACAAAATGTGTTCGTAAATCCTACTAATAGATATTTATTCGTAAATCTTGTCCAAATTTCGTAATTTACGACATTTGCGAGCGACAGCGAGAGCACAGTTAATGGCTGCCCACTTTTTTAAATACCGAGTGTGAAAGAATACAATTTAGCCATTACTTTTTTAACCCTACTTGCATGACTTTATACGAGAAAAATTATGTTTTTTTTTTTGTTTTTTTTCAAGATATGTATCCCAAGATCTGGAACATTTTCCAAGCATTCCCAAACACAGAATGACATAGAAACGCATATCCTCCGCCCTGTACAGAATAAAGCACAGACCTTTATTACAGTTAGTGAAAAGGTAAGGTTTTTCTCATCATGCATGTACAGGACATAAACAAATATTCCAATAGGGAGACTGCTCCACAATAATATACTTAACGGGTGATTTCTCCAGTTCATGCATGTACATGTATGTAATATTATTATATGTGTTGTCGTTACAGGAACTACAGGTGACAGGGGAAATTATTACTACAACTAATGGTTTTAAAGAAGTCAAATCAGTAAGTAAAAACAACTACCACATTAAGTTAATAATAACAATGTACTTAACATATTATTTCTACATGTATCATCTGTATCAAAACACATAAATAATGTAAAACTTAAAATGGTCTGTGTTTAAAAAAATAATTGATTCTTGTCACTATTATTTTCAGGTAAGAGTATTGTTTGAAGAAACTTTCTTCAATAGCCGAGATGAGAGCTTCAGAGTTCTTTGCCTCGATCAACCACTTGAAGGTGGTACAGGTAAAATAGTCTTTATTTATAATACAATAATGTCGGTGCATTGTATTTGAGAGATTCGTCTGTACAATATCTTATAAGTCTGTATTTCTTTTATATCAGTTGATGTTGGGGATCATCCTTATCTAGTTAATCTAGATAGTCTTGAAGACTGTGCTGATTTTTTGTGGGGACAGCGAGGTAAGAGAATTTTTTTCAATCGTTACTTTAACCATAACTTTTGTTTACATCGTTCAAAGACTGTTTGTACCTGTGTTCATTTAACCAGCATTATATTTACCTATGCATGTGTTATTGTACTTCTTCGACATGCATAAAATCTATAGGCTTATTATAAAATGTTGTATTCATACTTGTATACTCATTTACAGTCAGTAAGCGTTCTCAAAGACAAGTTGATGAGATGGTGGATTTCTTTAACCATACGTACCAAAGACTTGAAGCAGAGTCTTTACGGTACTGTATAGATGCTGTCAATGCAATATTTACAAAGTCAGTACAGACTGCACTCAAAGATGGTCATCATGTAAGTAACACTGGATGCTTGGTACAAAAATCAATGCAACCACTTTTTCAATTCAGCGGACCTTTAAAATTTGTGCACAAATGAGTTCATATCTTACTGAAACTGTTGAGCAAAGTTTGTACAGTAATACCAGTATGATATTTTGTGAATGCAATGAAACAATGGAGATTATTATTAACTGATATAGTGCATTTCTTCATCATGTTATAGGGAATTAAGATTAATTAATTTTTCTCCCACCTCACCCACAAAAGAGGCTACATAATTCAAATTCAGCAATGCTTGTTTTAATCTGTGTTCTATTTTTTTTTAATTTTGTAATTAGAGAAAAGCTGTCAAGCAAAATAGAAATTTTATGGATAACTTAAAGGTTGCTATGGAAACATATGTAATGAATGGAGTCTTCAAGAAAGTGTTCAAAGCTGTTAGTACTTATGTTGCTAGAGAGGTAAGTGTAATTATTCCCCATCTCAATGTCTGTCTTCTTTCAAACTATCTTTCAAACTTAATACCATGTTTGCCACACACTGATCACATAAATTAAAGATTTGCAGAATTTCAATGAGCTGTAAACACAGATGATGTGACACTAAATTGTTAGTTGTTTCTTATTTCTCCAGGATGCTGAGTTGAATAAGATTACACGGAATCTAGCCGAATTACAACTCAAAGATCTTGGTATAAGACCACAGTTTACTCAGAATGTACCGAGAGCAAGAAGAGAACTCTCATTTCTCAATAAATTTTGTACACCATTAGAAAAGTTGTATTGCCTCAGGAGAACAGTTATGACCATTACACATGCTTCACTGCGAAGAGCCAAAAATGGTGAGAATCTGTTACCTGTAATGCATATACGGTACATAGCAGACATGATAGAGAATGCATATTCTGTGATGTTCATGAGATTGCAATCGTTCACAATAAGATGTGTTGATTGATAGGATTATTGTGAAACTAACACAAAGTTTGTGAGAAGATAGTATCACTGACTAATTGGCCAGTGGATCTCTATATCTTTAAAGTAATCAATAGAATCAGAAGAAGAATTTTTCTCATGAACTGTAGTATACAGAGCTCATATTTTTCATATCAAGTACTGTAAAGTGACTAATTTTCACTGGGTTTAAATGTCGCTGATTTACCATTTCAGGTGTATTCAGTGGGTTTCAAATTCACGGTTTTATCATTTAGATAATGTGTTCTATGCTAAATTTTACATATTCACTGGATTTTAATTTAGCGCATTTTCCAGTCAGCGAAATAAGCAAAATTAAAATCCAGTGAATAATTAATCTTTTTACAGTATACAATCACTAGTGTGATTTTATTCAAATAATTTTTTTTTTTTGCCTAAGACAAATATTGGTATTGTGGAGAAAATTTTATTTAGGATCCAGTATGCTGGAGGTCCATTACATCAATCAAATGACTGAATATATTGGACTGTTGGTCAGTGACAGTGATATGGGTTTTAATTGGCTGCCATTCACTATTGTTTTCATTGGCTAGAGTATAACGAAATAAATCATTATAGATAAAATGCACAGGGATTGAATTGAATTTTATATTTTTATTTTTTCTAGTTCCCATTGCTCCAATCACAACAGATGATTTACTTCCTATACTGGTGTTTTTAGTTGTGAAATCTGAAATCCCAAACTGGTTGGCTAATCTTACTTACATGCAAAATTTCAGATTTTCAAAACCTTCCAATGATGAATTTGGGTAAGTTGTAATCCTGAAAATAATAGTTTGTTATTAAACTGAAAAATAATGTTCCTAACAATTTAGTCTGTATTACAACCTGCATAGTGAGAGAACATGCCATGGCAAACACTTTGTTGAAGGGCATAAAAGGTGATGAAAAGGTCAAAGGTGAAATATGTCATTGGCAGGGTAAACCTGTTATAAGTAAAGCATGCGAGCAATATGTCATCATTTATGCTACTTCATACTCTAGTTGTGTTGAATTAAATTATGTCATACAAAGTGTGATGGATTTAGAAATGTTATGTCTACCAACAAGTATACTTGTTATTTCACAACCATACTGTACATGTTTTGTGATTATAATGTGGTGATTGTGCAGACTGAAAATATTGTTGATAAATCTCTATTTCAGCTTCTATGTAGCATCAATAGAAGCCGCTGTGGAGCATGTACGCAGTGGTCACGTGTCTGAAATATTATCTGAGAGAAGCATGTCACCTAAATTACAGATGTCAGCAGCACCATCTGTGCAAATGCCATGGCAACGACAGGATAGTCATGATGGCGAAACTACACCAAGTATAGATGTATTGTTTGAAGTGAGTACAAAACATAGTACGCATTTATTAGGTTGTTTATGTTGTGGAAACCTGCAATAAATATAGTCACAGAATATTATGGTTCAATACAACCAAGGACTGATAAACATGACCAGTTACTCTTTACATATGCCATGGATGCTACATTCTGTGTTGTTTCTACAACACAGTAATTTATATGATGCATGAAACATGGCAGTAAATAACAAAACACAAATACAGTGTTGACTATTACACCTATTGTCATATATTCTAGTGTGCAAGCAGTGGACATGCCATTATATTTACTAGTATAATCTGTGAAAGCATCCAAAAACTGGATGAGATCAAGTTTGCTACTAGCAAAATAAGTTGCTACCTGTTTTCATATATTACATCACATCATATCATATCTTATCTTATCATATCATATCATATCATATCATATATCATATCATATATCATATCATATCATATATCATATCATATCATATATCATATCATATCATATCATATCATATCATATCATATATCATATCATATCATATCATAACTTATTATGTCTCATATACAATGAACGTCGGTCTAATACACAAATTCTGTTAACTATGAAATAATGTCTTTTAATACAAGGTCAGAAATAACTTACTACTGTAAATGCTGGACATATTAACTCACCCTCTAGCACGTTATGATATGTATATTTGTTGTACCACTAGGCTGGAGACCTCTATTATTGAATAAATATTATATGCACAACATATCACCAACATACACAGCGTTTTCGCATTTAAATTTTCAGCATATTAAAGAGGGTAGAATGCAAGATGTTGAGAGGATGCTGCATATGACGTCTAAAGATGAGAATATGCTGGCTGAAAAAATGTGTCATCCATTGTGTTCATGTGTCAAATGTGAAAAACTTATTACAATGTAAGACTTCTGAAATGAATATATTATTCTTGTGATAACAATTATATTGTTTATTGTGAAACTCATTAATGTAGTATGTATCCTGAGTTTTTAACTGTAATTACACAATTTGTGTAATCATGTCTAAAACATATAATATATGCCATTTAGACAGTTTGGTTTTTTTTATTGATTTTAAAGTAATATAAGTTCACCAATTTGTCATGGGAGCCTTACAAGTTTGCTGTATACTAGTAGCCATCAACATTGCTAAATATTGCTAATAACATTACTGTGGGCATTGTCTTATGTTTATACATATCTGTTCTGTAGAAAACGAAATGATCCCACAGCAGTTACTGCATTTTCCCGGGATGATAGAGGGTGCACAGCATTACATATGGCCGCTACATTCGGTATGTACCCATGTTATTTTAATGTAGTTGTTTATTTGTATGCCGCTCCTTGATTGTAGATATAATATACAGAGATATATTAATGATATGTGCATATGTAATTAACATTCACACAGGTAACATGCACAAACTGATGTGTTTTAATTGATATATTCATAGGCCAAGCCAAGATATTAGAACTGTTGGTGAAGAGAGGTGGCGTTGTTAATGCAACAGACTATCATGGTTCAACACCGTTGCATTTAGCTTGTCAAAAAGGACATCAAAATGTGACAGTAAGTAAATTTATATTAATATTTATTTTAATGTCTCAATTCTATGTGTTGCAGTGTTTTGTAATTGAATTCCATGCAGGGCTGGGTTACTAGTCATTATTTTAATCCCAAGTATTTGACTAGCCTTGACTGTGCAATGTAATGTATGTTATGATGTTGCCATATTTATGAGTTTTAAATCTTAACATTGAGTTTGGCATTTTCTTAAATAAAGACCCAGTTTTCTTTTTGTCTGTCATAGCTTTGTTACACACACCAGTATACAAGCCGTTTCAACGATTGATGTAACATAACTAAGTTAAAAACTTGTACATGACCCCATTTAACATTACATTGTGTTTCCTGTATTACAGCTTCTACTGTTAGACTATGGTTCCAATGGCAATATGGCTGACAATGATGGTAACACACCATTGCATTTATGTTGCGCTAATGGACATGAAGATGTAAGTATTGTATTGCATTCTGATGAGAATTGTATAAACATTGTATAATACACACATTAAATTTTGATTGAAAATCTCTCTCCTTTGCAGTGTGTCAAAGCTATTGTGTATTTTGATGGTGCTGTGGTCCCCGTGGACGTGAATGCTGCTAATCTACAAGGAGATACTCCATTGCATCATGCATCCAGATGGGGATATGGTAAGAATGCTTAATACATTTATGGATTTTGAGTGTCTATTACACCTGAAAAAACATTACCTGTAACATTGTAACCTGTAGAGGGATTATGTTGATGTATTGACAATTCAATTGTTGCATCTAAATTTGAATATTCATTTGAATATCAATTGTGTTTGCTATGATTGCATCAATTTACTATTATTTGAAATGACAACAAAGTAGCACACAAACTATTGAACAATGAGTTCTGATCATTTGCTTTTAAAAATGCACTGTGTTTATTTTCTTGTGGTATTTATTATGTCTCTGTTTGGCTGAATGACCACATGAATAATTAATACATGTAGCATGATGTAATGCTGTATGACACATACATAACTGATGCATCTATTTAAACTGTCTTTTCCCATTACAGAGACAATAGTGGATATCCTTTTGGAGCAGAATGCCTCGGTGGAGGCTCTGAATCGTAGAAAAGAAACTCCATTGCTATGTGCACATAATGTCAAAGTATCAAGATCTATAATGAATGCATCTGATAAAGACAATGAACCAATCAGTGTAAGTCGTCTTCATTTTAGCATTGCCAGATTTTCTCATGATGTCTTTGTACGAGTTCCAATGACAACTACCCTCCTTCCTTCCTGGTTGTGTTGATGGCTCACTAAATATAAGCTCTACATGATTATGTTATTTATGGAAATCATTAACTAACTAAACAGTGCTACTAATTGAGCAAATAACATAACTGTTATTTTTTTAATTCAGCCTTCCAGTCCACCTACTGCGAGTACAGTGTTACACAAAACAAGAAAACCCTCTATGTTTGAGCAGATCCAAGTATCCCCGTCACAAGCAGCAAAGAATGCTATGTCAGCAATTGAACAAGCCAGGGAAAAACAGGTATTCTATATTAAATATAACAAGGAGATTGTTCCAACAAGATGTGTGTATGGGAAATAAACGTATGAAATAAGGATAAGTTAATTTAATAGAAATGTTGCAGATTCCTTCGACTATAATCTATAATCAAATTAGTATTCTTGTAAATTAAAAAAACATCGTTGGTTATCAGGTACTAAACTCATGTATTAATTTAAATTTTCATCTTGATAGGTTTTGAGATTATTGAAGGCAGTAGCTGATAATGATATACAGCTTGTAAGATATCAGTTAGGTTGGTTAAGTGACAGCGAAAGTGATGATGACAATGATAGCGGTTCTATGTCTCCGAGCAAATTCAAACTATGTCATCCTTTGTGTCAATGTGAGAAGTGTCAGTCTTTACAGAAGGTGAGTATGTTTCATATATATTTATTTGTTTGATCAAAGCTGTGCTTTTGACCCACTGATTGTATAACCACTGTAAGTTAACAAATTAATTGTACACCCAATTGATGCAATAAGAACAACAAATTATTTTCAGGTTTTTCATGGCTTGATTTGTGATGGCAACATTTTATCAAGCATTTTTGGGTTATTTAAAAGAGTTTTAGCCAACTCCTAAGTTTTCTGTTTACACTGTACATGAAATGTGGTATATTATCACATCTTAATATTTACTAATTTACAATTACAAACAAGTTGCTGAATATATGCGACAATACTAGGAGTCGTATCATTCTAAAGAGAACTCATCCAATATGTGTTGCACTACACTGGTACGCAAAAAACAAAAAGCAGTTTTCAAACTGATTTTTTGGCATAATAGAATATTGTTGAAAATAAGAATAAAATTTAATTTCCAATCCAAAATATTCACATATTGAAAACCAAGATTTTACTTATAGTTGAACAATCAAATAAATAATTATTATTTGCTGATATATTGCTGCATTACAGTACTACTGTAAAATCTGTATTAGAAACCACGGCTTCTATTAAAATGATACAATGCAACAAATGGGATGTGGCTTTTATTAGAGTATGTACACATACAAGAAATCAGGAATTTGTGGTTATCAATTATTAAAAAAGAATGGGTGCGACTTCTATTAGGGATGTGGCTTCTAATACAAATTTTACGGTAATGATTCTTAGCATAGCGTCTGTATCTTACTGTAAAATATTTTATTTTTAGCTGGAATTAATTTTCGCTGAAAAGACAATTTGGGTGTTTTGTATGGAATTTATTTTGAACGATTTTTGAGGAGTTGAATGTAAAATATAGGAAAAAATGTATATTTGCTAGATTTTATTTTCACTGAATCATCACTTCAGCAAAACATCGAAAATAATTTTCCAGGCAAAAATAAAGTATTTTACAGTATTTAGTCAGTCAGTTTGAGTCTACTAAATCTTTAACCCATGGTATTGTGGTTGGCATTTCACAATCTCAGGGTGACTGTTATCTTCTTTCCTTCACAGCGTACTTCAGTTGCAGCAAACTCTGTGATCCATGCAAACTCGGCCAATCATAATGGTTTGACGTCATTACATGTTGCGGCTGCCCATGGACATGACTCCCTAGTCTCTCTGCTTATACGCAGAGCTGGCAATGTGAATTGTAGAAACAAAACACAGCAATGTACACCACTTCATTTAGCTGCACAGTATAATAGACCAATGGTGAGTTCTCACAAGTGAAAATATCTAAAACACAATTCTTGCATTAAACATAAAGTCTTACATGAGTAAATGCAGGGTGCTGAATGCCCCTTATTTGCACAGAAAATTCAAATATTTTATCATAGAAGTGAAATCGTATGATAAACACGATGGTACATAGTTCTCTGTTTCTGATCTGGTTATTATATGTAGGTGAACTGAGAACTGTGAATGATGTTTGACTTGTATGTTTCTTTGTTTGTTTACAGGTCATCACTTTACTGCTAAACCATGGTGCTAAATGTAACACTAGAGATGGCAAAGGTAACACCCCATTACATTTCTGCTGTCAGAATGGTCATATGGAAGCTGCTGAACTCCTCCTACAGGTAACGTTTGTCATCATTTGTAGTTTATCAATGCTAGTTGAATTGTATCAAATTTTCAAGATAAACGTGTACCAGTCAATTAGGTCTTCAGTTTTTATACACAGCTTATTATATGGTTCTTAATTTGACAGAATGGTGCTGGTGTGAATGTTACTAATCATAGAGGCAACACCCCTTTACATGAAGCCTCAAAGTGGAATCATTTACCTTTGGTGAGGTTATTACTTGAATCTGGTGCCAATATTACAGCGAGGAACAAGGCACAACTCACACCATCACAATTATCTCAGGTAAGAATTTGTTATTGAATGATGTCACAAAACACTTAGTAATAAAGTATGAATCAGCAATTTCTTTGATTCAGTCCCAAATGCTTGATTCAGTGACAACTACATTCTGAGAGAGTATTTGCTTTGTTTTTCACAGGATTTTGTTGAAAGCTGCAAGCAAATATAGCTGTTGTTAATTTGGGCAATGGTATAGTGATGAGCATGTTTGCCCTAACATCAGGGAGGTTCTGGGTTTGATTCCTGGAGCTGGCTGTTCACCAGTAATATGACAGTTTTATGTTTGGGAAACTGTTTTGCACTCAAGCACCCAACCACCTACTCACCCTCAAAATATCATTGTGTTAAACCTAATCTTGCTCAAAGCTTAGTTATGAAAATAAAATAGCACAGTAGTTCACCTCTCCTGAGTTTTTAATGGCCAAACAGCAGCAAATCATATTCTGCTAAAACGTGGACTTCTAATGAATCTAACACCTCTCAATTATTACATAATAATTTCTATTTCTCAGCAATTTGTCAATAAATGTCATAAATGGTATACTAAGAATATTTGTGTAACACAACTGTGTCTAAACAATAATTGACAACCTCTACACGCATGATTAATATTCCAAAGATCAATTTCATATTTGTGATTTTCTTATGGTACAAAATGTACCAACCTCATGCAATGACATGTGTTTTTTCATCCTGTTACAGAATGAGGATGTCACACTGTTATTGGAAGATGCAGAAGATGGCTTTTTTGAATCAAGCGGTGAATACAGTACCTCACCAAGTGCTAACAGTTTATCAAGATCACCAAGTAAAAGTGGAAGCTATCTATCCCAGTCACCGAGTCAAGACAGACAAAGTTCAAGTTCAAAGAAAGCATTGATAGCAAAACACGAGGCTAAGTTGATGGGTAAGTGAAATGGGATGATCTACAGACCTGACCTGTGACAGGCACAATACAAGTCTTTTATCACACGGCATGTGTACAGTTTGGATCAGATCGGTGTGTTCCAGAATTAGGTCCACTTAGTTACACCATAATTAATAGACTACTGTAGAATACTTTATTTTCGCTATTTTCGCTGAAGGGATGATTCTGTGAGAATAAAATCCAGCAAATGTATTTTTTTTCTATATTTCACATTAAATTCATCAAAAATCAGTGAAAATAAATTCCAAGCAAAATGCACAAAAAGCCTTTTAAGCGAAAATTAATTCCAGCAAAAATAAAGTATTCCACAGTACTTAATTATGCATGTGTGTTGCTTCCATATATTGAATATATCTGAGTACCTGACTTGATAAGAAATGCATAGATACCCAATGACACAAGGTACATGCTGTTTTCACTTACCGATAAGTGCATGATACATGTAGTAGTGTTTGTTGTGGCAATATAATATGAAGTTGTGATAACCTGACTGTGCATCTGAGTCATGTCTCTGTTAATGTAAATGATATGTCACCGTAGCAACTCGCCATTACACACTGCAGCATTTCTCAGCGATTTCAGGTTCACCTACTAGACACCTAAGCATGAGGGATTTATTTAAGGCATTTGAGGAATCTGACGTGGTTCAAATAAAAGAACTTGGTGAATCTATTCAGACTTTTGACAAGAAGAAAGACTTGAAGAAAACTATTACTCAAGATATGAGTGCTCCTCGATTAGATGGATATCTGAAACATCAGGTGAGAAAGTCCATCTCTTCATGCCAACTGAACCAGATACAAGCTCTGTAATTGTGCTATTTCATTTGATATAATTGTTACATTTGTGTTTGAAAACAAGCAAACATTGCGTTATGAGTGCCATGTGTAATGCCTACAATAAACTGACAATATAATCAACTCAGTTTTTTAGCTCTCTTGTCATGGAAGATGATAGGGTAAAGCTGTTCATATAGGTGACTTACCATCTTCATCCATCAACTTTTAGTGTAAACTTCTTTTTGAAAAGTAGCCAGCCGATTACATTGACACTTGGTGTGTAGGGACTAGGATGGACCTCTGTCAGATTTTGTTCAATTCATGATGATCTCTTCAATTTTTTTTTTTAGCAAATATTTTTGTCACTTGGTAAAAAAAAATGATATTATTGACTTCTTTTTGGAAATTTGTTAATTTTCTGACAATATTCTTTTTTTTTCATTTTTGGTAAAAATTGTTATTTTCGATGTGTTAACAATTACTGTACTCTGGCAACAATGCTATGAATGCCATAGTGGTGATTTAGTAAGAAGCATTGTGCTTCCAATTACAATTACCATGGCAATTTCCACATCATTTTGTTGACCGTCTTTTATAGAGACAGTGGAGCTATTACCACAGTCAGGTCACTTGTTTCAAATTTTATTCCTGATTTGCATCATCTTTTCACATGTTTTTTCTAACCCTGCCTGTCAGAGTGAATATCGTTATAATGTAATGCACATGTTTTTTGATTGCACAGTTATCTCTTTACTAACAGATTAAGTCAGTAACATTTTCGCTCTTTAATTTGAAATGATTATTTTTTATATAAATGTCTTACAGATGGCAATTTGTAATTTTGATCGGAAGTCGTTAAAACAAGTTGATGTTGATGACAGAAGTATACCTTATATGCCCAAGGATATACAAAGCACCAAGCCAGATGCACAAAATTATAGCCTGAATATAAAGAGGTCTACCAGCTTTGAAATTGGCAGCCCAGTGAACTCAGACGATGAATATGTTAATATATCCGATGTTGATAGTCCAAGTCACAATTTCCGTAGTTTCAGTACTATGAAAGATGAAAGGACTTCAAACAAGCAAAGGAGTGCGATAGCGGATGTGGAACAGACCACCAGGTCAAACGGAGCTGAAAAAGAAATGGATGTTTATTTTGATCCAGTGAAGGGTTCACATGAAGGGGTTTCACGGGGGAGTGTTGCTTCAAGTCCTTCAACCCCCGAATCTGTGATTGTCGCCGCAGAGAATGAAAAATATTCTGAAGGTTCAACTGTTGGCAATGAATCCACTGCTGGTGCAGATGTTGCGTTATCCAAGGATACATCTGCTCTGAAACATTTTGCTATTACAAGGGACTGCACAAATGCATACCAGACTATAGAAAGGAAAACTGATGGTTTTGAACTTGAGTTTGATGAAAATCGTTTTGCAAAAGATACACCCCCTTCTGTTAGGAAGTTTGGCAGGGTGATTCAAGATTCACCTCTTGATACACCTACTTTATCACCTGACATGGTTAATGCATCACCTGACATGGTTAATGCATCACCTGACTTGGCCACTTCGTCACCTGACATAGCTACTCTAGAACAGGAAATACATGATTTACTTTCTGATAATGATGATAGTTATGCCACCCATGATGAACTCGAATGATGAATTACTGAATCTTGATGATTAATTACACATATTTCATGTGTCAAGTGTATGAATAATATGAGGTTGTTACGAAGATACCTCAAAGTATGCACGAAGACAGTACAGTGTGAGTATCGACCAACGCGCAGCAGAGGTCGATTTGATGGCGTACTGTCTTCATGCATACTTTGAGTTATCTTCGTAATAACCTTATTATTATACATCTTTTTTTCCAAGGATACATCATTGGAATGCCGAAATCTAAAAAGAATCAGCGAACTTCTTTGTGTGGAGTCTGGTCAAACCCTGGTGGCAGCCATGTTTGGTTTTATTATTAAAGGACGCTTACGCGCGCAATCATTTCATATTTGGAATTCGCATTTTCTTATATGGTAGGATGAAAATACCCTGTAAAATACCACAAAATTACGGCATGCTGTAACTTATGGCATCACGCTGACAGATGTATAAGTATTACCGATATTAGTCAAATTATGTGAAGTTTTAGACCAACTTTGTGTCAACTTAAAATTTCATACTATATGTATAAAATAATGTCTTGCCAATATTGAAGAGCAGCTGGTTTAAAATTAAAAGGATCTTTCTGCCTTTCTGATATATTCTTTATAATAATCATGGAATAATTACCATAATGGTACGTTTTTTTGTTTGTTTTTTCAAATGAAACAATCAACCCATTTTGAATTGGGTGGTTCACCCCAGAATGGTAACAACAAATATTCACTTTCTGATCAAAATGGGGAAAAACTTTTAAATTATTCATGTGCTTGTAGCATTTTTGTTTCAATCCAAGAATACTTTGGGATCATTTTTTTTTTCAGTGAGCTATAAACACCCTGGATAGCAAAAATCAATGGGAAAAAAATAGCATCAGCAGGCAATGTATTACTGGTTACTGGTTCAGGGTGGGAAAGGGGTTTCCTTAAAATAGACTATAAACTAAGTGTTTAAATGGATTTTTAAGGATTTTAAAATAAAAAGACATGAGAAAAAAATGTTTTGACCATTTTGCATGTTGTGGTTTCATTGGGACCAGTGCAGGTAGGTTTCATTTCTATTCTTCTAAGGAAACTATTATAATAAAGTTTTCTAATATTGGTGATTTATCTTGCTTCTCTTGATAAAACGCAACTCTCAGTAGCTTTCAGAAAATATAAGTCTATCATCATCTTTGGTATTTCCGGTGGTTACAATAATTTCAATACCCTCTCATATTCACTCTACAATCACTTATTCACAACATCAATATATACCGGTAGTCATATGCTCTGTCAGTATACTATGAGCTGTCACTGTACCATGCCCTGTCGTTATACTATGAGCTGTCACTGTACCATGCCCTGTCATTACACTATGAGCTGTCACTGTACCATGCCCTGTCATTACACTATGAGCTGTCACTGTACCATGCCCTGTCATTATACTATGAGCCATCACTGTACCATGCCCTGTCATTATACTATGAGCCGTCACTGTACCATGCCCTGTCATTACACTATGAGCTGTCACTGTACCATGCCCTGTCATTATACTATGAGCTGTCACTGTACCATGCCCCGTCATGTACTATGAGCTGTCACTGTACCATGCCTTGTCATTATACTATGAGCTGTCACTGTACCATGCTCTGTCATTATACTATGAGCTGTCACTGTACCATGCCTTGTCATTATACTATGAGCTGTCACTGTACCATGCTCTGTCATACTATGAGATGTCACTGTACCATGCTATGTCATTAAACTATGAGATGTCACTGTACCATGCTATGTCATTAAACTATGAGATGTCACTGTGCCATGCCACTATGAGATGTCACTGTACCATGCCCTGTCATTATACTATGATCTGTCACTGTACCATGCCCTGTCATTATACTATGATCTGTCACTGTACCATGCCCTGTCATTATACTATGAGCTGTCACTGTACCATGCCCTGTCATTATACTATGGGCTGTCACTGTATCATGCCATGTCATTATACTATGAGCTGTCACTGTACCATGCCCTGTTGTTATACTATGAGCTGTCACTGTACCATGCCCTGTCATATACTATGAGCTGTCACTGTACCATGCCCTGTCGTTATACTATGAGCTGTCACTATACCATGCCCTGTCATTATACCATGATCTGTCACTGTACCATGCCCTGTCATACTATGATCTGTCACTGTACCATGCCCTGTCATACTATGATCTGTCACTGTACCATGCCCTGTCGTTATACTATGAGCTGTCACTGTACCATGCCCTGTCATTATACTATGATCTGTCACTATACCATGCCCTGTCATTATACCATGATCTGTCACTGCACCATGCCCTGTTATTATACTATGATCTGTCACTGCACCATGCTCTGTCATTATACTATGAGCTGTCACTGCACCATGCCCTGTCGTTATACTATGAGCTGTCACTGTACCATGGTCTGTCATTATAATATGAGCTGTCACTGTCCCATTTCACATTATTTCCATATAAGCTGTCACTAGACCATTCTATTTCAGTTCATTACATAATGAGCTGTAACTCTGCCATGCCATTGCATTATGACCTGTTACCGCACCGCACCGCACCGTACTGCACCATGTTATGCTATGAACTATGACTATATCATATGCTATGTTGTTGCACTGTTTGACTATGATGGTTCAGTATGACATGCCATGTAATTAGCTATACTATTGTACTGTTCTTATAATATACCATGTTATATTGCTATTAATTATCACTATGACATGTCTCAGAAATGTTCATCTTTTACTCAAAGTGACGGATTGATAGATGCAGACTTCATGCCCACTCTCTAATGGCGACATCAGCACCCATCATAAGTGTTGACATGCTTTCCATGTCAAGCCTCCCCCTGCCTTCTGTGCCAACTCCAACACAAAGAGTTGTCATGTTCTATCATGTCAAATGATATGGCTTCCAGGTTATTTTCAACACAAAGAGTTTTGTCCTCATATTTCCACCTAAGTGAAGAATATGGTGCAATATGGTGCTCCAAAATTGATTTGGTTTATTGATCATCATCGATTCTAAACCACTCATTCTACCAGTCATCCTCTAATTTCTACAAGTTTTGCTTCAGTGACTTTTCCAACATCAACCATCACTGTCTATTATTATGGTAATTCAAGCTTACATGGACAATGGACTTCTTGAGCACCTTTACAAATACCAGTGCACCTGGAATTAGTAATGATCTACTCAACATTCCAAATGCAGGGTTTCTCTCTGTTGTGTTACTAATGACTTGTATTCATATTCAAATGACAAATCAACCAATTTATGCAAGAAACCAACTACTTCATTTCAGGAACAATAGTAATCAAGGTAAACTCAAATGCCCCCCTCTGCCTGGCAAAACTTCACATTACTCGATATTCAATCAGTCAAAGCCTTCAACTCGTAGAGGTAAAACTGCTGGTAGTATGAAATTGCAACCTATCTTTCAAACATCCATACCAAGAAATCAACGTTTTCAACTTTGCTGCTGGAATATACTGTCAATTCGAAATAAAGCCTCAAACATTTCTGACTATATTGTTGAACATAACATCGATGCACTGGCAATTACTGAGTCATGGCTAAAACCTAGTGGTGATGAACCCATCATTAATGAAGTCACACCACCAGGATATTCATATAGTCATTTTCCATGTGTGAAATCTAAAGGAGGTGGGATTGCCTTCATATGTAAATCACAAATTAATGTCATCACCTGGAAACCGCTACGTAATTTCACTACCTTTGAGGCTTTTGAAATCACATTTCGTCATCATCATATTACCTTTAAAATTATCATTATCTATAGACCTCCCCCAAATTCAAAGAATAGATTCATCGTTTCGAAATTCTTAGATGAATTTGGGTCTCTCTTGGAATCATCCTCTGTATATTCTAGCAGTCTGATTATTACTGGGGATTTAAATTTCCATTGGACAACCTCATCATCCTCCACTGATCTTCATAAATTTAAGGAATTGACCAACTCTTGCAACCTGATTCAGTAGGTCAGTGCACATACTCATAACCGCGGCCACATTTTGGATCTAGTTTCAACTGATATAGACACCATCATTCATTCAGTTGTCATTGATAACAACTGTGTCTCTGACAATTTTTCTATTCGCATAGAACTTGTATTACCCAAGTCTCCACTTGTACAAAAAGAAATAACTTATCGTCGGATTCAAGCTATTGTCACAGAAGAATTTGCCAAAGAAATTGAATCAGTATTACGGAAGGAACCCCCAATAGATGTAAACAAAGCAATTTCACATTACAACTCTTGCCTTAGAAGATCTCTAAACTGGGAGCTAAACAACTTCGTCGCTCACTTAAGAATACCTGGCGTTCAACAAAACTTGACAGACAAATTAATCTCAATGTTGTACTGTTAATAAGCTATGCAAAGTCCAAATACTACTCAAACATAATTGAAGATAACTCCACGGATCTGAAAGCACTGTTTAGATTCACATCAAATTTCACCACCAATAAATCATCATTACCTACTCATTCTACTACTAGTCAACTGATATTTAGCAACTTCTTTGTCGACAAAATCACCAATATTCGCATCAGCTTGGATGCCAACAATCAGGACACAAATCTGCCTACTAGTATCTGCTCTTTAAACCCTACATCAGCAACACTCTGTAACTTCACGTCTACGACCACAGATGAAGTCAACAAAATAATCACAGAAGCACCATCCAAGTCTTGCTGCACATCTACTTAAGAAGTTTAAAATCCAGCTCATACCTTGGATCACCATCGTTATCAACCTCTCTCTTCTGCATGTAATCGTCCCAACCTCTTTCAAGTTAGCAGTTGTTACACCTCTACTTAAAAAAACCTCACTTGATCAGGAAATTCTCAAGAACTACAGACCTATATCAAATTTACCATTCATCTCCAAAGTGCTTGAAAAAGTTGTAGCCCTCAGATTAAACGAATACCTCACTAAGAACGCTCTTCTCAACCACTGCAATCTGCTTACAAAAAGTATCACATTACTGAGACAGCACTTGTCAAAGTCCATAGTGACAACTTAAATACTCTCGACACAGTCCATTATGTAATTTTAATACTGTTGGACTTATCTGCGGCCTTTGATACTATCGACCATCGTATATTGCTGACACGACTAGCCAACCTTGGCATACAAGATCTAGCCTGGAAATGGCTCTCATCATACATAACGGACAGGCATCAATATATTGTCATTAACAACCACTCATCACAACAAGTTAAGCTTCATTATGGTGTTCTTCAAAGATCAGTACTTTGTCCCCTGTTATTTTCACTGCACATTTCACCACTTGGTCAAATTATTCGTCGCCATCAACTAAAATTCCACCAATATGCCAATGACAATTAACTATACCTATCATTCACCAGAACCAACACCTCATCATCTATTTCCACAACTGAGAATTGTCTCCTTGACATCAAAGATTGGATGACCAACAACAAACTACAGCTAAAGTTATGCCAATCCGTTCTAAATATGACCTGACTCCCAATCCACTTAAATGTCTTCAACTTGGTTCTAAGAAGTTCAATCATATTACCCCTGTTCTACGCCAATTACATTGGCTTCCAGATATTTACAGAATTCAATTCAAAATCCTACTACTCGCATACAAGGCACTTCATGGATTAACACCAACCTAGATATCAGACCTGATTCAACTCCGTCAACCTCAATCTGCAATATGGGTTGGCATCTTCAAAAATATGACCTTCATGGGTACGGTACCAAAGAAAAGACTTGTGACTCTCTCATCATCCCTGTTGTTTCAGGCGCTTTATAAAGCACTGGATTCCACAACGAACAGTCTCCTCTAAAGTGTTGAACTATAAATAAACTGTTTTCTTCAAATCCAGCTGTTTGTAATTTTTCTACCTCTTGGTGTGTCATGTTATTACTGAAAAATTGAAAATTGTTCCATATAATGTTGGTTCAGCGAGCCTGAATATATCAACAGGAGTCGCAATTTTAAAATCTTTCTGAACTCAGTTGAAAAATATGCCAACCGAGAGGAGGTATAGCTGGATACTTTGTGGGTGAGTGGGGGAAGGCTGTCAGAAGTATCTATGGACATGAATTGTGCATCAACAGACGACCAAAGTCTGTATTTAAATGTACTGAATTGTCTGTGCAATTTCCATAGTAGATATATTACTGTCCCCACAGACACAGCTTCCAACAATATAGTGATTGTAGGTCATATTATTACAAGTGCCTTATTAAAAAACTTGAGCTTACTGGATATAAAGTTTCTACCAACAAACAAATAATATTTAGCGTAATGAAATTGTTGTCATTTATAAATTATACAAACATTCCTATCAAGGAAGTAATGGATGACTTGCCAGCTTGCATTGGATATCTAAACTCCAAAATTTGTTTACAATGCTAGATATTTATTATTAGATCATTCGAATGTTCAAGTTGAAGTTGTCTAAAATATTAACATATAGTTTGTTAAATATGGATACTGTGAAGGCCATAATGCTGGTTATAAATGTACATTTTTATAAATGGATTTTAGAATTCAAATTGATCAATCCGGAAATGTTATTGTGACATCAACGTTAGTTTTAGTTAATATCAATGCTATAGTTCAACATTATCCAATCAGCAGGAGTCTCATTTTTTAATATATGCAGTCACAGTTGCTATGTCACGTGAAAGCATATGCATAATTATGGGCGCAGACCTTGACCTATTCACTATTGAATACTTGAATATATATATATGAAAGCTGATGATCAGCTTTTAATTTTTTTTATAAATACGTTTAAAAAGCGAAGCCCTAGCTTTGTGCCCTTACTGTATTGAACAATTCCGAAAAACTAAATCCAAATCACATTCAAAATAACTCTTTTGATTTTTCTACATTTTATACTACTATTTGACGTTACATTGAGAGCCTGGCACACTGTCAGAATGGGTCACATCTGTGAAGTATTTTCTCACATTCACAAGCTTCAATCATGCTTCAAGAATAAACACAAATATATATATATTCATTGATATGGAAGTATCTGGTAATTCTACCTATCAGCGCTTTAAATTCAACAACGATGATTCTGGCAAACCACAAGTCAGTCATGTTAACATTTGGGATTTCCACTCCGGAAAATCCAATGACTTGCTCAGCACTATTGGATATCTAAACACCATAATAAGCCAGCTGCATAGCAGGTTCATCGAAGTACTCAACCAAGGATTTTTCCTAAATCTTAACATCTGTATTTATACCATCAATGATGGACTTCAAAAATACTGCACTGTTATATTTTCCAGGGATGGTATTAATCAAATGTGCATATTGCAGAATTCCAAACAATTTTTAGAAAACTTGAAAGCAAGATCTATTTCTGACATTTCTGCTATTAAATCTTTTGACTTTTGTAAACTTTCTACCATACAACATGGCATTGAAATTATGCTTTTGAAATCCATCAAGCTTTTTTTAATCAGGGTAAAAAACATCTCTTTTGTCACTGATAAAATGTTTCTTACAGAAGATAACATCATTAGTATGCTTAAATATATGATTTGGTAACCATGTCTTTCAACAAAGCATTGGCATTGCCATCTATTTCTTAACTCTTCTGATGCACAATTTGTTTAGAAACATAAAATAAAAGACACAGGGAGGTAAAATCATTCAATTTCATGTTCAGGTGTATTGATATGTACTTTTAATTAACATGCCTTCCATCAATAATTTCTATGATATATGCATCTGAACTTAAAATCGCAGAAGCCACAGAATCAAATTTGTCTGCCTCATATTTTACTCTAAGGGTCATCTTTCTACTACAACTACTGTCGACAAAAGATATGTTTTTGATTTGTTTTTCCATCTTTCCTTGCTTCTTTGATATTATACTAGTTTGCACTGGATTTGGTGACTTTAAGAAACGTCATAGACTTATTGATACGATAAACTGGTGACAAAATACGTCTAATCACTAGGGCAGATAACCTCTGGTTGTTTCTACATCATGTGCTCTATGTAGAAGGTCCCTTCATGAATAGACTGATATATGGCCGAGCAGAATATGTTCACTCTTCTGCAAATACCTTTATGATCTTAATCTCGAGATCCATGTATCGTTTTTTGTACATTAATTGTTGTGAATGCTTAGTATAGAAAAAAATACAATGAATAAAGAATGGCTAGGCTCCACAAATAACCTCTGTCTAAAATGAGGTTTCTGGGTGTAACATGAACAAGTAATCAATGTATTAACATCATCAAAGTTCCTGCATACACTTACCAAGGGCCAGGCCTTCTTCTTACTCGAACATCAATAGTCAAGAATTACATCAACATTCAGATTACTCATCCTGAACCTCTAGTCAATGTCACAAGTTATCCACTTGCTTTATATCCACGTTGCTTCTTATATATTGCATTCTAGTTTATTTTTGCAGTTTAAAACTGCAAAAAACGTTTTTAAGTCAAATCAATTTTGAATACGCTTTGATCGGTTATGAATCATCATTACGATTAATATGTAAGCATTATATTTGTACTACATCCAAGATGCACTTTCAAGCGATTTTGTCACATTCTCTCTGATCCTGACTTTTTGAGACGAGGGGCAAATTGTTGGAACCGATGTCTTGTCCAGATTTGATCCAGTTTATCCAGGAATGATGATGCAATGAAAGATTTGCTTCAAAGTTTACTCGGGACTTGTACGTCATTGTCTCTGCTGTATGTCATTGTTGTTTTGTCATTACACTTACACACTTCATATGGAATGCATGTGGATGCATTGGTGATGAGTTAGCCAGATGGCAGTGAGTTGTTTAAACAAGAAGATGCTTGTAGGTGTACTTTGATGAAGGTCTGACGTTTAGCTCAGTGATTGCAGTCCGAGGCCAAATGGACTTACGGTATTTGATGTCAGGTCTTGTACTGCAAATCCTTGTGTGCTACGTGTATGCTACCATTGTAGTATCAGTGTATAGTGCCACACAACATACAACATACTCCAAGTATTGATAGGCGATGTTGAAGGAGTTATATCACCAGATGATTCAGAGATGATTCAATTCATCCATCTGATTCATTTGTTGTCGTATAATGCCAGCACTAGGTCAGCTACACTGAACATTTTAGTGATAGACTTTCTTCAATGGTGTCAGAAAATCAGATCGCTCTGTTGGCAAACTGAAATCACTAGCGAAGGATCTCTCTTGTCAGAGGCAGTCAATCTGATCAGTCACCAACAGACGATGTTTTCATCTATGGGCAAAAACCATCCATACACGTGTTTTCAAACCAGAACAACAAATAACAAGTGTTTGTATGTGATTCCCTATCGAAGATGCAGGAGTAACTGGATGTGAATGCGTTCTCATCATGCCAGCTGTTGTATTTAGTATCGCTGAAATTACAGTAGATCAACAAAATTGTGATAACACTGATAGCACCGAACTGAGCATGGCATGGTTTCTCTTGTTACTCTTCTGTCTCTATGTGGAACGTCTGAGAATGCTATCATCAGAACAAACATTATGAACAAAACTGCTCGGTTGTACATCAGTAAGCTTTCCAATTGTACTCGTCAAAGCGCTTGAGCATCTTATCTGTGGGAAAGGTGAGTCTGTCACAAATTCTATGGTGAACAAGCTTTGTGCCAGTTCAGTAACGCTAAGAGTCAGAGCCATTTACCTTATCCCACTATTCCTGTTGCCAGAGTTGTAAACCAGATCTAAGAAACAGTTGGTAATGTCTGTTTTATTTCTCATTATGTCATCTCATCTCATTATTTCTATTCCACCTAATTAATCCTTTCATTATCCACAACCCTTCTCAGTATATATATTCCTTCTCATTATCTTTACCCTAACCTATTCTCTTTATATATCATTATCTCATTATCTTATCATTATTTTGTACATTCCAATTAACATTATCCTTTCTCATTTCTCTATCCTTTCTCATCTCTGTCTTCTTATGATTATTCCAAATATTTCTCATTACCTAAGCCCTTCATTACCTCATTGTTCCCTAATATTATTTCGAACCCTTCTAATTTTCCCCAATCTTTCTCATTATCCCAATCCTTCTCATTACTCCATCAATTGTCATTATCAATATCCTTATTATCTCTACCATTTCTCATGTTTTACATCGCTTTCATTATCTCAATCACCTTTATCTATATTTGTATCTTCCCATTGATTTTTATTATTTCTATGTCCACCCAATTCATCTATATCTCCAACCTTTCTCTTTATTCCATGCAGTTTTATTATCATTATACTTATTATCCGCACATTTCTTCTCAGTATCTCAACCCCATATTCATCATCTCTATCTCTTCTTAGTATCCCCAAACTTTCTGACTATACCCATTTGTCAGCATCCATTATTTTATGTGGGTGCTCTCGCATTAGCAATAAGCAGGACTTACACTGTGACACCATTCTCCATTCTTCTTATTATCTCCAGCCACTCCTTTCCATCCTTTTTATTATTCCTAACATTTTTCATTATCCCCAACACTTGTCATTGTTCTCATTATCTCATCTCTTCTAATTGTTTTTTAATCTTTCTCATTATCTCAACCCCTTTCAGTATACCCAACAGTTACCGTTAATTGTTGTCATTATCTATATCACTTCCAGTTATCCCCAGCGCTTATCAACGCTCCGAACCTTGTCATTACTCCAAGCCTTTTCATTAACTTCATTTGCACACATTATCACTACTCCTTCTCACTATTCCTATCCCGTCTCATTACCCTAACCCTTCACATTATCCACATCCATCTTCATTATCCCCAACCCTCCTCATTATTTCCAACCCTTCTCATTATCTCCATCCATTTTTATTCACCCACCCTTCGCAGTGTCTTTATTCCTTCTCGTTATTTCCATCCCGGTTTGTTTTCCCAGACCCTTCTCATTATTCGAAAAGAAATATCCAGTTGCATCTCTGTTCTTCTCACATATCACTTCTCGTTAACTTCATATTCGTATTTATTCCCATTATATTTATCTCTTCTCATTACATCATACTTGTTACAACCCTTTAACTCATTTATATCCTTCTTATCCCTGTTGATTCACGTCCCTCCTGATTATCCTATCTGTTTTAATTATCCATATTCTGTATTAACTCTATCCCTTATCTCAATAGTTTTGTTCATTCACATTATAATCATGGCATTGTTAGTATCCCTCCACATTATCACAACCTTTGTTGAGAAAACACACACAACGCGTTTCTGAATTAGGAATACACATTAAAATGGTTTGCAGAATGCGTCATTATACCCGTGTGGTGTTGATATATCTGACAGCGTGTGCGCATGTGCAGATATTCGTGTCAGAAAATTTATACAATTATGGCTGGGACAATAGAAACAATGGAAACAAACAGTATATATGACAAACGAGATATATATTGTACATTAAAGAATAAACAGACCCGGGTGGTGATCGAACAAATATCACTTGGTGACACACTGGATGCTTACTTTCCTAAACATCGATAATTAACATTATAACGACAAACTAAAGTAATCCACGTGCAGATCGTGGTAATAAAACACGTAATTTCCATCATACCATTATGGAGTGGACCGCCCGGTTCAAATCCAGTCACAAAATACTATAAAATAAACAACTTTCGGTATAAAAAAAGGGCATAAAGATATTTATTTTCGAGTCGTATGAATCCAATAAAATTGTCAAGATATTTATTTCTTGTCCTGCAAAAAATGATAACAAATTGTTCGTAGTTTCGAGTAACCATGACAACTATTTGCCAACACAGACACTACGTGTACATATACTTGACTGTGTAGAAAAATTTAAAGTGATTACAATCTTAAATATATGATGACTGCGTTTTGAAAATGTATCAACTTGAACTCGTGTTTTTTCATACAAAATACATATTGTATGAGTAATTCTGCTAAGAAGAAGCCATGAAATTTTAAAATAAGCTGCATAAGTTTTTTTTCTCTTTCTCTAAAATCAAATCACTTGTGTAAATTGTTAGCGTACTTCAGTTCGAGGTGATGGTGGCTCATTGGTCTATTTCGTTTTATTGTGACAGAAGACATAGCCCCCTCTATAGGTAATCAAAGTTACTGCTCTTGTTTTTTTTAAATTTATTACAAAATAAAACGCTTCAGCTACGGCAGGATGATTTGATCAGTACTGTTGTATAGGGTATTATCACAACGCCCCTTATTAGTTTTATTTGTTTGATTTTGAGAGACACGTTCCAACCCATCGTGCATCCCGTTGCGTCTGTGGACATCTTTTATTTGCGTTTGGGGGAAATGTACAAGGGGTGTGTATACATATGCATATTTACGATTTACGTATGACAGTCAGTATAGGCGTCGAGGACATAACAATATGTCGGAATTCACAGACACAAATTCGGTCATGGCTGGATGAATCTTTGGACTTAGATCGCAGGGTTTCAATTCTTGCGTTAACTTCCTCCCCGCGTGACGATCGTGGACAAAACCACCAGACACGGCTTCAGGACAGAAACAAAACAATACACAAAAAAGAGGACTGTTTTACACCCGTCAATGTTTCAAAGCTCCGTGACTGTTTCCATGCAGGTATAAAATACACACTTCTATGTGGACAGCTCCGTTTTTAAGATTAATAGAAAAAAATGTGATACTTTCATTGGATTTGGAAGAAAAACATACGATAGACTTAATGTTCATCATTACACTCCTCATGGTCGCATTGATTCTCTTCCAAGATATCCTCTAGTCATAACCACTCTTCTTCTGTATGCGTCTGGAGTCCATTCTCTTGTCGTACCTGTAAGGATTTCTCTCGTATAATATTGGCGACTTCTTCTCCCGCCGATATGTAAGACGTTGTCGCCAAGGCGGCGTCTGTCATCGCAGCGATAGTTTCTCCAAGATGCGGATTACCGGTCGCCATGTTCAATGTCTTAAGTCGTTCCAGCTGCGCATAAAGTCTCTGGAATTCATCCTAAAGGGGTCAGAAATGAAGTAGGCAGTAGTCAGTAAAGCTAGAAGTAAGTAACAGCAGATCGCTCCAAGACAAGTCTCGTCCCTTTTCACACTTTACAGAAATGTGATCACAATGCACTAGAATCATTTAACGCGTGACTGAACGGTTAACAAAGTACAGCGTTTATTTTTGTCTTCTAGTATGTCATGCAATCACTACTAATTTCAATCGTCAAAACAAATATCGCATTCCTCATTAGGAATTAATATCTAAAGATAGTTGTCATTACTGATAAAACATTACGAGTATATATGACATTACGTAACAATTTACTGCCAAGGGAACGTGACGTGTGTATGTCTTGGAGTGACCTGGTATCCTTTGCCCGGCACCGGTGACGCAGACTAACAAATTAAATATAAAAAAAAAAAATCCTTATCTACGCCACACATACAAAATACTAAGCTCAAGTATAGGGAACTGTGATCGCTATATTACCGGCCTAGACCCAGCATGTGTGGACAATGTTCTGGTATTCCCATGTCCTCTTCGCCGCTACTAACTGTTGTTTCCTGTGATAGAAAAATCGGCACAGAACGTGGAACGTTGGTGTTTACGGCCAATAATCGTACACATGATGCTACCTGTTTATACATGCAAAGGAGGGAAAATTGGGATTTAAAAATCGCTATTTATAATATGCTTCCTTAGCCGGTTGGATAGATTTAGCTGTTCGTTTTAAGCTTTATTGAATTCCGCGTTATAGCTTACAAGACGCCACCTATGAAAAAAAATCAATTTTCGTGCAATGGGATAACTAAAACAAACTTTTAAAGAAGTTACAACTAACTATAACGAACTTTTAAAGACGTTTAAAATAAAGATACCGAGGAAAATAGAAAGGACATGTAACAATAACATGAAACTTTGAATCCATTAAAAATGATTCAGAATCCATATCTTACATTTAGATACAATCCTCTATTCAATTTGGGGTTACAAATAAGTTTATCACACTAGCGTAACGAGTATAGGCAGAGCTTTTAACATACATGGCTAGTTGTCAGCGTATAAGTGTGATAGCTTCTAAGGGTAAAGTTAATGTGACTATCTACTTTTTAAAAATGCATGCTATTACCACGATGCAACCTTAAAGTTGTCCCCGATAAAATGGTGAAAATAAATGAATTACGGGTAATGCCTGGTTTCCCGGGTATTTGGAATCACTATGCACCGACACAAGAGTTGTGTATTTTCATTTGGAGATAACTTAAGAGGAAGGGGTGGCGAGAATGCTTTGTGAATTGGGGGAATCTTACACAATGTAGTATATGCGTTGGGTCGCATGCATCATTCGGGAAGGCGGTCCGGTCCTTGCATTGAGACATTGTAGTCTTTTATCGAGACTGGTTGGCAACGTAATTACAGAATTACAAAGACTGACGATTATGGACAGCGCAACGGGAAACGTAACAGCTACATGTGGACATGGAACGATACGTGTGACAAACACCAGAGAAACCATGGACAACCGTTTATCAATTGAAACACAGACTTACACACGAGTGTGCCGACCAGCGGAAATGACGTCAACGTGAAATAACATTGAAGGTGGACTGGTGTAAGGAAACAGATTACAGAAACGTTTAACATTATGACGTCATTGGCACTTACTTAAAAATTGATAGAAAATTCAAAATTGATCAGTTATATTTTTGAATATAATCTCTGTTCAGGCAAATGCATTGAGGTTTCTAAAAATGGCTTGAGAATGGGTTACTAGAAGGAAATGCGTTCAAATTCACGAAACACATAGATGCGATAAGAATTCTGGACAGGGGTTAAAGTAAGAAAGACGCGGTTGAGGGCGGGATTTCTAATCGGGTGATACTGTAACAGTATTGGAGGGACGGGAAAGAACGATAAGGTAGAACCGTACATGAATGAACGCGGGGAATAAACCACGTTAACAAGTTAGTAAAATTACATAGAATTATACAACAAAATGACAAATCAACAAATATACGAAATAAATAGTAACCATAGCTACGACGTATGACATGTCCACGGATACACACTGAAATTACCGGTTTAATATAGAGAAAAAAAGTGCACAGAATATAAACATTTGTGACACACAGAAACTACACACACACACTAAATATAGTTAGGTATACAAACGAGTTAAGTTGTACATAACATAACACATCTACAATCATTAGACTTGACATTAAAATACGCTAAAGTTTATGATCCATACTGCTATACTTATTTCTATTATTAATATTATTATTATTATCATCATTATTAATAATAATAACGTTATTACAGTAAAAGAAAGAATACATAAATAAATAATCTATTTTCTAGTAAGATTTAAATATTTGTTGTGAATGGTGACATGCAGGAATCGGACCATGCCTTGAAATACCTTCTGACTCCCCAACTCACAAATTAAAATGAACTCAAAGTCGGGTGCATACTCTTTTCACTTTAGGTGACTGTGATGGGTGTGCACCACTTAAGGTTGCTGGTGAGAGAAAAAAATGGAGACGAGGGAAAAAAAAAGTTATGGCATATAACAAAATCATAACAATAATATCTGGAAAAGGTGGGTAACAAACACATGATATGCACAACACTACATTTTTTTTGAATACTGGGGCAACAATTTTGCTGGGAACGAGGATGGTGATTATGCAGTCGTGGCACGTGGGCAGGGTGGTGGATTTGACGTGGCTGAGTGTGATAGACTGCAACTGATTGGATACCTCGACATCGCATCTATCCATCGTTGGCTCACGTGGTTGTAATTTTTTCACTGCATCAACATGGCACTCTCCTATATAACTCTTATGGCACTTGTCGCAAGTTCGACCTACAGCTAAAGTTCGTTTGGACGAACAGGAGTCATGCTTTCCTCCCTTACCTTGATATTTATACACCAAATACATCTGTAAAGAAATACGAGAAAAAACAATGTCAAGTAAATATTCTATGTCAACGTTTGATAGTTCCAATTTTATTTCAGGTCCGTTATAATGTGCGTTATAATTCCAAAGAATAATGTTAAACTCTTTCTCACCGATCGTCTTATAAACACATACATATTATCACATTGAACCGTGTTTATCCAACTCTCCGAACCCTCGGTATCAAGTCGAGATCATGGTCGATCTTATCTTAGCTTCAAAATGTATTTATCGTACCATGTAATTATATATTTCAACCACGATGGAAAAAGCAATAGCTAGATAGGTTGAATGTTTGACCCTTTCGAGGAGAAACAACCTCGCAATCTTGGATGCTAATGTAAAGATAAACGGGTGCAATCGATAACATCGAAAGAGATATAATTTTCGCACATAAAATAAATAATTCTAGGACAACGAAACATTTGCAATCGTCCGATCGAATCGGTGATTAGTAAAATTAAAAAAAAGACGCCAACTTGTCTGCGTGTTCCAGGGTACAATATTAATCACTTCAGAGGAAAGTTAGAAATTATGTATCATAAAACGACATTTGGACTGGCCTTTGACATGTCGTGTCTCCTGGTATGACAAGCAGCACAGCTTTGGCACAACCTGTCATTATTTTCGCATTCTGATCGCGTATTTATTTCCTTTCCATTACGTTTGAATTGCATATCTGTATTGCACATTTTAGCCACCACAGTGGCGAATTAATATATATTGGGAAAACAAAAACACCGCCACAGTATGGTTTTGGCCTGTATATTCGTTTACCAGGTGTGATTCGGTGAAAAATCTCGATGGCAATGTGCGATGTAAGTGCGACAAGTTGCGTCATGGTGGATGCGTGACGCGAATGCGATACACGTGGTGCGGGATAAATGCGCGAATATGTGTGATAGGTTAGACGAAAGACGGAATGTAGCTATATAACGTAAAACGACTATGACGTAAAACGACTATAACGTAAAACGGCTAGGTCGATGAGTATCAAAGTCCTACATATTTCACTGTATCACACCTTCACTGTAACCAGCGATGCATACACATGGAACCTTTCAGATGAGATGTCGAAATAAGGAACCACGCGATCACCCATACCGGACCACGTGATAATTATCAAGTTAAAGGGCGGTGGTCGTCGCGCTGCGCATGCTCGATATTTGTGTTGATAAACATTGATTTTCCCATAATGCAATGCGCTCTCCTAATGGAAATCACAAGTATGAAGTTTGACTTGGGCGCGACTTGCACTAATTACCGCCGGGGACTCCTTCGATACCTTCCAGTTGCCTAAAAATACCTAATTAAAGCATGATAACATCTCAGTTTGTACTCGTTGATCTGCGCAACAGCCAAAATTGCCGCTTTTGTTTATTTGAGACCCATATATCTCGAGCATGCATATGCGTGGCGCGACAACTACCGCCCTTTATCTTGCACCACCATGCAATATAATATGTTATATTGGACACTGATTGGTCGAAATGGTTCCAATCTATGGTTACCGATCAGTGCTATGTTGATTTGCATAACAGCGATACCGACTGAGTCGAACAATTCCCCTAGATATAGAATACTAGCCTGTACTTGCAATAAATGAAAGCACCGTATAGAGATAGGTCGTCACGACAAACATTGACATAATTGCTTTTATTCCTCTAACAAGAATAAACCCATTCTACATTTGTAAAATAAATGGCTTGTTTCATTTACTAGAAGCCTCACATGGTGCCTGATATTTGAAATTATTTTGCATTTTGCCTAAAGAAATAAAAGCTATCAAAACGAATCTCGATAATATCGGGTTATTAGTATTCATTGCGCTGCATAACAATCCCACCATGCAGCGCGTTACCGAACAATTTGGTGGCTAACATTCTGGGATATGATTCATTAAAAAGAGAAGGAAGCATCGCCCTAAACAGTATTACTTCATTTACAAAATAAATGAACACAATTTGTCACCCTGGATGCATCCAAGAAACTAATTAACCGTGAAATTGGTCAGTCATATCGAGTTTTTGGACTTCAATTCACATGTGCTGATCGCTGCTGGCTATTGGAGCTGTATTCTTTAGATGCCTTGATTGGCAGCTTAATGCAGTCTTAACTACGATTCTTTTACAAAATGCTGATCAGATTAACGTCTATTTTAGGCGCATCACTATTCTCTTCCAGTGCCGCCATGGCGTGGTGCGATGATAGATGCTATCATGCGATGCGGTGCGTTGGGCTGCAGTCACCGAGTGCGACCATGCGATGCTGCGATGCACCGTGACGTGACGATTACGATCATGTGACATGGCGCGGCGCGGCGCGGGTGGATACGATCATGCGATGCAGCGCTGTGTCACGCCGTGACGGATGCGATCATGGGAAGTGGCGACGAATACGATCATGCGATGCGATGCGTTGCGTTGCGGTGCCATGGCGGATGCGATCACGCGTTGCGGCGCGATGCTTGGTGTGACCGGTGTGATCATTGGGTGTTGCAACTGAGCGTACACACGACAGCGCGGTTATAAATGAGCATTCATGCTCGACATAACTCGCTTGAAAAACTTTCTAAAGGGAAGCACTCCATCATCTCACTACATCCCAGAGCGGCCTCAGCGAATACATTAAAAATCTATCATTTACACAATTTTTAAATCAGTGCCAATTTTGAAACAACATAATAGTTGACTCAGTGGGTGCACCGAAACAGAGCTTGTATCATTTTGTGTCCCACGAGGGATGCAAATGATCAAACAATGATAAAGTATAGTAATTAATGTCATCATACTTGACGTAGGGATAATGCATATCTGATAAGGGGGTCAACGGAATACTGAAAGGCCGCCGGATAACCTCATGCAATATGCCTTAATAGCCTCGCCTGTCTAAGTGGACGCTCTCTGAAAGCCGAATAAGATATAATTTCTTCTAAAACAGAAATATTAAAGAAAATACAATTATGCGACACAGGGAACTCTGACACGGTGTTAATGTAGTAATTTCGAAAGAACCGTACAGCATATGGTACTTGAAATGAAATGAACACCGCGGGTAATTCCTGACTCACTGTCTTCTAAATTAGATAGTGGAGAAAATATTGATGTGGGGTTATTAAAATACGGACCCGGGTAATTTCAGAGAGTAACTCACGCAATGCATATTATTAATACAGCGGAGCGCTATAATGGAGGTCTCGCTGCTTTGCCATATTACCAGCATTGTGCGGCGAATTTTACAGCCCCACAAAGAACCAAGCTAGAGGGCGAGATAGAGCGTATCGCTGTTATTTAATCCGGGTTAATACGGTGCATCTTTTTTAAAAAAAACAGGTCGCATAGTTCTTATCTGCTCTCGTATATGTACATTTAATTGGAGCGAGATTAATATTAAATTGTTTAAAACTTTAAAAGCGATATGAATTGTTTATAAACTTGCAGTGCATTATGGGAATTATTTGCATGTAGTAGATGTGTCATATGATAGAGACAGCTACCACGTGTTCAACAAGCGAAAAAAACGGATTATCGCAAATTCCTGGCTACTGCCACCTCAATATGGCGTACACGATGCAGTATGAGCTTGACATATTTCGTAATTTATTATTTAAGCCTTAGATTATAAGAGTGTGAGCATGACGGCCGAAAGGATTCCTGTGGGCCTGTATTATAGTTGTCGACAGATAACGTCTGTTTGATTACTCACCTTACTGCCAAACAACAATCCAAGTACGACTGTTGTTGTTAGCTGACTATGTACAAATAAAATAATATATCGTAGATCAGGATTGGCGGGATCCTGGAGAAAAATTCTGAAAAATAAACAGTTACAATTGAGTACACAATAGAATAAAAACACAACTTCCAAATGCACTGTGTGTTTGTACGCTTGGGCACATTATTACAAAAAGAATTTTTACTGGATGAAACTAAAGACTAATAATTATGCATTGCCCCGTTTACGTTTTGAATATCGCCGGCAAATCTATGCTTTTTGTTGTAGGTTTGTATTAAGAGCTGGTAAAAACCGTGAAGATGTTGCATAACAAACTCCACGCCTTATATTTCCTTTCGTTGGTAAATTGCGACAACAGAAATTGACACCCCAAATGGACACATGTACGGGGCGGGACTTTTTCTTCGTGTAACATATTAAGGGGTTTGGGTTGTTCATGGACAAGAGGTGTAAGTGGATTACCCTATCCACGATTATAACTTACACTAATCACAGTCCCTGTGCACTAATCGTGCAATTGGGTGAACTATAGACGGTGAATTCGTAACTGGCAAGAATACTTACAACGCTATGTTTAAAAACATCGAAAGCAAAGTTTCGTTATATATTGCCCATGTGATGAACTTGCTCTCGTTGAACTCCGAGGGCGCTTTTCTGACGATAAAACTCAGCCTAATTCCCCAAAGAAGCAACAGTATCTCCCCTGGAAAAGAGGAAGTAACAGTGAGCAGAGATCGGTGTAAACTAACCACTCAACACAATATCAAATTCAATGTCCATTTGTATCTAAACATCCGCTGTATCTGTGGAAATACCTCTAGTTGATAAACGCCGTCTGGCAAGGGAGTAGGCCCAAGAATGCCAGACTAATTGTTTATCCCGGAATCTTGTTACGACTCATAGAAATAATACATACATGAATCTTAGCGAAACTGAGAATTGATCTTTATGTTAAATCATGGATTGACAGTCGCATAACCATATTTAGTCAGGATTGCGATTATATAACAGAACTCCTCCATTTGGATTATAACCTGGTAAGTGGAGTTTCGTGTTGCAAAATAAATTACGCATTTTTCACAACTCCTCATTTTAAAACGTTTCAAAGGTACTTAGCACCGGGTCACTTTGCTGTGTTCCGTCGTCAAGTGATTTCCAGCAAAATAGATAGCATTATTCTAATCTTTCAACAATTTAAAGGTATTGTGCATAGATAAGGAATGGGCGTTCCTGATATGCATTTGATGACTCAGTGGAATTGCTTGTATATCACTTTACAAATTCCCATAGTGCTTTGCGAAGATTGATTTAACGTACACTTTGTTCACTAAATTACTAAGCGATACAGTAACAGTATTATAAAACAAACCATAGCGGGTATTCAGTGTACACGCATAACTCATCCGAAGACTTTTTGCACATACGGTGGAGCAGGAATTGTATTTATTTATCGTTTATCCTGACGCAATATTAAAACGTATTTATACTAATACCCCGTGGAAATTTTTCGGAACTTTCACACCAATGGATCTAATGTCAATTCAACGTGTCATATTCAGAGTAATAGGGACACTGCAACCAACGATAAATTAAAACAACTTGAAATCGTTCTGTGCTCCGAACTGCGACATTACTCATAGTTCTGTGAATTGATTTCACATTATTCCAACAGCCCGCCAATTTCATGCTCGTTTGCTGCAATCACAGAGTTGATGTGAAATTAATTACATGCTCATTTCGGAGATATGACGCGGTATGTCTCATTACGTGTATTTAATACGCGCCAATGCGAATGCACATATTGAGAGAATAAATACTGACTTATAGATAAGGCTGCGTTTCTCATGTTTCAAATGTTGCTCCATTTTGCACACGCTGAAGAAGAACTTATTTGTGAGTGTGTTTAAGTAGAGACTTCACAGACCGTGGTTGCTAAGAAACACGAGGAAATCGGCGGAAATCGGCGCTCTTTCTTATTGCTTTTAAAAAGGATAAGTATTACGTAAATTACACCAGTGTCGCGCAGCACGAACTTTACAAGGCACGTCCGGGCGAGACTGGTTATGAGATTAAGGTCGCCATGTTTTTTTTTGTCTTCACAATTTGAGATGTAAATCGATACGTCTACGTCACGAAATGCTCCTCGGTATCCTGTCAAAAAGCTTGTTATGACTTGATGTGCCGTGTTCGTTGATGCAGCGAAACAGTGTAATGGCACGTCTTTAATTTATGACAAAGTTTCTCAGTTCACACGCGACTTATTTAAATTATCCAAACGACACGACTCCGCCTGCTATGGTATACGGCATACATTTCACAATGCCTTGAAGTGAGGGACAGTAGATTAAAAACACCTTTAGCCGAGCTTTATGCTCACTAGTTAATTTTGAAATAGTTACCTGCCCGCAAGGTGAGAGGCGGGTGGTCTACTTGTATCTACAACTCAATACGCGTCATTAAGACACTTTTTGCAGGCAATAGAATTTTAATCACTTTGCTAACCATCGGGGAGGGCAGTTTTAAATGAATCCGTTAAGTGTTCAATCGATTCGACTATTCAGGTATACCATGTTTTATTAAAAACGAAAACATATTGATTTTAGCGTTACTAGATAGACTACTTGCTGTAATGGATGTGGTTAGTTCCGGAAACGAGCGATCCTATAGTCGTACGTCGATAATAATAAAAAGCATTGAAAGCGTATGCAGTCGATATACTAGGTATATAGACATTTTGTTTAACGCCGTTTTTAGCGCTAGTAGTAGCCAGGGGTCGTGGTGTCAATAAAATGACAGCACGTTAACGCACTTTTAAGGGACGTAAGTTGGTTTCTGATTTCTTGCACATTCAGAGACAATATTCAAATTACTGCAATGCATCTGCAATGTGTTATGGCTATGAAATTCTATACTATTACAGTAATGTACATTATGTGCATAATGAATGTGACAGGCTGTCTATATATTACCAAAGTTGTTTATCGTGTTGGTTAAATTACTCGAAATGCGAACAAAATATATATACTCCCTAAGCTCGGAGTTGTTATTCAATGTTGTAGAAACTCGATGATGTACTGTGCTTAGTTACTCGAAAAGAAATGTTTTTTTTTTTCTCTCTGAGATTGGCTATAAACATATTCCCATTTTTATAGTCCATAATTGACGACGCTTCTTAAAATACTGAACGCCATGACAACCTTAGATGTTGACGTGGACAATTTACCAATACATACTTTATCTCTTCATTGTATTACTGCATCTTGTTATGAGTTTTGTTGCACGCCGTGATCACCATTCAGACTGTAATGATGACGGCCCCTTAGTTCATTGAATAAAATATTACTTGCCACCATTCGAGGATAAGTCAAATTCGAAATAATTATATTCATTACTTTTCAAAATATACCCCTCGAAAGTTAGTATTCATATTATATGACGCATTGCCAAGGCATGTGCATAAACTCATTGACATTTCGGTGAAGGAGAGACGAAAAGTCGCGATAATGAGACAAATTTTCGCGTCCTCGTTTAGTCGTCTTTGAAATGGAAATATGAATAGAAATTAACGATTTAGGTCGTTGATAGCCAGAGGCTAAAACCGTTTTATTTTTCATCTGTATATTCTAACTTAAGATTGCAGGCAATAATCAAAATGACACACGAGTTATAGTCAACCCGGTACGCGGCGTCTGATATAATTGGGTCTTCGAGATAAGACAAAGCAAAAAGCGCGTAAAACCAAACAAAATCAGAATACATAATGTTTAATCTCGGTGGGAATTGATTACACTGAGATAGAGGTACGGGTGAACAATGACATTAAAGATGTTAGACACCGCCAGGAAACCCTGAAATCTTCGGCGTTATCCTCATTTTCACGCGTATTACCCTAGTTTGTAGCTGTAATTAAATGACTATTTGCGACTCATCTGTCGATTTCACCTCCAGGATATCCACTCAAGCCTTCTCAACAGACCCTCTCACAACCTGGTCGCCGTCTTAACGACAGAAACAAATTTCACGTTACCAAAATGTTGATGGTACATTGTTTTTTGACTTGTTGACAATGATTTCCGTTTTTCGCCTTCATTTCCCCTCATTGTCTCCTCGGGGTGAAAAAAAAAACGATGAAGTTAATTTCATCTTTTTTCGAGAATCCCCCGCAGTTCAAAGGAACGCCGCTTTTTCTCCGGAGTCTCAGATTTTTATTAAATCTCCTTTTTCCATTTTGTTTCCCAAATCTATTCTGGATATGTGATCTGCGCGGCTACCGACAGCGCATCACAATGTTTCCCATGACTGCATCACATCACATCACATCACGTATATAACACACATCTACACCCAGAGAAATTACTTTTTTTCAGACTTCCGATGGCAACGTGCTGTGTGATCATTGCGTCAACAAGGACGGCGGAGGACGTGTGGAATGAAAATGTCACATTGTACAAAGCGAACGAAATAACGACCCCTGACGCATTCAACACAGATATCTACAAACACTTCAATATGGTCTCAAATAACTCCCTGCTACTGTGTTATAACTCGAATTCTAACAACAACAACAGCACCAGCAGCACCGACGACAACAATGACGACGACCACCACCACGACGACAGCAATTCTAGTACCACCAACAATAGTATATGTCTAGCATAGACAAACCTTGCAAACATTTCATACAAGTTGTAATATTTACAAAATGTCCACCATCCAATAATACAGTGTCCAATTTTTAGATTCAATTCAATGTTCTTATATTGACCAGGAGGTAATATACACTCGTAGTACGTTTATGTTTGAGTAGTTAACATTACTGCTAACCACGCGTCTTTAATATATCAGAGTGACGGATAATGGCAGTAACGAAACCAAAATCACCATAATGGAGAGCTTTAATAGTTCATTTAATTCAACTATATATCCGCAAACTGACATGACCTTTTAACTATTTGCTGACCCCTCTGTCTCTTTAGAATTTGAAAGCGAATAAGACGACAACATAACACCACACACGGATTAAGAAGACATGGACGAGATGTCTGTTAGCAGCACATTACGTCTAGAATAAATATCCACACAAACAACGTACAAACATAAACAAGTATATACTACTCTTTTTCATAGTTTATAAGTTTTGTCGAAATTACAAAGCTTATGTGAAGGTATTTGAAATTCCTTGAATAAATTTGCAAAGAATACAAGAATTCGGCAAACACGGGTTAATACATTCCGCCATTTTAAACCCAAATTTATTATATACTAGATGGCCAGGCTATTCGTATAGTTTCTATAGCTTTCGATTAGTTTAATACGGGGAATCCGTCACTGGGAAACAGTCTGCCATTTAGCTATGACGTTCTCGTATTGTATTTACAAGTTGTTGGTTAATGTTGTAGTATGCTAAATGTTGGTTAATGTTGTAGTCTGCTAAATGTTGGTTAATGTTGTAGTCTGCTAAATGTTGGTTAATGTTGTAGTCTGCTAAATGTTGGTTAATGTTGTAGTCTGCTAAATGTTGGTTAATGTTGTAGTCTGCTAAATGTTGGTTAATGTTGAAGTCTGCTAAATGTTGGTTAATGTTGTAGTCTGCTAAATGTTGGTTAATGTTGTAGTCTGCTAAATGTTGGTTAATGTTGTAGTCTGCTAAATGTTGGTTAATGTTGTAGTCTACTAAATGTTGGTTAATGTTGTAGTCTGCTAAATGTTGGTTAATGTTGTAGTCTGCTAAATGTTGCTTAATGTTGTAGTCTGCTAAATGATGGTTAATTTTGTAGTCTGCTAAATGTTGGTTAATGTTGTAGTATGCCGCTAAATGTTGGTATTCTTCAAAATGAAAACTGTGTGCTATCAATTGCACTTACCCCCTGCAGCTGCGTGATCCCACCACGTAAGTGAACACTGATTAGTTTTCAGGCCTGACAACGTTCTCGCATTGACGACTCTGGGCCTATCAACGATAGTCCATATTGTGACGTAGCCCACGAATACTGCTACTATGAATAATAGCCTTTTTATAAGACTCCTATCAGTTATTCGAATCCTAGCTGCTGAGCGAACCCGAAAGACTACCGATATCCTGTAAGAAAGGAGGTAGCACAATTTTAAAAGATTACAATAATGGGTATTACCATCCTTGATGAGACAAAGGCGGAAAACGCCCAATAGAACAACTTCTTTTTATGATACCGACAATTAATTGCTCATCATTCTTTTGGGTCAGATCGGTCCGCTGTAGGAAGTACATACCAGTACAACTGTCAGAAGCGTTCGAAAGATGCTACATATTTCACCTCTCCTTGTACGCCCCCTGGGACTGTTACAAATAATGGGATTCCAGGAGTCGAAGACCCCTTTCAAAAGACGGGATCTTAATAGGAAAAGCAGGCTTACTAACGGAACATTTGTGCTTAGGATTTCACGCAGCGGACTATCAAACAAATATGAACATTAAATGCAGTAGGTTGACAACACATCTCAATAAAACGACGAAGTAGATTTAACTCCATTCTGGTGATTATTAGCTAGTTGACGAGTTTTTGACAGGTGAATCCGAAGTTAAGACTGTTTACGTCACATGGTATTACTAGGAAATGACGTCATGGTTTAATGGCAACGATCATCATGGGATGTCTTCAATTAATCCAAGCAACAGAAAAAGACATAACGCCGGTCACCTGAACCTGTGCGACGAATAGTCCAACATGTACCTTGTTATAATCATATGTGTCTGTGTTTTGATTTGAGCTTTTCTAAAGAGTGAGGGAGGGACAAAAGGAGGGCGGAATAGAGGGATTGATGATATTGTCTATTTCTAACAGCGCAAATCCGCGACATAATTAGATTTGGTTGCCATGGCAGGTCACAAAAAGCCCAGCTGAGACTTTTTCGATATTTTAAATTGTCAAAGCCAATTAGAGCACCTGGAATCGACAACAAAGTTGCGCATCAGCCAAATGGCACACTGAAAGATAAATCTCTCCGCCTAGGGACGAACGTAATGCATTTTTACAATGCAGATAATATCCGCGGAAGCAGCGAAGATACCATGACGGGTCTATTGGACGTGAATTAAAAGGCATAAGTTCTATCAGTATTTCACACTCGGTGATCGAACACTTGATGTTCAGTTCTTGTTGGCATTCATAGAAAATTCGGTAACATTATTGCACTAATTGGTAGATAATGTTGAATAGGCCGATTATTGAAAGGTGTTTCCTGCGAGACAACGTCAATGCTAATGCTGCCACGATTTGTCGTTGTTGTGCTACATACGTTGACCCCCATTATGACAGAAAACATCGCATACATAGCTTGACACGCACAAGTGGTCAACATTATCAATATTGCCACTAAACATAGTCTTTAGGAACTATAGCTGATTCTTTAAACAAATAAAGAATTGTTCATCACCTCGAACGTGTCCACGATGATTACATGTATAATTGAAACAGAACAAGGACCCTTAAACGGAGTTGTACCGATGATATATATCCATGATAGTGACAATAGAATCAATGAATACAACATTGATACCTACCTCCATGTTTTTAGTAATAAAGCGCCATACGCGATTGCAAACCCCACTTCATTGAACCATGGTATCATGGCGCATGTTATGTCACTAGGCTCCGAGTAGCTGATCAATATCTAGAAGGGAATACGGCAAATTAGATCATTCAGTAGTCTCGCAATATCTACCTTAATTGGGCATCATTAAAGGAAGGTTACTACGCTTCTTTTTCAACTCGTTGCGCATTTTCTTGAAATGCCACGGGTAGTTAAGGTGCTCATAACGGCAACTATTGAATCTATTTCGGATTAAAGTTATAGAACAAGATATTGACGTTATAGAACTAGGAAGTCGATAATTTTATGAGTTTGATGCGGGTTTCATAATGGAGTCACTCGCTAAACTAGCCAGTGATATATATTAGCTATAACTATAAAAAAAACAAAAAACGTTGTTCATATTTGTAAATTTACATTTATGCACGAAGTGATCGGTGACAGCCATTATAATGGTTCTATTATGTATATGATGAAAACAACTAGAACAAAGTCAACATATCATACAAACATAAATGCGTCTTGTTTTGTCATCGTCATTACCATTATTAGCGCATGCATACTAGAAATAAACCTTGACGTCACACTGAGTAAACAGAGCCTGTAGTTTCAATAAAACTTGTGTCATTTATCATGAAGACAAAGTCTTGTTTTAGTTGAAAAGATCTCATTTTTCTCCTGGCCCCTTCGGGTTAGCTACCACAACATAATGTGCCTATAGATTTCGTAAACAACGTTAGAGACGCGGTATCCTTTCTGTTAGACTACGAGTAATCAGTTGACCAAGACTTACTCGCAGCAAATCCGGGGTCCGGGCGCAATTTATATCACGCATGCGCTGTATTATTCATTTACTGTCATATACAGATGGTGATTGAATCTATGTTTAGCGTGAAAGTATTAAAATAATGTAAAGTCAGTAAAATAGGATAGAATTAGATCGCTCCTTTACGAGAATTGTTTAAATTACGTCGAAACATTCTTCATCATATGCCTATTCACCGTGTCTATTTCCGCAATGTGCTTTCGTAATATTAAAAATAATGACAGACATTTCAATTTCCCTTGACATAGTTTCGTCTTTGAAGTTAAGTAGTTATAGGACCTCGACTTTATACCTGCGAGGCCATCTCTGGCAGAGAGAGAAAAACACTAGCAATTAAATTGAACATATCTTTATTTATGCTTCGAAAGATTACTCCAAGAACTGCGTTTAACAACACGTATATAGCTAGTTTAATGCATAAGAAACTGGCAAGATTGCGATAAGCGCGGCCATCTCGTAAAGAAATAATCGCTTCGTTTGGCTTTATTTATTTCAGATAATACGTGATTAGGCCATGCTGTTTCTCCATGTTTACGAGAGATAACAGTTTATACAGTGACACGACAGTGTCTGTGACGTGAGGGGAATACCATGCCATGTTAAATTAAACGGCTTGAGACATTGGCATTTAACGTTCTGTTTTTACTTATACTGACTGGAAAAATGATATGATTAATTATGGAGCTAAAATAATTGAACTCAAATCAAAACTATCGATTTATGAATCCCGTCTTGCCGTATTAAATGACATATTTATCGAACATGTGTATTGACCTATTCAGACGTTAGTCGATAGAAAAACATGCTTACCGGACTGTATAAAATCAATGACCCAAGAAGAATGATTCTGAGCAGTGCTGGACTAGCAGCTTTCACCACCTACAGGGGAATATAATAATAACGACAATGTCACAGGCCGTTGAGCGAAAAAATTGTAAATTTATCTCTAATGAAATACGTAAGTAGGTAAAAATTAATAAAATGCATTTATCGACACAGTCAATTGATTTCAAATTATCGCTAACATGCATGAAGTTCACTCGAGTTTGCGCTTGACAGGAACTTCGGATGCCGTTGCCGTTGCTGTGATAGGAATTGTAATCAGTAAACTGGAAAACGTTTTCAATTAACCCAAGTGTAGTCTAAGTTGGTTGGTTTCTTGGCGCCAGTAGATGGTTTAACGTGGATTACTAAAGTATCGAATGATTTTACCTTAACAGCACTGAATCTGACAGTAAACCATAGCAACACGGTAGTGCAGCTAATAACCGTACACTGTACAATCAGTATAGACGTTCGCATCGTCCAATCATGAGTGAGCACACATGGTCGGCCATCAGAGCATTCCTCGCACCCTTTCCCACAAGGTATACATCCAATTTTCTTCCACGTATTTTCTTTGTCCAGTAAATATTTATCATGTTCTTGTTCTACTTCTGTGCCATTGTAGAAACGATTCTCTACACCTATATCCGGAAAGTAGTAGCCTTTCTTGCAAACACACATGTAGGACCCGCGACGAAACCCAAGCCCAGGAATAAATTTACACTAGAATAGTAAATGAAAAAAAAGTGATTATGTAGTTTTCTTTATTACTAGGTTAAACATAAAATATACATCGAATAAAATTACAATTTCCGTGTATATTGTATATAATATATATTTTTTTACAAATATACAGTGACAAGTTCCATATGCAACTGATGCGGTACTGCGCACTACTTCATTAAACACAACTTCACAACAAAACCTAACAAGTAGAGAAACCCAATTAGTATAAATTTAATTGTGCAATACTATATTATATCAAACAGTAATGTGAGAAGTCCCCACAGTCACAGACAGCATACGTCAACGCATTCATGTAACCATACAATATCAGCACTGTATGATTAATACTAAAATAGACAGACACATTTTCCTCGTGTCTTCACATTTGAATTAAACGCATGTATGATACAGTAGTCTCAAAGAGACGTCAAAATTTACAATACGCGACTTTTACGTTGTTCATGCATCTATTCAACGGCTTACAATTGCCCTCATTACGTGTTACATCGGTGGCCGCACGGGGTGACGCATTCGAGCTGCCACCAAACCGTGACTTAGCATGGTAATCCCATATGTGTATTTTGTCATTATGTCATTACTTATATTACCGAGCTTTAGAAATATTGTACATTTTTTTTAAATTGCTTGTGCCACGATATTACACATTCGTAATGACTGCGGTTCTTTTTTGTTGAGAACACGTTGACGACTGACGTTTGTTTTGTTGTCTACAACAAAAGAAAGTACAAACAAAACATCGGTATAGAATAGAGATTGGTTTCCTAGCAAATCGCCCCTCACAAATTCTAATCGGACATGCATGGTAATCGTGCAAATGATATAAATTGGAATATTAGATACAACAAATAAGCTATGTATGATTTTGTTCTCATCGGCTGTGAGAGACAGACCGATGTGAAGCAGCTTCAATGCGTCAAATATTCTTACTACCTTAATATTTGTACTAATCTACAAACATAGAACGAAGAAAAAACACACAACCGATTGATGGATATAATCCTACTAGTTTTAAATTAGTCTTAGTTAGTCTACGTACAGTATAGAAAATTGAATCTTTTTAATGAAGCTGATACTTGACGATGTTGTATTACGACATTCGTAATACATGTACGCTCATCCAAATCTCATCAATATGCACCAATATTGAAATCCAGTCTAGTAATTTTCTTAATATCTGTACATCCACAATTTAAGATAGCGATTATGTAACCCATTGATATTAAAGTACAATGTTGTTTTTGTCATTCCTTCGGAAACCGGACTCGGAGCTGAGCAATATAATTTAAACCTCCATCGATTTGGTATTCAGGGAATTCAGAGGACAGATACAGTTTTATAACTGGAACAGTTTGATTTGATTTGTTTTCCATGGACAATCTAATCTGCTCTACTTGAAGAAAATTAAATACGAATAATACAGTTGCAAATCAAGAGAATCTGATGAATAAATCGATGCTCGTCTACGATAATCCATTTGAAGATAAGAATGTCGTACTGCGTGCTTTATTAAATATCTGCATAAAGTGGAATCTGTGTCGTATTTATTCAAAAACTGTCTTTCCCAGTATGAAAACATTTGTCAAATATTAAATTAAAAAAAGTTCATTGCATTTTGCCGCCAAATATTAAACTCCCTCGTCAATTGAAACGATACGTTATCAATAACAAATAAGACCCGTGTTAAGAAAATAAAAAAATCACAGAGACATGACAAATGTTAAAAAAAAATTATAGTTAAACTGTGATTAAAACTAAGACCTCTATTTAGTATTCATTCCATGTTGATGTGTTGACATTTATTGCTGCCCATCAGATGATGAGCCTGAGAATAAACATAATATCTGCTGGCGATCTTTACGATTTAACAGTTGGACATCCACCGAATCCCGTCGATATCGTCGGCAAGTAATATCAGAATAAATGATGGGAAATAGCATACCGGGAAGGGAATCCATTTGGCTTCATTTAGTATTGAAGACACGCTGGGTGATATTAACTCTTAGGTTAATAGAATAAATCTAATAATTGGCATGTGATGAAAATAATTAATAAGAAAGGAAACTGAAGTATTCTGTTACAAAACAACATCTGACACATAAATAGTTGAAACAAGACTATAGTCTGTGTGTCGCGTTTCTTATCAATACATTTACATATATCATGACACGACGTATATTATAATATCAGTCACATTATGCGTTGCCATAGTGATAATATTCAGACCTGAGCACTAAAATATTGAAGGAGATTTCAAATTAGTACCCTCGCTCTCATCGCCAGTTCGTTCATTTCCATTCCCAAATTCTATTTTACAATTGGTTATTTGATATATATATATATAGCAACTCCAAACTGCTGGCCAAATATTCACAGAATGACAAAGAGTAGAGTCCCTACTTACTGACGATTATCGTCTTATCAATCTCCTGCCCAACAAATTAAAAAACACAATTTATTGCACACTGCTCACTACTACATCACTAGATGTGTACGACGCACTTACTGGCTCGATGAACGATGTCAAAAAGAATGCTTGAATCAACCTATTTAGTTTTATTACACAACATAAAAGCTAATCTGCTGATCAAACCAAAATTGAATACGGATTTATCGACAATTCGAACAGCGCTAATGATCGACCAAGCCAATAAATACGTGAGAGATACTGCCACTACTTAACACATTGTATAGTGTAGGATTTCTACGACTCATCAATTATTGCCAAACCTTCAGTCTACACTGTAATGTTTATATAAAGATGTAAGTAACCCTACCTGTAATTTGCTACCAAAGTTTTCACAATACCACGATGGAAAATCATGCGTTAACAACACGAAAGTCTATATATAATTATATGAATACACCAACGTTATCAACTTTATATTGTATATATAATCAGTGTCAACTATTTCTGTTTTTGTCATTTATTACCTCAAATTTACTGTAACAATTGATATTTTGAAACAATGAAACACAAAAACATTGTTCAAATACTGTTTTAGTAAATTCATGACATTTTATATATACCATATTTTTTGATTACAAATAGTTTTACGTATTTGTATCGTATTTTGGTATCTGCGAATACAGCACTATGACACATTCACCTACGAACCCAGTAATGGACTTGTAATTAAGGACACGCAGGGTTTCTATTTGAATATATTAATAACTACGCGTTTTTCTATAGCGAAACGTGTATATTATATTCTTCTTTGTTAAATTCTACTCGGCTTGTTCACATTTTTTTTATTCTTCAAAACGCCAAAGGGCCTTCAAACAAATACACGGCTCAACAAATGGAAATTAGAGCCGCATAATCAAGGGAGTTTTCATTTGACGTTTTCTTCAGTACTGCAGCTGGGGGTCTAGTCTGACCCTTTGCCACGTTCGTACCAATTAGACGAGATTACGCTCTCGTCGCGTTTGTCCCAGAAACCACTTAAATGCTAAAATATGACAACTTTCCCACGATTTGTAGGATTTCGCCCGTGGCGTAAATCACTTCAATCCGACTTTTGAAAACACATGTATATATGCGGTGAACACGATGTCTTTTAACTGGAAACATTTCTCGTCTTAGCATCAGTATAATTAACATCAAACCATCATAAATTCCACAATTCGTACACTTATCCAAATGCGAAATATTCACTTGTTCTCGAACCATATTCGTACAACAATGACGAACGTGTACACATACATAGAGTCGTGCACTCAAAATGCGTAACATTTATTGCTTGCAGCAGTAACATATATATATTAAAACTATCCAACAATTAAATCGATAGAAAAACAACTACGCCAATTGTTTATTTCGTCGCACACAAATATACACAAGAAAAGTGTGGCGAGTTATCGCATACATTATGTTTACAGTCCAAGTCTATTAAGTTGATATACACCGAAGGAATTGTACAAATCTAATCAATTAATTACAATCCACATAATATTCCCTATGGCAGACCTAGAATGTCAATACACTTTTTAAATATCAACCTGATACAATATTATACGATTCCATCAATGCGATTAATTTTGCCAACATACACATATTTCCCAAGAAAATATATTCACGTAATCACTTGGCTTACATCGTTTCTCTAAAAAAAAGAAGTTATTAGGTCATGACGTCAAAGTTTAAAACAAATGTTGAAGTACCTACATCAGTACTGTCCCTTGGACACTTGTCCGATCCAGCGAATACGTTTCTTCGTTCTTTGTGCATCAGCTGGGTAGTTTTAGAATTAATAACCGTTTCATTGTTTTCCGGGCACTGATTGATGTCCACGTCACGCAGGTCTATGTCTATGCCGCTTGTACCTCTGAAAAAAAACACAGACAAAGAACGTTTGATTGTTGTATGCGTAGAGAAAGTGTAGGTCCATTTAACCATCTTATGTGTGTTATGATGTGTTGTGATGTAATTGTTGTTATTATAACAAAATAAATGATTCTAATCGAGTTAAAAAGATGGAGGTGGGATAATAAATATGTCATATTACTGTAAGGATTGGTAAACTGTCATACGAGCCCACATGTCAAGCCACACAAAGCATATGCGTCACATCTGTGGTGTGGTTTATATGTACATGTTCTATAAAGAGTCTAAAGCCATGAGACATTTAATTAGATTGGAAAACCAGCAGCTGTATCGAGAATACCAACGGAAATAACCGGCACAGGTTACCGTGAGAAGGTAGACAATCTTATTCTGTATCATTGGTTTGAATGATCTGTAGAATATACTATAATCACAAACAATAATTACATTCTGTTGGCTAATACAATTTTAACAAATATAAAATGAAAAATGCCTAAATCACATATATACGAGTATGAACACCGGGGATTGGAATTTACCAAGTCGCAAATGACTTGGTCATTCTTATTTGTTACTACCGATAACAATTGAAATAACATAATATCGTTATTGAACACATTTCCTGAAAAAGTGAATTCATTACTCAAAGACGACGAGATTATAGAATTAATAAAATGTAAAACAGTGATATGATGTTTAATGCAATCTGTCCATTATATCTTTCTGTGGTAAAGAACGAACACATATAATATGTCATCAATGACTCGAATTAATATTACATCAATTATTATAGGACTTTATAAAAACATATTCTTTTCAGCATTTCCCGTTCCCGATTATATAAATTGAATAAGACATAAGATTACACATACTACCAGCTTTCCAAGATTATCGAATTACTCAATCATAACAAATTACAGGAGATACAAAATAGTGTCTTAGTTGTATATCCCAACTCGATCACATGAGAGAGATTATCGCCAATGAAAAAATGTTGGGCATGTGAGTTGGGTTTTAAATACGTGAAATCTTGATATTATGATGGTAAAACAAAAGATGTCACATCCTACCAACTTTGACAATATTGAATACTGCAAAAATTGCAATTGTGTCCCAAGGATAGCTAGCAATGTTTAACAAAGTACAAGATTGAGTAACACTCTAGTACCAAGCCATAAAATAACCCCGAATTTATAAAATCTAAGCTTCTCAACTAAACCTGGTGAAAGTCGCCTCTAAATATTAACTAAAAGGGCCCCCCAATAAAATCCAAAGGTTTGATTCTCCTCTGGATGTTGTGATTTCTGAGCCTATTGTTTCGGGGCACCCATCCACAGCCTATCTAGAGAGGGTTTGGCATCTTGCAGGTTTGCCCTGCTTGTATCCGCATAGCAGTAAAATAGTTCCTTGCATCCTCCTTGCCGGCCCTAAATACACTTTCAATGCCCAAAACAGAAGAATTCAGGCAGTCTCAAGAAACACGAAATGTGATGGCTGTTTGTTTTTATCTATATTTCTGAGCTCTAACATCAGGAGTACAGAAACGTGTGGGTTTTACCTACATTTCGAATAAAGATCCATTGAAATATCTGACTCACACTACAATGCCTCCCTGAAGCTAAGCAGTCTCAAGAAACACGAAATGTGCTTTTATTGATGAATATTGATGGCTGTTTGTTTTTAACTATATTTCTGAGCTCTAACATCAGGAGTACTGAAACGTGTGGTTTTTACGTACATGTCGAATAAAGATCCATTGAAAGGGCCTGACTCTCACTATAATGCCTCCCTGAAAATACTGTTATTGCAGTATAGGGAGATTCTCCAATGAGTCTAGTCACTAAGGACAGTGACCAGGATGCTGTTTGCTCGATAAATATCACCATCACTGCTTCTTAAGAATTATAAGTCTGATTATTTGCTAGATCTATCTTTGCTAGATCTGCAATCATAGATAATTTGATAATTGAGTTAATATATTAGTGTACGTAATGTCAGTGCAATGGAATCTTCCCCAGTACCTGACCAATAATACAAACACTATGCAATTACTGAGATGGTGATGGAGGTCCCTTTGATACACCAATCTCTGTAGCCTCTCCAATGACTCTGGAAGGAGTAGCTCATCTGTACACTCCATGAGAGGCTCAGAAAAATGCTGGACACTTCCACGTGTGCATGTGGCTTTGTTGGCAATCAGTGTTAACATGATTAGATCAATTCTTGTAGTTTTAGCAGTACTGTAGTTGACAGAATGGGAATGCATACACATTACTCCAAGGAAAAATCTTATGTGACAGCCATATCTCGTCGTGTCTTCAATAACATACACTGTTTTTGTTGTTCTGATGGTTAGCTATCAGGTCCATGGATGAATCTTGCAAAAGACAGAACAATTGGTTCAAACTTCAGTCATTGTCTGCGCATTGATATGATAGTCCCTCTCTAAGGGGCCTGCAACAGGCTCCATGCACAATATGCAATACATGCTCCATCTAATGCCATCTACAAGTATCTGTAATAAATGTGATGGTCGGTCTGGATGGACTGAATGACAGCCAATCAAGGAAGTGTTTCCCGAAATTCTTTCTCAAAATACTGTTATTTTAATTGCGTCTTTGAATTGATGTCCAACCAACCTTCTTAGAATAGGAAAAAATCCTAAATCTTCCCATTAGCCAACAAAGAATGTGCCATGTATTGTTTTAAAGATCTGTGTTGATAGACAATGCTCTGGAGATAGGCAGATCAGAATCTGATCATAACGTGCATATGGAGTAATCTGCTTACGGTGGTGATGCAAGGGTACCATTGGTGGTGTCTGAATCAAATCTTGTTGCATGTTTGTATGTTAATAATGTACCTGTAATTAATATTGTATCCAACTGCTTGCAGTGACCTCTTGGTAAAACTGTGTAGTTATTCATAAAGCCGAACGCCATCAAGCGGTTGGAGTGGGAGATGCGGTCAGGGAGACTGGCTTCTCCCGTTTGTAAATCGATAATCTTATTTAAGTTGATATATGTAAAATCGTTTTCCGTAAGTGTTCTTACTTTGTGTGATGTTTGCAACAGGAAACACAAAATACAAACAAATCGTTTTGCTTTCCATTTATGAATTTCATGTGCGGAAATCTATTGATGGTGTCTACTTGGTTTGGGTGGGTGTTTTTTTGTTTGTTTGTGACTGACAGTTATTTTGATTAGTGAAATTCAATCAAACATTAAGACTGTTGCCTATGGATAATCAATTAGTGATCTTCAATCTATTGGGGATAAGCGCCATGTTGTGTGAACGAGATTTCACGCCAGCTCTGATTTACAACTATGCCATGTTTCAAGCTGTGTTAAATGCGCTTAAAGACATTTTATTCCACCACGCATTCCAATAATGAGCAAACATTACACGTATAGCTACGTTATACACTAAGATAAAATATATTACTGTACATCACATATACAACTTTATACAATTCATTGATCCAATAGTCAGTTAATAAACAGAATCGCATCGAATTTATGACAATTCATTGACAAATCTAGTCAATCTGTGTTTTGACATTGATTTATGTTCGAAGAATGGCAAACATCCCAAGCAGGAAGTACAATAAGAGTAATAGAATTTATTTTATCGATATAAGATTATTTTATAGCCGGAAACAGGACCATATATTTCGAAAAATATTCACAAGAATTAGTTGTTAACGTCAGGGGTTTAATTGTACTTATATGGTTGTGGATTTGAAACTCTTTGCGGCTGAAGGTCATAATTAAAGCCTGGTGAGTTAAAAACGAAACAATTGGCTGATCAGTGGTTGTGCTAGATAAAACGGGATCAATTTTAAACTTCTGGTTCTCGTTGTTCTTATACTCCGTTCCGGTAAATTGGACACAGTTTTCTGATTTTTTTCTGATTTTTTTCTCTCATAAAGAAATCCATGTCATTTGCCATGAATTATTCGTGCATTATAAACAGTTTATCAAACGGTGTGCAAGTCAAGGGAGTGTGTAATGTGCATGCATGTAATGCACCTTGTTAATTGATGGCGGCCATCTTTGATTTCGACCAAGACAGCACCATGGCCCAATCTAGCGAAAATTTTATGGATTAATTGTGAATAACTGGTCTGCGTGAAACCGACAATCTTTATACTCAACGAAACTGTTACATTATTAATATCTGGCCAAACATTAATACTGTTGACTATGGAAATTATATTATCGGCCTCTTTGATACACATGATGAATCTGACCCAGTGATTAAACAACAGAAATTCATGCCACGCAAATCATACATATACATATCAATTACTAATTCAATTAGCTATGTGTCAATGCTCATCACAGAAAACGTCATCAAATGAATAATATTGGAGCGGGAAAAAAAGCACCAGACCAATAGGAAAGCTTAATGACTGATTTTGAAAGTTGAATTCGAAAACAAAAGAAGGTGACAGATAACACAGGCGATACGAATAATATGAATACCCTGCGCTCGGTCATCTGTTATGATACAGCTGCTCAAAAGAAAAAAAAAAGAAAAAAAAAGACGACGTTAATCGACCACGTTAACCACGTTATGATTGGCAGAAGTTCATAATATGGATGTCAAAGGCTGACACTCTCTTCCAGCAATGTAATGGCATACAAACCACTTCTGCGGCTTTAAAAGCCTGCCAAGAGAGGGGGTGCAATAATTGATATCCCCACGTGACTATATAGTCGTATGGTTTATTTAGAGCACTCTCAATACATACACAATATGATTTTTATTTTTCAATAATTTATACTACCCGAGAGGGAAAAAATGAAATATGTCAACTCAGTGCCATTACTAATGGAAATACCAACACATAGCAAGATACCACTACGGGGGGGGGGGGGGGATCGTGAATGTATATTTCTTTACTTTCGAAGGTATAGAGCATATAATATACACATCATAACGTTTGGAAGGTGTCTAAGTGTGGCATCTTTATACTCAATAAATCTTTCTCATAATTAACAGTCAGTCTCTCTTAAATTAATTGTTATATTATCTGCCACATAATCCTATATCATGGCTCATAGTAAGAATACTACATATACATACAGAATAAAATAACGAATCAAGTGAATTCAACAAATATGAATTGTAAGAATGAAGTGCCTGGCTTTCGTATGAAATAACTGTGGTGCAACGTCTAGATACAGATGTCATTATTGCGTACGTCTGTATGTTTCTTTAGTTACGTCTTCATCTTCATTACGATTCGTCCGAAGTAGCTGATAGCAGTAATTGTGCAACAAATGATAACATTATTACGCCGAAATATATTGTTACTGCCAGCAAACTTATTATCTAGGGTATTATTTTCTGGTCTTCCGGGACTAATTTCAGGAAGCCGGCAATCAGAGAGATAACCGACAATAAAGGCAATCAAGTGAAATACGTACGTGATTTGACGTTTTAATTGCGTTGATGCCGGAGTGGCGATTACTATTTCTATTAAAGACAAGTCGGTCGCTAAATTAGATTGGTGGCCCGGAGAGACTCATGGTGACAGGCTCTTGTAAAGTCGAAGAAAGGATATAATCACTTCTATCCATTACACGTGAAACATAAAAAGCTCGAACAGCTTTTAATGGGGTCTGAGGTTAGAAAACAGTTTGAGTGGCATTGACTACTTTAAAATGTCCAATGAGAAAAAACAAACAAAAACAGCGCAACTTAGAGAATATTTGATTGGCACGTCTTGATTTGTTCAGCCGGTTCCTCATCTCAGCGATTAGTGCATTAATGCCCACGTGTCGGGAAGTATGGATATCTTGTCGATACTGTCGCTCGATCAATGACTTTCATAATCACATGCTTGCCAACCGACGATGACGTTCATGAAGTCATTGTGTAAAACATTTTTGAGACAAGCTAGTAAGCCGTGCATTGCGTGGGCATTTTGCACGATAGATTTAGACATGGTTACTAGAAGAACCGTTATTTAGATGTGATAATGGACAATTTCTTTTGCTTGTAGTAGCCTACTATTTTGTTATTTTATCATCTCCAAATCAATAGTCATGGAACACTCCCTCTATCGACAATATATGTCAGTCGACACATTATGCAGTGGTTAATATACAATATCGATATATAATAGTGATTGTGATGACATGTTAATACAAATAATAATGAACTCAATATGACGTGGCACTGAACCGGTTAAAAATAATTATGAGGAAACTTAACGCTGCGATTAATGTCGTGATTTGACGCTTAGCTTGTTGCTAATTAATATTAATTAATGTTACAATATGTCATCAACGCTGTGGCTCTACTGCATTATAACTTATTGCGTTCAAACAATGCAAAACACCTTATGCAATTTTATGATTTTTGAATAATGACAATTTGCTATTTCTATGACGTCATTCTATTAATAATAATATGTCAATTTTTTTCATAAGTCATAATTATGATTCGTTATAAAAATCATGACTACTCAATTTATTAATATTTTCCAGTGTTATGATGAATTGCCGTTTTATTCCAGTAATCATAAACAATTATTCATAATTAACGAATAAAACACTTTGGATGTTAAGCGCCATCAAATTGTAGACGTCATTTCAATTTATGATGATAGGTGCCTAACGAAATCAATTCCAATCACCAGCAAGCCATGTTATCCTCATTTGTTTTCTATACTACGTAAGCGTTGTATGAAATGAATTAAGTTGTTTTTATTATATACTTGCTATTATTTACACAGGCAAATATACACCAAATGCGTAACAAATAACAATTGCGGGAAATGGATACGTGCATGTTCCACTTGACCTAGATATCTGACCCTAGAGCAGAATAAAATCTACACATAAATATTTCACAACGTATATACATACATCACGATATGAAAACACCTCGTGACGATCTGGAAAAACACACACACACACACACAGGGATCTGTTTTACAATATTAGATTGCAGATATATAAGCCATGCGCGGGAACCAAATCGAAATTGGCACCACCCTAAACAAGAATTATGGCTCGTAAATGAGCAATTTCCCGGGAATCACTTGAAACCAGACCCCGTATATTGTGCCGCACTGGCTGCAACAATAGTATATTGTAGATGCATGGTAAATAATTAAACGACCTTTATAACAGCAGCCGTTCATCTATTAGTCACCAGAAACACGATTCAATTTTAAAGTACATATAGCCAGTCGTCAACTTGTTTGTGGTTTCTAATTTCTACTGGTATGCACTATATACATCGTCAATTTCACTTACACCAACTTGGTGGTAATCGAGAAATGACACGAGCGTTGGGAACAATACTGACACTCGGTCTATTATAGTCGGCGCTGTAAACATAAGAATTCGCTGTATCGAATAACGACGACGATCAAACGGGAAACACAACGGTAGCTAGACAGCGAATGATGAAAATCAATCAGTTGCTTCAGAAACACGGTTCTGTGGATGTCATGCGCCACGGGGTAACGTAAATCAATAACGTTGACGCAGTATAATTTAACAACAAATTTATAATGGCCTAATGTGATTCAGCACTGTTATGTTCGAGAATTAATAAAAAAAAATATTGAATGATTTCTTTCCTGAACTAATCCAAGTAAATAAAGCAACGCTTCACATAGTATTTCGACGGAAAGGCTTCCTGTAATTATATTTCTCTAAGTAGGAGATTGACCTTAGTCGACCCAGACTTCTATAATTCATCTATATTTTCAATAATTCGCCTTAAAATCCATTTAAAAAGAGTATATGTCCTCTATTCCTCCAGGCTAAGACAACACACATATCCATTTTGAGTGTTTATTGTACGTGTATATTACATATTTTGAGACTAATTATCTATCACACGTATTACCACGGGGCATTCAGAGAATACGGTTAGATGTCATCGATAACATGGTGTAGTATGTATACCTATAGTACACATTCACAGATTCCTTCTATAGAAATGAATGCATAGACGCATTATTATATGTGTTATTTGAACCTGCCTGACCAGAATGCACAATACAAGACTATGGAGAATAACGCAATAAACCCCTGACCATTTAATATATAAACAACTAATGGTTGAAACTATTATGTTGACAGTGAGTATTTGACGGATCAGCCACGAATACACTCAAATGACAAGTGAACCTTTGGATGAACGCCGAGACGTGTCTTTACTGTGTCTACGTGCTTTAATAGTTAAACCCATTGGCGCTATGCGAAGTTCTTCAGAACAGACACCCCTCCTAATGATCTCCCAATGAAGGCAATCAACGAGATAACACGAATAATTTAAGAAGGCCACATACGTATACTGCTTCTTAGTCATAAGTTCAGATTTGTATAGATTTAATGATTACGATTTTGAAACAGACGTTTTATGTAACATATATTAAAAAATGGAATAGCAGATCTAGTTTACTATCTGACAGTGAGTTCCTAGACATTCGATGTGATTAGGTCATCTCACAAAAGCTAATAGATTTTGTAGACATACTTCTGCAGCAGGTACATCATAGAAGAAGATACAAGAGCACTACAGACGTGTAGTAGGCTTCTTTTACATAATTTAACCTTGGATAATTTTTTGAAGAAACATGAGTAAAGCGTAACAAGCAGGTGTTTCTTGTGAACACGCTGTAAAGCATTTCAATTCAAAAGTGGTCGGTCGAATTGTAAAGATTTAATGAAACCACGGATTCGGCTAAGCATAATAAATCACAGCTTACAAAGAAATGCCGAAATATCCAACGATTTTCACATTGCACCGCTATCTTCATCATTCACATCAGCAATCACTCAACTAGTAATTATTTGAGACTCACATGTAGGAAAAACACCCCCTTCTTTGAATGCACGTAAATGAAACTGTGGACGTGCAAACCTTTTCATCGACGACTTATTATTAAATACATTTTGTATGATTATACACTTATTATAACTTTTATTGTCGGTATCACAAAGATAATTTTGTGGACCTCTCTGTCAATAATTATCTAAACTAGACAACAAGTCAGAATATCAAATAAGTAATAAATTCATAATAATATCTTCGGGCGGAAGTTAGAATTTCCAGGTTCAATCAAGTGTTTCTTTTGTGTACAAATCCAATTTTCCGATTTGGTATTTATCAAGTTACGAAGAAATTTTAACATACTAGTGCCATTTGTTTTAGCAGACAAAAAGAAATATGTGCTGGCTGTTGAATTCAAAACAGGGCCCTGGATTAGCAGCGAATTAAAACAAAAACTCACTTTCAAACCCTATAGTGTTTTAATTTACTGTTATTGAGATTCGAAAATAAGGGCAAATAAAGAGAAAAACACTAGTATAAGTCATAAATATAAATACTTCATTGCAATATTTGTCAACACACAAAATATTCGACTTTTGTATTTCATCAAAGTCTTACATGATACTTTTGCAGCATATAGAAACCGAAACTTGTGTCGTGACCAACGATTCGTGGCAGTACACACACTTGAAAGGCAATCTTACCATTGATTTCCATGATGGGAAATTGAATTTCATTGAGTTTAATGTAACAAAAAAATCATTCAAGTTGACTATACACGTAACAGACTGGTCAACATTGTTCATCAATTGGCTGACAACTGTGTAACATCACTACCGAGAAGAACCAGCAAAATAAAATGAACCAAAAATTTCCATTGATTGGCATTCAGTACACATGTCTTGAAGGAAATGTAGGATATATCACATACAGGAAATGGAAACATTTCATCATTCAGAACACATAAACTTAATGTCATCTCCGGAAATTAGGCGGACTCACTTCGCTGCCGTGATTTTCATTGGTTTGATTCTATTACAGTACTATTCTGTGTCAGAGTACTGCTTCATCTTTACCTGGGGATGCGACATTGTTATTCCTGAATAATAAGTCTGTTTGAACGCGCAATACAATTAATTGTCCAATTATAATGATAGCTGTAGGTGGACAATTGGTAATTGGACATTCCCTCAGAGAAATATGCAATCAATCATACCCAGACAATCCAACATTCTGTTGAAATTCAACGATAAACAGTCGTGTATCACATTGTTGCGATATTGAACTTACTTGAAAAAATATGTATTGTTTTTATAGCCCAGGAAAGGCACTGTGTAAGTCATCATCCATATATTGCCACCACCACAGTCAAAATACGGCAGGCTCCAGTGACCGTTTTCATAGTTAATTATTATACTTTCATCATACGCTGTTTCTGCCACTGATGTAGCATTATGACGTAAAGTTGTTGTACCTATAGATAAAGAAAGTACATATTTTGGTGAACAGGATGTCTGTTTAAAAGTTGAAGTAGCTAGACAGACATAATAATATATGATTAAAAAAATACGTTTCGTATATGAAGACTGAAATCGAAAGTACGGATTGCATTAGACGAACAGGAAGTGTATAATATGTATACGTGAACACAAATATTCAGAATGAGCCGTAGAAGAGATGAAAGGCATATTTATTTGGCTATTAAAGTCATATGCTGACTTGTTAGTGCCATTTGTCAAGATAAAACCCCATTACACTGATATATCAAGTGCTGAAGTATGAATACCAAGACGATGGTTCAGTACCACTGCACTACTTTTGTATGGATTGATATGCAAGTTAGGTGATTAATATGCACAGATTTAAACAAGAAATTATTAAGTTCATGAAATATCAGTAGATAACTGTAAATTGGATGACATATGCGACTGTGCATTCTGAGCCAATAGCAGTACTTGTACTATCATTGATATTCTCCAATTATTCCTTGAGCATTCCTTGAAAAGAACTAGTATAATTTATGCGATTTTTTTGGCAGGAAATTGGAAGAAAACTGCTACTTTAAAGTTAATTACACATATTATGAATACATATCAATATGTTTCTGAGCATACTAGAATCATTATAGTGATATGAGATGCGGACGTTAAAATAAACTACGACTTGGTCGTGGTTATTAACAAATCTGAATCGTAGGTCACAACAAATCAGTAAGCGAACGCAATTTAATGAAAAGAGCATTTAACCCTAAAAAGACCGTCCGTGGCACGCGTGACTGTGTTCTATGTAGTATGCTTAGATGCCTAATTATTACCGTGCGGCAAAGAAAATGCCTTAGGCACCGAACTTTTCATGCGATCAATTTTCTAGATGGCTGAACAATATTTACTACGCTGTGTTCTTTCACACATTAATGTAAGCTTGTCTGGATGTTGGACTTCATTTTTCCGGGCACCATTTCTCGTAACTCATTCATCAAATGTAATATTTTTTTTATTTAGCATTGGGTTGGTAACAACCTCTTCAAAACTAAATCATTTGTTCTTGTTGAGGTTTTAGCTTGTCATAATGTGTATAACAGCAATGAATTTATATATTTCAGGTCTAACAGAAATGGTTTCTGAAAATAGGATTTTTTAACGATGTCAGTGAAAAAAAGGCTCGTGTTCCAATTTTTGTTAATTTTCCGATTATTTCTGCTTGTCAGACTGTTTAAAACATGACCAGATCAAAATTAACAATATAGTTCACGCACAGTTCGTGACCATTTGGTAAATTGCAGAATAAAATCACATTTATTTTGTATAAACAAGTATTTTGATATGATTGAATTGGACAGTTAGTAATTCCAAAATTGTAATTTACTTTGGAATTATTGCTGCTTTGACCAAGCATAGCGCTGCTCTTTATGTCCAGATTATCTATCACGTTACAACAGAAACAGTTGTCATGGAGAATATGCTGATTGTAAGACTGACTATCGGCGTTACAAATACAACTGTGTGTTATACAACAACATTTTACCGTAAATCCCCATTGAAGTACAACACTGTGTTTACCATGGTTTTGATACATTCAAATATAGAACCAAATCCCCCAGGAGACAGTTTTCTTCTGATAATTTTGGCTATGTACTAATAACGTCACTGGTAATACATTGATCACATACGTGGTCACTTATCTACAAGGAAACCTCTCTTACGGCTAATAAATAAACTTGTATCACGGGCGGCGCTTCTAAAGCAACCCTTACTAGGCCTTTATCAGTTGCTAGCGAAAAATTGAATTAACATGGAGCCGTTGCTTGAATGACATTGCCACCTTTCAGGGAAGGAAACATTAGACAGATGTTACTAGAAGCTTGGCAAGGGTATTGCATTTTTTTTAAATACACATGATAACGATCTAACGTTATGTGCAATTTGTGTATATATTAGATTGACTTGGTGTACCAGCGGTTCACGGAAAGGAATTACTAAGGAAAATAACAAAGCAAAGCTTATCGAATCACAAACGCCTATCAAACGTTATCTGCTACACGACCTTTCTAATTCTATAAAATTATACTGTGTTGGATTTCGGTTTATACTCGAGCATACTTTATCATAGATTCCTTCATTATTCAGTGGGATTTGCATGGACAAACTAATCTGTATTCCTCATTTTGTTTCCTGCTTCATGTTTGATGCGTCTAAAATCCGTTTATTGGACTTCTCGCCAAACCACAATGCCATAAGCCGGTCTTTCATCGTAGCGCCTCCGGAGAAATCTAAGAGTGTGTATTGTTGTGAGGGAAAATCTACGCTGGTCGTACGTGTGTGATTAGTGTAACCTTGTCACGAGATCCTTTGTCAAGGCACCGTATGGGTTTATCGAGTATATTTGGTTTTAAAGGTGATACAGAATTGCAAATCATTCCCACGCGTGATAGCAGATAGACATAATAACAAATGTTGTACCATGACACGACCCAGAGTAGTACAAAAAAGGTTTCACCCTTGCTACTTTTCTTCGCTTTGTAGATTATGAATTTGTTACAGATATCCCCTACGTGGAATGTGATTTTATCGTTTGAATGTGGGTAATAGAAATGCACTTCATGTCAACGGAATCGTATCGAGGTGGTGGTAACTAAGATAACATTATAGATACATGTTATTGAAATTTAGAGATTGCCTTTGTAAAATCTGACAATGGTTCTTGATGAGTTGTGGAATAGATCGTTCATGCGATTAAATCTTTGACAATTTATAAAAAATAATCAATTTACTGGCTGGTTGGACTTCAATTCCAAGACCTTACTTTGAATAAGAAAATAAAAATCATTGAATGAATTTTAATGTGACCATGCTGTCTTTGCTAACCTTAGTTTGAACTCTTGCAAATTGAAGAAGATGAACTAAAAAATAGGAACGGTTTAACATGAATGTTCAACTAGCTCAACGCATATATTAGAACCACGTGTTATTCCTATGATGTCATTCTGCTCAAAGTGGCGTTACCTAATATCGATTTAGATATCTTCATGTGAGTGTTTTTGAAGGTTAAAATGAACGTTACTACAAAGTTACTATAAACGTGTCATGAGTTATTTTTACGGACACTAGTTTGTGAGCAGCAGAATGTTCAAGTTATGCAAATGACGACATTGATATTCAGGCGCTGCATTAATCGCACACATTTATGGACGCTCATTTACCTAGAGGTTTCTAAATATGTTTAATTACACTATGTCTGATTTCATGCCAAGTGCAATTCGGTTGTAGAAGTCAGCACGACATGTCACTCACACATATTATTGATTTACCCATAATATAATTGTGGATTCTTTATTCGGCGCAAATGACACAAAAAACTGTTTTTGTGTCTTTGACAAAGTAAACACACCAATATGTCTGCATAGGCATGACATATTAGTGGAAAAAGGTTTGTATCGTCAATTACTTTAACATTAAAATATATATTGAAAGAGAAATTGCAATATAGTTTACGTATTTACGCAATTTGAATCAACGTACTATCTGTGAAACAAAAGTAATGTGATTTGAAGGAAAACTAGCATTTTGATATACGCGTCGACTGATGAGAAGTGACATCTCCCGGCCAGATTTATGCATGACCTTTTCGATAACAGTTTTCCGATCAATTGCATTCATATCAGTTTGCTGCCAGTTCGTGCATGCCTGGTCACGGACTTTATTCTGAATAAGAGTTTAAATTCATTAGTTAATGAAGCGGGTGGAAACAATTCGGTGGGAGTTTGTGCTTGGTGACCGGTACACCTTAATAAACAACTAGGCGCCACAAACAGGAATTTGATGTGACATTTTTGCTGTCAAACGATGGTGAGTGAATCTCACACAGGAAACGTCAATTCATGCCTGTGAAGCTTAAATAATGATCAAATCGATTTCTGTCAACAAAACATTACTAGACTAGGTCAAGAGTGTGCTTTATGAAATTGTGATCCCACTGGAATTTGGACGTGAAAGACAGTGTACGCATTCGCTTGTTGAAAACAAACAGCCAATATATGAAACAGATTTAAAGATTAAATACACAATCCAAATCAGCAACGGCACTATGTTAATACTTTTTGATTGAACGAGGCGATGACGGTGGACTGTCATTATCGTAACTGTATTCGACCTTCTGGCATTATCCAGCAATTTATTTAAGTATCGTGTTTTATTGGGGGAACTGTCTGTTGAATTGGAATAAGTACATGACCGACATCGACACGAGAATAGCATCACCGCCATGATTGCTAAATATTGGTCTAAAGACATCGTTCTAAGATTGTTAAAAATATAATGACACGTATAAGAGCAGGGCGTTAATAATCTAAATATAAAAGTGACAAATACAATAAACCATAGACCTACAAAACCATAATTTGGCAGGTTCGTGAATCATCGCATTTTGCTAACGTGTTTTTAATACTGTACGAAAACCATAATTCATTTAAATCCTTATTGGACGTTGTAAATCAAGCGACTTTTCATTCCACATTTAATTTCTTCGTGCCAGCGACGTCACGCACGGTTGCATAGAGTGTTTCTGCAAGAACGTACTAAGTAACTTCAATGTTGTAAATGAATCACTTTTTAACTAATGTGTGGAGAGAATGTAACCATGTGAAACGTGTGACGTGCAAACAACGTCAATTATTCAGAGTGATACGTGGTTCTTAAGCTATGTGAATGTGTTTCTAGTAAAAGGTTACATAAATAAATCGCTGTTCTCGTACTTCTCGGGATTTGTGTGATTAAATTACAAGATTGACGTTTCCGCTGTTATCTGCACGTGGCATGGTCATGTTCTTACCACTGGTCAGAACGATTAAAATCTCATTGTATACATTGCGCGCACACTTAACAATCTAGTGTTTGTTATTGTTCTTGCTCATATTAACCAAGTAAATATTCGGATTCAATTTCAGAAAATTATTCACAAGCATATTGAATTGTACATAGAACACCATGTCGAAGTATGCACTAATTGAAATACCGCAATACCAAAGAAGTATTCAGAAATCACGTTGCTGTCGATATCACGAGAATGGAATTTGATCACGTTCGTTGCTGTTACATGCCTCCAGTCAATGTAGTAGTTTGTATTGCATACTTATATTCCAGATTGACATATGATAGCTTAATTTCCTGGATACATGTTTATTTCACACTTTTCAATTATCTAGACAAGTGATCAAAAACTACTCAGCCGTTCGTCGGTGACACATCAAACGCGGCTGCTGAAGTTATCTCACGACTGACGGGAGTTGTTTAATTCCATGGTAGAATTGCCATTCGAACACCTCTATATCAGCTCTTAGACACTTGCATAAACCGATTTCTCTAATTTCAGCACATTCTGATTATCACACGTATCTACAATTCTGATTTAAACTATTCACATGAAACACGGACACTGAATTGTCGCATTTACTCAGAATCATTATGACTTTTCGGGTACGTTTGCTCCGGGGATTGTCTAGCCGGCGACTCTCTCCCCTCGAGGCTTAGTGAAAATTACTTTTTGTTACACGCATGAAGGCATTAGTTGATGGGGTTTGGTTTGATGACTATCATTATTGGTTTACTAAGTTTAAATCGCAGTCATTATTGATCTTTATAACAGTCACAACGTTTAAAAAAATCGCCAAGATAGTCATTTGATTGTCACTAATAACACTAGTGCAATACAACACAACTCGTATGCAGTAAGAACAATGAGCCGGGAGAAAGAATTGCTACCCCTTTCGTGGTATTTCACTCACTCAGTATGAGAAGTATTCCTGTTGGAATTCTATCCAGGCATGCTACAATAACAAATGGCAGTATGTGTTAGTATACACAACATTCCACAGTTAACAATATAACTGAACTGATTTGATTCGTGGCACTTTACTACCAACATTATAAAATTTGGGTAACAAATTTCGCGGTCAACTGACGCAGTATGTTCATAATTGGAACATTATCCATCATTTTGAAAAAATAAAGTGTTGTCAAGCATTTTAACAAAATAGTTATAATCGTTACAATTATATAGTAATTGGTTACGAGTCCTCCTACTTTATTAAGAACAATAAAGATGCAAAGCATTTCTACAGAGAAAATGGCATCAGTAACTATCGGCATTCGAATAGGAACAAATTGTGCAACCTTGCTGGCCAATTTATTTCTTAATTGGTATGAAGATTTCGGCATAAACTAGTTATAAGTAAAAGGTATACATAAGGCAATTACTTTTGCATTAAGATAAATTGACGATAAACTTTCCGTCAATTAAGTGTTATATTCCAATGATTTGATAAGAAGAAGATATTTTTATGATTGAAACTTAAATGTGTACTTTGAATTTGATTTTTTGTCAGAATGTATGATAAAAGAGATGATTTTACCATCAGGAATTATCCATATACTCATGGCAATGTGACACTTTCTTCTCCCTATGCGACATACATTACCCTTCTCTTATGCCTGTAGTATATTTGTGGATTGTTTTTTTTTACGTTTTCTAGAAAGCGACTAACCTTGCAATTGGAAGCTAACTGTTAAATATGACACCGGTGTCATTTCGTAGATTCAGGGTAGATTCAGGTTTCTAACTGAAATCATTTTGATTCGGAATGATATGCCATGGGTGCCACGTAAAGCATGGTGTTCTCAGACCTTTTTAAAAACTTCATGTTTTCCAAATATCTTTCTGTTACTGATTTGACTATATACTGTGATGTATTTATTTTGGTTTAGGGGAATTTGTGAGCTGCCCTTAGATTTTTCGGTGTTTAGACAAAGTAGAACATACGAAATGTAATAACAGATTTCATTTAAGTAAACAAACATCAAAGTCTTCGCATAAGCCATGTTCGTATCATGTCGGCAGTTGTATTATTATATTCTCCACGTACAGACGCATAATGCAGTGCAGGCGGTAGTATTTCAAAATGTCAAGGAGAAACTCGCGATAGGTTGTAAACAATCATGGGAAAGTAGTTCACACTCGCGAATCTACGGAAGAAACATATCGTGTATTGTTTTCCTCAAACAATACCAATGACAAATATTTTCCAGAACATGTAGTATACTTCTATCCAACAAAGTGGCTTAATACAAACACCATAAAGAGATAATTGCTTATGCTCTGCATTCGAGCAATCTGGCGACTACATGCACAAATACGGAGATAATAAATAGCAATCGATATGAAGTGAATTTAAACAAGGCATGTTGCTGACATTATGCCATAGCAAACAAATTAAACCAGTGCCTTATATATATATATATAGACCGGCTACTCAAAAAACAGAACCAACTATTAATGTAACACAGATCGTTAACTGCAATAGTATCGTGAATTGACAAAGACACGTCCAAATGCAAACAAAATAAATCGTTATTATTGAATGATGAATCATCGTTGCTATGGAACGCTTTATCGACATATACTAAGTGAGAAAGTTTGAGTGACATAGTTCTCAGAGTGAATGTGAATACAAGAATGTAACATTATAGTAAATGGAGCAAAGCTTTGCATAGCTATGCATGCAATAAATAAATAAAATAAGTTTTGTAGCCTAGCCATTCTTTTCGTATTATAGAAGCATTACTTGATTAGGTATTCATATATGTCACCTTTCGACATTTACATATTAACATATACATCTTCAATGAAGGATGTGAACTCTGTCACAGCGTCATACTGCTCACAGTATAGTATATTTCTTTCCGTGAACAACGTACAAAAGATTCCTTTTAGAAAATAAAATGAATATCCCATTGTCAATTAAATAAAGAAAAGATTCTATAGGTGAACTTAGTCATGGCAACGGTTACAGGGCAAAGAAATCCAAGTACATTAGGATGCTTTGAAACTAGCATAATCACTAATAAAAGACATTTTATCACATTATTGACACAGGAAAAAACTCTTTCTTTGACGTTACGATGATTGAATGCTTTCTGCAAGGCGAGCGTTTTAAAGTATCTCTTCTGACCAAATTAGAATTGACGGTTACTTTGGAGTAGTTTTGGCGAAAAGTGCCAGAGGCAGGGATTCAACCACAAACGAATGTCAAGTCAATTTACTATTTTGTAATGAACCATTTCAGTTGCTCATTCTTCATCATGTACGTCATGACAGTATGTAAATCGTCGTGAAATCTGTGTACTACGTCATGAGATTTGGTTAGATTACTTTTTACAAATATATCAAATATATATAAAAGGTGACTAATAATTCATTGAAAATACAGAGTAAATTCAAATATGACTGGAGGTCACAGTGGCGTACTGCATGTCACCTGACCGAAAGTGGCGTACACTTCCATTTCCTGAAAATATTTGATAGATAAATTGAGGAAATGCAATGTAACACGCGTAATATAACGTAAAAGGGAAAACATGTACTGTTGATTTAGTGCCGTGTTTAGCTTGCAAGTCACGCACGTTCACATGTTCTCGTTGTAATTACTGGATGCATTAATTAGAGAAAGTATTGTTTAACAAATGGAGCACTGATCCACACAATCGCTAGTCAACATATTAATGCTGAGATTATATTGTACGTGTTGCCTTCTATAGTATATTGGTTGGTCTGAAATCCAACCCTGGCTATTGTACAGCCGAATGACAGAAACAGCTTATCCAACAAATGTATATATTTTGGCAGGCATAAAGTGTAGTTGCGAAGTTTCTCTACAGAATAAGGATGATTAATGTACACAAGTTGTCTCCGATTCGTTTAATTCATGCGACGCGCTATGGTAGAAAATTTCCTGTCAATTTAACATACGACGTCATTAAATCACCGGTTGTACCCCATCCAGTGTCACGAAAGTTCCGTCGTTAGGGCTTCTTCTCGCGTTACTCGTGTTACCTATCAATTTGCGTAGCGTTTCAATTGTTTCCGTGTGCAGAGAATTCGAGTAATTGATTCACTTCCTTGGCGATCCATTTTCAATTTGCTTCAATACAACAGATATAAATTCACCTGTCTACGAATTACTTTTTTTTTTTATCAACACATGTAACGTAATCACCAGTCGACATATTTATGACTGTTTCCCGCGATTCATTATTTTCGCTAATTTGATTGATTTACAAAGACACGTCTGAACTTTATATTAGCCTAGTACTTGTTGTTTTAAGTGTTATTACATGCACTGGTTATTTACTGTCATTTCGAAAACAAAGAAATAATTACAAAGACCTGAGATTGTATGCATCGGTTATTATCTAATATTAATCTCCGCACTGATTTGATATACAAAACGGAAGTAACCTTCTTGCCTAAATGTCAACGAGAATTCTAACTGTAGAAACAAGCTGTGACGCAATGAGGATTGCATCTCAAACAATAATTGTGTCATCGCCAACTGACGGTACAGAAACTGGAAGATATTGGATGCAAAACACTCCCTCGAGCTTAAAGCGGGAGAGTCGTCACCTGCGCATGCGTCAGATGGCCAAAACGGGTCGTTGTTTACTCATGAGCCTTTGCGTTTTTCGCGTGTGTTGTTATCGTCGCTTGGGACTCAATTCCCGGGTGTGCGCAGGTGACGACCCTCCTGCTTTAAAGCATCCACTAATAATTCTGTAGTTCCCAATCCACAACGCTTTATCTGGTATGTACGATTAAGCCATTTTTTATATAAATATATATATGCATATGGACCAACTCAATGAAATATACATAATAATCTCTACGATTTAAAATCATCTTATCATATGCGTGGCGCCACATGTCCTGTTTCCCCTGCAGACGTTAGTTTATTTCTCGACAAACTCACATAATGCAGACTAAGTAGAAAGCGTAGAAACTTAACGGTATATTTTTTACAATACCTATAGCTTTTACGAATCTCTGTGTATCAAACATTTCTGGAATGTGACACATTTTAGTAGAGCTAGTAATATAATGTACTTTTCATACACTTGAGAAACATTGCTTTTAGTGGAAATTGAAACTCAAATTAGTCGTAATTGTTGTGCATAATGTTTTGATGACGTAGAAAACGTAGGCTTTGTTTGATATGTTATTTTATTGGAACACCCGAGATACAACACAATGTTGTTATTATGGTTTATATTATTATACACTTTTATTGTACGCCATTGGGACGGAATATTATTATATTTTACCGATGTACGACAAGCGTCTTACGAGCATCACCATAACAGCACATTTGCAGGATCATGCCGCACAGCTACACCACACTAACCCACATTTACACAACCATACCTAAAGCAAGCTTACACCACACTAACGCACATTTACACAACCATACTTAACGCACAGTTACACCACACTAACACACATTTACACCACCTTACTTAACCCACACTTACACCACACTAACACGCATTTACACAACCATATTTAACGCACACTTACACTACACTAACGCACATTTACACAACCATACCTAACGCACACTTACACCACACTAACGCACATGTACACAACCATGCTTAACGCACACTTACACCACACTAACACACATTTACACCACCTTACTTAACGCACACTTACACCACACTAACACGCAATTACACAACCATATTTAACGCACACTTACACTACACTAACGCACATTTACACAACCATACCTAACGCACACTTACACCACTCTAACGCACATTTACACAACCATGCTTAACGCACACTTACACCACACTAACGCACATTTACACAACCATACCTAACACACACTTACGCCACACTAACACACATTTACACCACCATACTTAACACATACTTACACAACACTAACGCACATTTACACAACCATACTTATCACACACTTACACCACACTAACGCAGATTTACACCATCATGCCCAACGCATACTTACACCAAACTAACACACATTTACACAGCCATGCTTAACGCACACTTACACCACACTGACACACATTTACACAACTATACCTAACGCATACTTACACCACACTAACACACATTTACACCACCATACTTAACACACACTTACACCATACTAACGCACATTTACACAACCATGCTTAACGCACACTTACACCACACTGACACACATTTACACAACCATACCTAACACACATTTACACCACACTAAAGCATATTTACACAACCATACTTGACGCACACTTACACCACACGAACGCACATTTACACAACCATACTTAACACACACTTACGCCACACTAACGCACATTTACACAATCAAAACGCACATTCACAATTACACCACCATGAATAACACACAGTTACATCATAATGTACATTTACACTCCACACAATGCGTTAGGAAGTTCACCATTTCCTATATTGTATAGATCTAGTATCACCAATGATAGCTACACCTTGCATTGTATTGTATTGGGGTGTATTTGATCAAACAATTTATAAGTTGCATATCGGAAAAACAATCGCATTAAACATATAGTTCTTTCCCAGTCCGTATCGATTTTTATCAGCCAAGACATCTAAGGAACACAAAATATTAACATGGTTATGAAGGTTTCACGATTGGTGCTCCCATTCCCTACACCAATAGGGCGAGACACCGCGACTAATTTAATGAATGCGTTTCAAGAACGCCCTCACACAATTAGATCTTCACTGATCTTCCAAATCTTGTCAAGTCAATTATTTCGATATAAAATTGGAACCGCCTGAAGCAAGCAAATCTAAAATCGAAATTTTCATGAGATAAAAAAATCATTGGTGGTACATTATTGAAGATTAATATCATGATAACTCTTAAGCCATTTACAATAACTTAATATTTATTGCAAAATATGAAGAATATGGTAGAGTTCGAGCGAAGGTCAAGATTTCTAACTCATGAGCTTGACATTACACAGGCCGATAGACACACAACGGTATTCATGGAACGTAATTTATGGCAGTACAACGGCAATAACGACTGTATCACATCATTCAACTCTAATCTCGGGCGAAATAGTATTTTATTTATGACATACTCGCGAGTTGATATTCTCATTAAAGCAACTGTGAAATGCCAACACATCCGAAATGTGTGCTCACACTGATCTCCAAGTTATCCATTCGCCGCGAAGAACAATAATTGGAACAATATGATGTATAATGATGTCTTACGCGACGTTCTGAATATCATTAAATGTAGAGATAAAACTGTAAATTGGATATAGTGTATTCGAAAAATCTTTAAAGAATACGAACTAGAGGATGTAATTTTAACGAGGCTGCTTGTAATCGCTCTATACTTGTTCACGGTTCGTGATTTCTCGATCACAAAACTACTACGTAAACCCGACCATTAGTATGAGAAAGCAAATGTAGGTTTGTCAATGTCAAAGTGAATTAATGGAAAAAAGCTTTGGTCTCCGAAAAAAAAAACTTATCGTTCTATACCATGTTATCTTGGTGCCGGGAAAATGCAATTTCATCAATAAAACTGAGGTCCCTGCTGATTTATTCGCACAAATGAACGTTAATCATCATGCAGATCCTTAAGCCGCTCTAGAGATGAACCAGAGTCCCGCAAGAATTGCGATGATTACACATTACAATGAACCAAACATTGCTATTGAAATTCAATCCGTAACACAAATCCTTGGGCTACCAATCCAGAACCTCAATAATGACTTTTCTCTTTCATTCGGTTAGCAATGCATCTCATGAACATGTAACACTATTTTCAATTTGTGAACGCGCTGATGAAAAATTACTAAGGCTAAATAGCGATAACCTATTGTAAAACGGCGTCAATTAGCCTCACAACCATTCGCTATATGTGTAAAATCGCCGCCAACTGTTCTGGGTCTATAAACAACTTTGATTTGTGATTGCGAGAGAAAATTGAGTATTTGAATGACGCCGTCCAAGTCTGGAAAACAAACAGAAGCGTTTAACGGTGCCTCGTGATGAAAGCCTTTCTTTGAAAAAAAAAAAAAAAACGCATTAGGCAATAATTTGACACCGTGTAACGTTCAGGAGATTAGCAAGGAAATCCCGTTTATTATAATAGTAGATATGCTGTAAAGAAGTATTAATGACTGACAACCTTAGCTTGTTATGCGACAGTTGACATTTAAAGATAAATAATGTAATGGCGGCAATTTACCTTCGACAAAGATGACGAATCTAGGGTCTAGAGATTAGATGCATCCATATGATGGCGATAACAAGCTCGAAAAGCGTTTACAACCAATCCAGCAAAACTATGACTTTCATTCTGCAATAATTATATATTCCATAGTAGTTGTAGTTAAGATTTATAATGGGAGGTATACTCGAGGAATGATAACAAAATACACTAAAATACAAAAGCATATATATATACGTCAATTCCAAAGAGACCGTGAAATGTGGGCGTTTTATGTTTCTTCGAACGAATACAACACATCAAGGACGGGAAAAAGTGTGATCTTGTTTGCCTTAAGGACGCAATGAAACCGAATGAGGTTAACATTGATATCACATGATAGATTCCGTTGTTGGCCCACGAACATTTAAAACTGTAATTATCGCTTGTAAACGTACTGGGAAAAGGAACATACAACAACACATGGTTTCTGAAATGCCTCATCGATCATTTACAAATTGTTGTATTTGTTCATTTCAAGTTAGGATGCCAGTGACTGAAAATGGATGATGACTGCCATTTAAGAGTGAGTAGATTTGTCCTGATTGTGCAAATCAGCATACTAAATTTAACTGTGTCCTATTTTTGGGGGGAAATCGGATCATCGTTTTAGTTCGTGGTAATAGGTAATAATGAACAGGATAAAGACAAGTTGACAAGCACATGGGACTATACATCATCTTAAAACGAATTTAAACGCGGTTTACCGATGGCAATATACAAGAATTGTATTGAATACTGCGGGTGTGTAGACACATATATCAAGGACGCAAAGATTATACGTATTTTCGTAAGATAGTTCCTATTGTTAAAGACATATGGAATAAGGCAACAATTATAAATATTGTGTTAAAAAATTCACTATTGTTACACACACATATAAAATCACGAAACGATTTTACATATTTTCTAAGAAAGTTCCTATTCTTACAGACATATAGAATAAGATACCAATTATACATATTTTGTTAAAAAAGTCACTATATAACTGTTATAAACAACAACGCAACGATTTTACATATTTTGTTAAAATAAAGTTCTCATTGTTACGGACATGCATAATTTTGTCAAGTGATTGCGACGATGAAGTGATAATGCTAGAACTGTGTATTGTCGAGTTTGGAGAACGCATTTTTAAATAACACACTACTGTAATATTCTAAAATGTTTAGTCCTTAAAAGTTCTATTTTTTTATTATGATTCATACTAATATACAGCGTGTTTCTATTTATTTATATTTATTGAAAATGTAATCGTCAAATTTGAGCTGTTGTTTTTGCGTGTATTAAATGCATATGTATTAAAAATCAATTTATCCACAGTGTAAGATGTCACGTTTTTGTAGTTTTGTGTGTATCCAAAGACTGAAGTAAAGTAGCTCCACTTTAATTATTTACTTTCATTGTATGTGTTTCTGATATCATTGATACAAGAATAGACTCATTATACGGTGTGTACAGGCAACACACGCATAATTACAATTTAAATTACTTACACATAGTTTGACGTCAGTAGGGATAGGGTAATGCACTTTTGAATTAATGTTCAAAGAAAAAAAAAGGACAAATACCTATCAAGAAAACAAAGCCACATTTTATAGTTAGGATAACAACCTGGAAAGCAATAAACACTTTTGTCTTTCATTAATTGCCAGTGGACATATTCTCCCTGAAAACTAAATGTTTGTAATGTTTTAAAATCTTTTCAATTCAATTCAATGTAAAAATAGAATTGCCCAGTAACGACTAGACCTCAATACCGGTCGGTTTAATTGATTTGTAGAAATATGCATGTCAACTATGGTCGTATTGCCATGATTTCTTTTATTAGATTTTGTTTGATTTACGATAAATCATAAAACCAGTGTCATTATATATCTACATATTTACATATATATTACTGTTAATACATTTTATATAAATCAAACATAATCAAACTCCCGTCTTTATCGTCGAACCAGTCATCAGACTTAACATGTTGTAGTATATTGGTACGAGTTTAGCTGATAAATCTGACCATGATAATTTAATTTCATCCATTCCGGGATTACACAACACAATGCCAATTGATAATTAATTAAACATGTGCTTTACCAACTGTTTACATTTCAAATAAAATACCCCATTAGGTACTACATTTATCATTTCATTGACAAAGAAAAGGAGTTTCAATCAGGAATTCGATTTTGTTTCAAATATTTCCAATGCAAAAATGTCTGAAAATAGGTTTTATATTAAAGCAAACACAATACATGCAAGTAAATTCACATGGTCACCATGTATTACTAAGGATAATGCACGGCCGTCAAGGGTGTCATATTACAGTCGTTGTTCCCGTCAGTAGTACGTGCTTTTATTCAATAGAACTATTTGTTTTGTTAATGTTTTTGTGTGCCTGGCATCAATAGGTGAGTTAAATATAAACATTCACAATGTCAAGACAAGCTGTACATGTCACTCAATGTGACAAGTAACTTGAATAAACCGCTATTTATATAAATAAGTTATATTTGTGTTTGTATATTACCAACGTAATTCTTGTTCACACCGTGCTTTACGGGTGCTATAAAACAAAATCATGAACGTATATAGGAAATTTCATATCGTAAAAACTGCCATTATTATTCATAGACATAGAGTTGTAGGTGTTTCGGGAAATTACATGGACTTCGATAGAGTAATGTTCAGTAACTGTAGTAAAATCTGAATATATATATAACGGAGGTCAAACATTAAAACATCCCCCCATTTACCAATATTCAGGCGCAGTCTGTAATTACTTTCTCATTTTTTAATCACAAAACCAATTAATATTGGCCACGATATTAATTTGGAAGTCCAGGAAATGAATTTTCGAGTAGTATTCAATGTAAATAGCATGTCCTACAGCAACACATCTAAATTCGTGTTGACTTATTTCAAAATGTTAGTTTTCATAGCGGTGCAGTGACCATGCAATGCTTGTCATCACGTACCAAGTATTGTTCATGTCATATATTGGACATTTTTGCAAACACGCTGAACAGAATACATCGCATTGAAAGCAGAGACTCGTGGTATAGTGCCGTTTTTTGTAATGTTGTTCACACAGCCACAGCTTATATAGCTACACGTCGTGATATCACATTTCAATAATATCAGACTGCCATGTCAATTTCATAGCACTAACAATAAAATAATGCATATTTTAAAATATATATTCAATAAAATGTGATCTTAATGCCGCAATGTGCGATTCGTTGTGTATTTATGAAAGAAAAGGCTGTTTTGATAAAAAGCCACGACATGTATACAAGCACACCTATTCGCAGACACGCATACATTTCCATTCCATCTTTAAAGTCGCTGCAGCACAAAATACTCCACGGCAAACAAACAGCACGATTAGTTTATGGATTCCACCATAATGTACAAATAACTGTAGAATTTTTTTATCACGTTAAAGGTAATGAAGGGAGAAATCTGAGCATGGTGGGGGGGGGGGTATAATTCGTCATCGTGATACGCAGGCAAATGAAATAAAAGAAAATGTACGATCTGACTACTTCTGTATGCAAAGCCATAACAAGTATAAGGTTCTTATATAGTATCAATGACAGGATTTGGATTATTGTTTTGTATTAATTCATGTGTAAATTCCATCAAACGTGAAAAAAGGCAGAAAAAGTATATGCCAGAATAATTCATTCTAAAGCGATTAATAGTGAAAAGGGAAACGCGAAAAAAAGGCTGGTTTAGTTTAAAACTGTACTAATCCGATTTATGCTATCTTTGGAAGTTTACAATCAAGTTTTCTACCTGATTCCACCTTTCTCACCTCAATTAAGAACAGCAGAAGCAGCGTTATGAATGATGAATTGGAATTGCAGATTTGATTTTTCTGGCCAGTGGTTTGTTTGTGATTTGGATTATAACTTTATTTTCGAACACGTACGTGACCATGTTAGTAATGCTAACCGTCAAATATGGTGCACTATTTAGTCAATATCACACAGTGGCATTTGTATCAGATTCATTAATAACAAACACAAATGTTAAATTGGGAGAAAAGGTAAGCGTGTGTGCGTATGTGAGTCTGTGTGTGTATGGGGGGATGGGCAAAATTCCAGCTACTATTATCTATTATCTGTACATAATACGTACATGTGTAATGCCGCTAGTTGTGGCGACTGGAAAAAATGATATAATCTGCTTTAAAGGCTTATTTTGTTTATGGCGCTTATTAGTTTTAAATGACTTCGTTGAAGTGTTTATGACCTCGTTCACATATCCTAAATAATATTAATTCGTTTTTACCCTCTGCATTCGACAGCATGCATGACAAATCATGAGCCAAGTCCTCTGACCCTGACCTAACTACCCGTATACTTCGAAGAAGATAACCCCACTAACAACCCCGAATTTATTCGATCGTAAAACGCTTTAGCGTCGCGTAATATTAGGTGGGATGGATGACACACGTAACAATATATACCACTTAAATGCATAATGCGTGAAATACGTCTGATTGTATCATATTACAGTTTGCCCATTTTCTTTATCTGTACTACTTTTCAATAGAAACGTGACAGGCCAAAGACATGCATATTTATATATGACAAAACACACGTTCGATCAAACGAAGGGGATCATAAACCCGTCCAGATGGTATTTAATGCATGCAAGTACACGTACATCGCTTTGGGTCTGCTTTGATTACAATCACTGTATATTATTTCGTGCAATGCATGAATACGGTGCAACTACAGTGGACAATTGTACAATATGGAAAACAGATTTAACAGCATCTCTAGTTTTTTTTTTAAAAAAACAAACAGCTGAAGGGTAGAATTGAAGTACTTTTATTTCGCAAGATATTTGTCTACAATAACGGCACTTCTTTTTTTGAAATATACGCAATTAGTTGCAGCCTCGTTCATTAATGTCTACTATTCCATCAGTGAGAACAAGCAACTCGCCCGTGTAGTTTCACCTAAACACGGTTCAATTGGGCCGTGTTTGCTCATGCGTGTAGGAGGCAATCATTTTAATTGTAAAAATTCACAGCTTGCACCGATGGATGAACACTATTTCATTGATTCCTTGGAATTTACATTCCGTGCCCTGCACACTAAGGAAGGTAGGAACTAGTTACTACAATGTCACGTTTTATATACACCGAGGTAGTCATCGTAAATTTGCATATTTAATGCATTTATTTTGTATAAACATTTGCTAAAGCAGTATCAAATCAACGATTATTTTTATTCTTCAAGCTATGTTCGTTGCAGAGTACATACTGCTCGAATAGTTGCCATGGCAAATATTGAGTTTGACAGTGAAATCGTTTATAATACGGCATTTCTTTTGCATCGGCATAACATTCACATCAAAGACACACACAATCATGAGAATCTGTCTCCCATAATGCTGACAGTCATTTGCCTCCAGGCCGAAGTAACGCGTTAATTTAGATAATTGATGGCACAAATCAATGTTACATTACTCACATTCACAGCCATCTTTGTAATGAGCCTGTGTAATTATTTGCTCGTCATTACTGCACATAGATCATCAATAAATTGTAAAATGATGAGAGCGCGCCAAATTGAGAACGTCCATGTTTAGCCAATTCTTTACTGGAACAGCGTTATACTTTCTCTGTAGATCTATTTTTTTCATTGATCGATTGCAGAATGCGACGTTTTCACTACCATCAATCAAAGTACAACGTATACATCAATTAGCAGTTATAGCTGATAACAGTTGTCTCAACCATTTGTTTGTATTAACCGTCAGTAGATTGGAAACAACCCATAAACATGATTGAACTTCTAATTGAAAACAGTTAACGCGTTGGTTTATAGAAAAACACCAAGATATAATATTCACGAAGAGAAACCCCAAAATATCAGTCGCCACAAACTATTCGCCATAATATTAAGAATTTGCATATTCGATTATTGTAGATAAAAGATATACATCATTGTGCCATTCGTGTTGTTAATAATAGATACCTCAAAACTAACTGATGTAAGGCACCAGCATCAGTTCGCTCAGTTTCACTTACATATTATTGCACAGTCATACAAAGAAATGACAACACTCGTGCATGAGTGTATGAATATGTATGAATGCTTTCAAATATATTTCGTGATTTTCGTTGAAATGCTATAAGCGCCGATGTAAAATAATATAAAAGATATACAGACACGTATGCTCGAGTTCATCTGTAGGCCATTTTGTTTCGCTTCTCGCTTGACATTTGCAACTTTTGTAGTATGAATTCAACTATGAAATTTGACATATCACTGCTGTAACTCCCACGGTCACACAGGCAGTGTAAATTATGTTTTAAGTGCGGTGCTATTGTCACCAATGATGCGGTAATTCCCAGTGGAACTCATGTTTAACAACAATTCTTGCTCGTCCATGTCCAAGGTATCATCGTTATTTCTCCGTGCGTCTTTGTGTTCATGTAATTCTACTGGACAAATACGTACGCTTCACCTCCACTGGGACGCAGCTCCAGGTAAACATATCGTAATACCCAAACACATGTTGTTCATCTCTTAAACTAACTGGTATATGTCGAGGATATAATGTAATGCTATTTCACTTTATATCACATGTCATGGTACATATCAATCCCAATCACAGTAGTGTCGTTTAGTGTAAAATATCTGCGACATGAAAATATCAGACTGGATAAAAACAATTATCGCATGGTGTAATGACAATGGCATATATCAACATTTGACGACTGGAAATTTATTTTGAACAAATATCGCGACGAATAATAATATTACTGCCGATTTTGAAAACTATCGGTAGCCCTAACTGCAAATGCGCATCTGCCGACGCGCTTTGATTTCAAGCTTAATTAGCATAAATTAGCATATAATTCGTGAGCATGGTTTCATAAAATCACAATTTTTCTGTTCTTTTGATTTGGTCATGTGAAAACACGGTTATTACCAGTTATTCGTAGAGCTAGTTGATACCTCGGAGTATGTGAAACGTGACATTTTTGTAACTAGCTCGTACCTTTGGTTTGTGGATAATACCAACCCGTGACGTCATTCGTCTAATAATATAGTCTGACGATGTATCGCGGATGTCACAATTAGGACCCGACGAGGAGAAGGTTGAACTCGCCCTTTCAGAACAATGTCACGTCGCATCTTGTGTATGTGTCTTGAGGTCAGTGTATATTAATGTTCTGCTCTCGGATTATATATACATGTATTATGTGAAGACACTTTAATATTAATAAACAAAATCTATGAATCTAGGATATGTATATGAATGTAAAATATATGTTGGGAATCTAGAAAATGTGTATGAATCTAGAAAAAATGGATATGTGTATGAATCTGGCGTATGTGTGTGAATCTAGGTTATATGTGAATCTATAGGGTTATGTGAGTGAATCTAGGTTATGTTTATGATGCTAGAATATGTGTATGAATCTAGAAAAATTGGATATGTGTATGAATCTGGAGTATGTGTGAACCTAGGCTATATGTGAATATAGGGTATGTGTGTGAATCTAGGGTATGTGTGTGAATCTAGGTTATATGTGAATCTAGGGTATGTGAGTGAATCTAGTCTATATGTGAATATAGGGTATGTGTGTGAATCTAGGTTATGTCTATGATGCTAGAATATGTGTATGAATCTAGATTATGTGTGAATCTGGGATACTTATATGAATATAGGTTATGAGTATGATGCTAGGCTATTTTTATGAATCTAGGATATGTGTGCGAGTTTAACTATGTGTATAAATCTAAGGTATGTGTATAAGTCTAAGTTATGTGTATAAATCTAAGTTATGTGTATAAATCTAACTTATGTGTATAAATCTAAGGTATGTGTATAAATCTAAGTTATGTGTATAAATCTAAGTTATGTGTATAAATCTAAGATATGTGTATAAATCTAGGTTATGTGTATAAATCTAAGGTATGTGTATAAATCTAAGTTATGTGTATAAATCTAAGTTATGTATATAAATCTAGGTTATGTGTATAAATCTAAGTTATGTGTATAAATCTAGGTTATGTGTATAAATCTAAGGTATGTGTATAAATCTAAGTTATGTGTATAAATCTAAGTTATGTATATAAATCTAGGTTATGTGTATAAATCTAAGTTATGTGTATAAATCTAGGTTATGTGTATAAATCTAAGGTATGTGTATAAATCTAAGTCATGTGTATAAATCTAAGTTATGTGTATAAATCTAAGTTATGTGTATAAATCTAAGATATGTGTATAAATCTAAGTTATGTGTATAAATCTAAGTTATGTGTATAAATCTAAGTTATGTGTATAAATCTAAGGTATGTGTATAAATCTAAGTTATGTGTATAAATCTAAGTTCTGTGTATAAATCTAAGATATGTGTATAAATCTAAGGTATGTGTATACATCTAAGATATGTGTATACATCTAAAGTATGTGTATAAATCTAAGGTATGTGTATACATCTAAGGTATGTGTATAAATCTAAGGTATGTGTATAAATCTAAGGTATGTGTATAAATCTGAGGTATGTGTATAAATCTAAGTTATGTGTATAAATCTAAGGTATGTGTATAAATCTAAGGTATGTGTATAAATCTGAGGTATGTGTATAAATCTAAGTTATGTGTATAAATCTAAGGTATGTGTATAAATCTAAGTTATGTGTATAAATCTAAGGTATGTGTATAAATCTAAGTTATGTGTATAATTCTAGGATATAGGAATCCATTCAGGCTATGTGTATGAATCTAGGATATGTGTGTCATTTGAGCATATTGCTTTGTCATTTTTATTTTGACACGCGTTAGATCGTCGTCACTGAGTGACAGTTTCATCATTTTGAACAACAACATTTATAGAGAAAAACGACCATAAATCATCTTTTCACAGAACGGGCAGCAATATTCAAAGAATGACAATAGAACATAAGCATAACATATCTTGGCTCAGACAGAATAATCAAACTGTCACAATCCCCTGACTACCCTTGCTTATAATTCTTGGATTGTGGGAGACTAGTGATTATGTCAATAAAATTAAGATAAATAGCTGTCGTGGTCGATATTGATTCAACGAGTAACCGAATTGTAATTATTGCCTTTCGTGAACTATCTTAATATAATAAATGAATATATGATTTGATAAACCCAAGACGCTGCTGAGATCAGATATTCCATGAATTGTTGCCATAACGACACCTAAAAACATTTCAGTTTCATTGAATCGATTTTCCAATCCGTTGACATTGGCAACAATGTAACCTTTGTTTAAGACATATACGCCACTCTAAGTTACCGGAACTACATAATTGCTATATTAAGAGCAGTAAAGAGTTTCCATTATAATTACTGATTATGCATTATGCTAATCACTCTGCTTATATTCATACTGTAATGCGACGATATGAAAACGGAGAAACAGATATATTCAACAAAGGCACTTTTGCAACAAGTCCTTAGGTGAAACGTATTTGTCCTTTCTAAGTTGCCGGACTACATTGGCCAGCAAAACACTTGGAGAATAGTATTTCACCTAATTGCTTATATTTAATTGACTAATCGAATATTCGAGGGGCATAATGGGTTCAAGATATAAATATCAAAGGCTTCGTTGGAGTGAGCTTCCTAATTTGTTTTGCACGTACTAACTCGCCTATACGGTTCCTGATTAAAATGGACAACTCGATTTACAAGAGCTTGTAAGCGGAGGCGGGAGTACCATGCCCTTATGCTAATTCGACATCTATCTGTACTACGCACACTATATAGTATAGCTCGTATTTCTTCAAATACGTGTTGTCGCACATTAGGTGGAAGTAATGTATTTACACATATTATAAAGTGCATATGCAGGTGTCTTACCGGTAAGACAATATATATTTAATATCAGCTAATTCATTATAAATACACGTATCGTTAACACCGCTATACATTATTAATACCGAACAGATGTAACACGATCCGTAGCCTTTAGTATCGTCGTGTTTGGCTTACGACCTCCTTGGTAAGTTAAAACCTGTCTGTAATGTTTGACAGAGCATATTACGAGCATGTTTTAATCAAAACATAGCCCTACCAGCAGGTTTATATATCGCTTTCAATAATTATTCTATCATCTATCATTGATATTATCATGTATACCTAAGTACTAAGATGTATCAGAGCATAATTTATCACCCATCTATTTTACGCCGTTACAACAGTTAAACAAGTTATGTTTCCTAACCTATATAAACTAGACTAGGCTAATTTACATAACATTGCAGAGCACTATGAGTGCTATAGGCAGTGACCAAATCAACAACCAGCCGCCCAGCTAGCCAACCAACCAGCCAACCAATCAACTAACTAACTAAACAATCATGATTATTTATCGATTTCACGTTTATAGCCTTAAATTCCCACATGACGACAACATGTCGTAGCGGTCATATGTTATCCCCTGGGTCGTTTACAGAACATTTGACTTTAATGGGATTTCATTTATTAAAAGTGCACGATATTGATCCAAGATTGTTTTTTTTAGTTTACTTCGCTCAGAAGAACATAAATGGACATCAAGTGTAAACATGGAATTGGTGAATAAATTGTGTTTGTCCCAAGTTACCTCAAATAAGGTCAAACAAATAGTATTCGACGCTGCTTTCGACAAAGCATTATAATTGCGTATCGTAGTGTTATGGATATATCCACCTAGAATGAACTCCCAGTCAGTCTGTGAATTGACTATTACGCAAATTTATATTAGCCCCCGTTTGTGTGTTTAACAACACATGTGTTCTCCGCTGACATCGCATTGTCGATGAAGGCTTTCAGAGAGATTAGATTTTCTTTCCATTACCGAAGACAACAAAGCTTTTAACGCGAGAGGCCATGGACTACACTGACAGTTAGCAATGTACTAGACTTGTATCCTGACAAACGAGTAACGGCAGGCAGGAGGCATTAAATTTAACATCATTGTAGTTATATTAGACAAACTATGAAGGGGGTTCGTAATATGATTGTATACAAAGAAGCTCGGTGTGATTATTCACATCAATCATTTTTAGTATTACGATAACTGACTACTGTTGTGATCCACACAATGTTCTCATTGTTATTGCTATCTTACTTAACCTTATATACATTTGCATGTAAATACGATGCACGTCTGGATCGCGTAGTTATGTTATATAAATGTTAGTAATTAATTGACTGTAATTCCTTTAGAAATCACAGAAGGTCGCTTGGGCTTGATTTACTCGCATTGAAAAATTGCCGAACAACATCAACCATCAGCAGTCATTTTTTTATGTTTTCAGAATAACCGACTATGCATGCAAGCCACGAATCTATATTTGTGTGTATTCAATAAAACAGAGACTCGTTTGCAAGAAAATCATCGGAAGCTGATGCTTCCTTCCTGTAGGCTGTTTTACTAGACTGTAAAATCAAAAGAAAATTTAGCCGTCCCACCTATAATGACTTACCTTCCGTCTTGTTGTAATGTTGCAACAATTCTTCGGCTTTAGCTTTTGCCATGAAAAACCACTCTGAGTCATTGGTAAGATACTTATACTCTATAGACAGATCTTTGACGTGTATATGTTCACTTGTATCGCGGTATGCGTACGGACAAAACTGCTCAAAATCTTTAAACTCCTTATAATCATAGCAATTACCTGCCGCGAAGAGAATATCATCACTTTCAAGTAGAGATCTGACAGCGACGTAAAAGAATTCTTGCGATTCGTGGACTGCTTTTAAAGCACTGTTTCGCCAAATGCGTGTCAAAAAATTGGCCCGATCGACAGCTTGTAACGCCTGCGATCGGAACCTGTCTGTGTTGTACTCCCCATCCGGTAAACGCACTCCTGTTCCCCGTGTGCAGTTATCAATGTTCTCCTGTACCCTGTCAACATAACGTAGAAATTCCACCACCTTATCGGCTTCAAAGTCTCCCTGTGTACCGCTTGAGTTCAATCCGTCCCTCTGGGTGGCTGTCCACAAATAGTTCGTCAAGGTAGAGCTGGTAGACGACGATAGGGATGACGAAGAAGATGCTGCTGAGACGAACGCAGATGACTTAGCGTTTGCCACGGTACCAGCCGTGCTATTATCAATACAGTTTGCACACAGAAATCCCAGCGCAATTATTGACCATGAAATCCACTTCATCGTTGTCGAGCAATTTAACAAAAATACAAGTTGAAAATTATACTCAAATAATACAGGTAACAAAGTAGAGATGATTCAGTCCATCTATCACTGGCACATGACAACCTCTGCAAGAAAACAGAATATGAAAATGGAATAAAGTAATACCAGCACATTCTAAATCACTAGAATGTAGCATGGACCATTATCGTCAAGGGGTGGTGGATAAAGGAATGATGGGTTAATTGTAATAATATTTACTTAGTTACAATGTAACTAATATCCTTTTAGCAATAAATTACAGTATATCGTGCTATGTTATTCGACTTTCACACTATTGATGGCAATTAATTACAAATACAGTTACGTTGTATTGAGATGACGTACCCAAGCTTGAGCAAAATGGTACTGTTTTTTTTTTCAGTGCTCATATTCAAACAAAACCCATTCGTTCTCACTTACCACCCACCAAGCGGCTGATTTGTTTTTACTTCAATGTTATCACTATAATTATGTAGTTACACAACATTTTTTAAAAACAAAATATTCCAAAAGCGATCATAGTTCATCTATATATATATTTCTTATTGGCCTATTTTTTCGTGGAATTCTATTACCGACATGCATACATACATAATGTGACATTGATTTTTGACTGATTGTCCTGATAATCTAACTAAGTTGCGGGTCACCTGTATTCCAAATTTGAAGGCGCTAGTTTCCTCTTGTAACTCTATTGCGAACATACATACACACGTCTTGACCTTTGATCTTCGTCTTGACAAATGTTAGTTCTGGGGTAACATGGGGAACATTAGTGTCAAGTTTTAAGGCGCTAGCTATTTTCTCATAGTAGTTATATTGCGAAAATACATGAACTGTGAGCGTGACCTTTTGTTTTTAGAGTGTATAACCAGGTCATTAAGGTCACATGGGAGACATGTGTTCCAAGTTTGACGACGCTACCTATTTCGTCTTCTATTGTGAACATACTTACACGTACTAATATATACGGCACTGCGCGCACTACGCTCGCCCTGCTCCGCGCTAGCGCAGGTAATTATTAAAAAGAAAGGAAACTGGGGGAAATGCAGGTGTAAAACATGGCTAGGCGACTCTCTGTTTTTATATATTTGACTAATATGAGAAAACATCAAATCACAGTTGAAACACGATATGCAAATATGGGTATCCTTATACAAATATATAAGACAGTGGTTTAAGGTAGAGATGCAGTTTACCTGACAGGTATTTTAATTTGCTAATTAGGAAAACAAGATAACCTCCCTTGTCCACAAAACTATATATTTTCGGAAAGCTTATTGTATGAATTTTAACATTTTGTTAGTATTTTATTTTTATGGACACTGTAGTTTGAAATATGCACAAAAATGTGCTTTTTTGGTCAAAAGTGATTTAAAAAAATTTAGCTTCTAAACCATGCTTCTGTTTCCTGTCAAAATTGGTTTATGGGTACATCTGTTTACTATGAAGAAAGTGCCGTCTTGAAAACTGTCTACCAGTTGTTAATTTTACAGGGCGGGAGCTCAGATTTCACTACTTCAAGTTTATGCATAAATTAACACCCAGACTACTTGTCTGTACGATTGCTGTAACACTGTTCAACCAAAAACAATGTCCCGACGGCGTTTTGAAGATAAACACATTGTCAATCATTTGTAAAAATTTCAAAACAAAAGGTCAAAGCGTCTAGGAGCTATTTATTTTTAAAGTTCTGGGATGTGCACTAAAAAGAAGCTGAGATAATTGCTAATTTGCATAACAATTCACTCAGTAAGAAGTTTGCTAATGCTCATAATTAAAATGGCTGTAACAGTTCCAAATTTAAATGTATTATCGTTTTGTTAAAAGTTAAATATAGTGCATAGTATGGAGATCCCGACATTTCTTTTTTATTATTTATTTTTTTATTATGTACAGCCTTGCTAAATCTTCCTAAGCATTCAAAAGAGAGAATGTTTGCACCTGTTATCTATATTTTAAAATCGTTTTTTAAGTATGTTCTACTATTCACAATTGTACAAAATTTTAACAGTCTATAGCCAAGACTGTTTGAATAATAAAAAGCAAAAAATAAAAAAAATTCACTCCAAAGTGCCGTACAACCTGCATCTCTACCTTAAGATGTTTACAAGTCCGGATCTATGAATGCTGTGGGTGTTAGATTTCAAAACTTCTCGGGTGGTATACAAGTAATATTAAATTCCGGAAAAGTATATCTTACTTGGTCATACTAATACTATTTCTAACTTTCCCTTCACGTTTCCTGAATACCTTATTCAAGACATATCACATTAGTAAACAAAACAATGATCATAGTTACGGTTGCTAAGGGCGTCATCAATTGCAATCACCATGCCTCTTACCGACGATGAGAGCGCGAATATCATAGCATGTGGGCGCATTCGTGGCAAATATTTTCGAAATGTAGGTTACGTTCTTGACAGGAGCATTGTATATTCGTATTCGCCTTAATGGATATAATGCAGCTGTGAACGTCTTTACCTACTCTAATGTTTCACGTGGCACGCTATTCCGCTAAAAGGAGCCTTGCAAACCTGGAAATTATTCAATTCTTCAGCGTAAATATGGCTCTTTTTTTGTGGAAAAGGATGCGTCAATTAACAACGAATACCCCCTAAGTTTGTAGGAAAAAAACCCAATCGAAACTCACAGTCATAATATTCAATAAAGGGAAGTTCAAAGCCCCCAAACACAATACAATAGACAAGAAACACGTGACTGAGAAAGATACATTGCCAGTGAGAAACAGATATATGACCCTCTAAGCACACAACGTGGTGTAAACAAAACGATTTTAAACTGGCTTATATCAAACTGAGTCATGTAGGTACGTACTATATTCTCTGGGGTAGGAAATAAAACCTAACGCTGGGTAAAGACCACACATAATTTGTTATTAGTGATATTACAATTCACAAACAAATATTTTTCAGACAGATTTCAAAACCTTTCGTAAGTAAATGCTCAGACTGACCCTGCTGTGATTTTTTTTCCGAATTGATATGCACACGAAGATAACGCAATCCACGGCAAATCCTGTTCATCGGCAAATCTCTATATAGATTGTTTGCCGAACTACAATGTAACAGTTGCAAGCTCCACTTTCTAACAAACCTCGATGAATTAACGTAAAATACAAAAATGAGATTTATTTAAATAAAACATATAGATTATACATACGTTTGTTTGTATTTCCACACTATTGTCAAAAATTCACTCCAGTATCTCATATATTCGCGGCGTGTGAACAGTGTAACGTTCACAATGTACGTTCATACTGAACGCCAGGCGACAAACGTGTTGTTTAATTGAATTGAACATTGAATCGCTATAGGTGGTCATCGATACTGGAAATCTCGCACTCGAACTGCGCAGCTCATCTGCATAAAATGTGCCACAATAATCTCCATACACGCGCCCTCTATTGATCAACTGAAACAGACGAATTTGTGTATAAAAGTACACATTTTCATTTCACTGGCATACAACGCTTATGAATTTATTTAATTATTTAATTATATTCTTTTTTCGAATAAAATCAAAGAATACATTCCAAAGTCCGATAAAACTGCGAGGTTTATGTTTTGGCTTCAATTCGAACATGTCACTAGACTAAGTACTAGTTCTATGAGAAGATAGTATAAAAAGAGCAATTATGTGTTGTTTTTCATATATTCACAACGGTAAACCACCTGCGCAGTAATAGGTTTAGGCAACTTTTGCTCTAAGCTATTCAAATCCTTTAAACCAACATACACAAATCTATGGTGCTTACCCATCATTATTTTTTTGCTGGCGATAACGAGCGTTTGGTCCAATAATAGATGTATGTATATTATATCGCAAATAAGTTCTTGTGTGGCAGTTGCTGTAATGAGGTGTACATGCATTTCACCAATTTTCTCTATAATTCGGTATAGATCAGTCAATCATTATTCCGATTTAAAACGAAATTCTGTATCCACAATTGAATGGAAATATTTGAATTGACACAGGTTGCCACGGATTCGCGGTGTACTTATTGAACACAGCACGGGTCGTTTCAAAGGTTACAGAGAACTATATGGTTTAAAGCAATTATTTTGTGGAGTTATCGACAAAAAGTAACGGTCCACCTATTGTGACATAACTTTATTCAGTCCAGGTAATATTTGGCACGCGATGCGCTAAATAATCGGTAAATTACGATATATTCCCAGTTATGTATGCCAACGAATACAATAGGAAAATCTACAAAATATAGGAAGTAAGAGATAACACTAAACTTGTCCAAGCAAATTGATTGAATGTGTGCAGTGTATTTGATAAGGAACTTTAAAACAGAATCTCTTCGTTCACATATTTATGGGGAGGGAGAGGGGGCGCATCTGTCCATTTCATTGCCTCATTACCCATACAAGCTAGGCCTCTGGCAGTCACATCATTGATTCCCCAAACACATTTTCAGCCTATTAAATATTAGAAATCGACATTGTCTGTTCCAATTTATTTTTAAATAAATATATTGACTTCTCATAAAGTGAAAGCAACAACCTATACATTGAATGGCACACATAATTATAGCTCGGAGGTCAATATAAATGCAAATTGGTATAAACAAAACGATTCAACTAATCACTTTTTATGCTTTTTAAAGATGTCATGTGTGAATTTGTGTTTGAACGTATGTTTGCAGTGTTTACAAATTGGGCCAAGATGAGTAACTTGACTTTAATAAACATATAATAAAACTCTGATATAGCTAATAAGTGTTTGGCCAACATTATGTGTTATTTTACTATTATGCATAGAAATGTGAAGAGCTGGCACGTTTGTCGAGAATACAAAGTATTAGAGTCTTGTGTCAAATAACTCATACGTACGAGGCACTCAATGCTGTCAATCAACGCTGTAGTATAGACTAAAGAGCATACTGAAGAACATTTCTCGCCAGCTCCTTCGTTTGCTTAGCAACAACGTTCAAATACTGTTACTCTAACAATCGACCTAATGTTCGCAGAAAATAGGACTTCTATGACGTGTTATTTTTGGCTATTTCAAGCTCACTAAAATAACTCGTTGACAATCAGTTCACAATTACGCAACTCTGGTAATGAAGAATTGAGCACTATGCTATCATCCGCTGACGGTGTCAATATATTACGCATGCGACGTAGACTCTCATCAGAAAAAGAAATTCACCGCTTGGGATATCAACATTGGAAAATCTAAATGGGAAGAGTAATAAAAAAGCCATTGACAAATCTAAATCTAATTCAGATAATACAAACAGACGTAGATAATTCTTTGTCTCATTTTCTGCCTTGGGCTGGGATGGGGTATTGGATACGTGTAGTATATGGTAACCACGTATTGATTGTTACAGTGTATCATGTCGTGGCAGCACGGCTTTCATGACACCACTGCGATGTTATAATCACGTTTAGTGTGAAGGTAATTCAACGACGACGGGGTCAGTCTGTACTACACACACACGTAATTCTACTCGTGTCCACATACACACTTGTCAAAGTTCAATGGTGTAGCGCGCCAATCGGAATACAGCTTCACTGAAAGTGCCACGATAGTTATATATATATATATATCATTTTGAGCCAAATTAGCTAAATTGTAACTATTTGCACGTTGGCCGAGACAGACAGCTTGACCAAGACGTGATAAAAAACCAATGATAATTGTTTTCATTTCTCGTGGGGATATTAAGCACTCTCCAGTTTCAACTACAATTATAACAAAATCTGTCCCACCATTGAATAAATACTTCGCTCACTATTCAAGTAGACGTCTGGTTTAGAAATATGTTACTTTGAGATATTCTCAATACTTGAGTGACAATATCAAAATTACTACACATTTACACAATTTCTCGTACATGTATCACGTAGTCAAATCTGAACAATATTGACTATGACGATTTTTATCGATTGTGTGTAGCCTTGTGAATATGATTAAATTTTAATAAATCAATAAACAATCCATGATCACCTCGACTTGTTAATGATAATTTATAATATTTTATTATCACAATATTTATAATAAAAATATTCTATTTTTAATCTGTCTCGGGAAAACGTTTTACGACCTTTGTTTGTTGTCCGTGAACACAACCAGCCAACCTCGTAACATAATGCAGTCTCGTGAGTGTTGGTCGTAAAGACTGATGAATGTGAAATTGCGCCGATATCTAATAACGTAATAACGTCGGTTTATTCAGGTAATTTTAATTTAGCTAAACAATCCAATAGCAAACCTCACAAATAGAACACATGCTCCTTCAAGTTACTTACAATAAACGCAAATTCAATAACTGAACTACTCGCGCAAATTAATAATTGAACACCAATGATACTTGAATACGTTCCGAGCTTTTGTACACGAACACGGTTTGGTTCGACTGTGCAGTCAACACAATCTCATTTAGATTAATCACTGAACTTGAATGATGTCTGAAGTTTATATTAATGCCCCCGCCACACACATTAGAACAATTATCGTAAAATCCGGAACAGCTTAGAGCAATTTTAATAACAACATTCCCCATCACATTAAGTAAGTAAGTAGACTAAATAATCTTATTAACTTAAGCATGAGAGTTAATCAGTATGAAGTATGACAATTTCTAAGGACATTGTATCTAAATATTATATTGTGGTATTTATGTTATTTTGGCATACTATTGGGGATTACATTATATTTTGTGACTGCACTGAATGCCCGCCACTTTCGTGTTCAGCAGTAGTTGTACTTCTGAATCAGCGAGACGCAATTTCTGTCGATTACGTGGTGCACATGGAATCATAATTACCTTATTTAATCGAAAAGCAAATGAGAATATGCTATCAAAACGAAGAAGGCAATAAAAGTTATTGCGTCTCACTAGAAACGCGACGTACGGAATAATGGTGAAAGTTTCTTCACCGTGAAATTTAAATATAGACTGTTAATCCCGAATCGCCCGTGTTGAATGAGTTGTGAGTTGGTTTATGATTTCAGGAAAAAAAATACGAATCTGGCTATTCGAAAACTGCATTTTTGCTTAAAATGTTAAATCGAAATGAAATTTAAATTGGAACGTCACGAGGCGTGAATATTGCAATTCTAACAATACGTGTCTACAAAGACTAGGAAGCGTATCCCTTGGTGTCACCATGGCAACGCAAATGACCTCGATCTGCAAATGAATAACCGTAATAGCGATGAAGAAGAAGTAATAATTATCTTTTGCCAAATAGGTAATCGTCTGCACTGGAATAAAGTATCAATTTCCTGAAAAATCTACGACGTAGTACTCGATTCAAAGGACTAGATCTAGTTAAATAATTTGTCATTAACATTTTGAGATACAAATTAAAAGTGGATTACTGTTACTCAAAAATTGTTACCCGAAACGTGTTTCGGAAATGTAATATAGACAGACGACAATTTCTAGTAGGTGAATATTTAGAGATCAATAGAGTCCATATTTGAGCACTCGTAAAAGTGTAAAAGTGTGTTCACCGTCACGGTGTAGTATTTTCAGTGGACAATCTAGCTGTTATGGAAGATTCCTCTGTCACTCATCAAGTCTGTTTATTTTTTACTAGATTACGTCTAGTATATAATTCATAAGTGTACGTTGTGAAATACTGCTTATACTGAGTGGCATAGTGTTGTCACATTCCAAAATTTAATATATTACTTAAAACCATACAATAATACTCTCCTAATCAATTTATTGATTGAAATACAATTCAATTGATATGAGTGTCGCGATGGATAAGCGATATAAATATTAATGACATAAAATATATTCATTTACGCATGAAAATACATTTCATAATCAAACGTCATACGTATTTTGTTATTATCAATACTGGTCACGTGATTCGTTTTGTCGCAGTGGGATTTAAATACAATAATGTTGTTATCAATAAATTGTAACTTCTAGTGTAGTGTGATTGTACGATAAAGGTATTAAACGTCACACCGACGTGTATATAATCCGTTGTCTATGCCGAAGTATTCCCCAATGTGTGATAAAAAATATCAATCATTTTGTAAATTTTCGATGTTTTCGTATTTCCAATTTTAACTATAGTGTGATTTAGTGGCTGTATATTATTAAATCCTATATGATGGAGCAGATAAAAAATAATTGATTTCATCATTGACACTGTATGTTACTTAATCCAGGAGGAAAAGTGCACGTCTGATATATATATATATATATATATGCCAATGCAGACAACATGTTTTTGGCGGGCGAGTTTCCTAATAATCACAATGTATATTTTAGCTCACCCGTACTGAATGTTAGCATAGAAGAAATGGGTTATTTGTGGTAAATCACATCATTATAGCTAGCGACCCAGCTTGAGTTCATCTGGCCATATTGTTGAATGATGCAAGTTTTCAGCTGCACAATCCTCGTCTTTCGAGTCTGATTGGATTCGGTGAATGGAATGAACACACATGCTTGGCAAGCACATACTCCGCATTGAATTCACTTCAATCTATAGATAAGACGAGGTGTCGTATCAGCTTTTATGTGAACTGCTTCTATTCAAAGTAAAAACACGTTTATTTCCAGTGGCAATAATCTATGACGCGGTAAAGCAAATAACAGAAAGCACGTATCATCATCATCCAGTTTGGCTGTTCATTCGGTTTTCTCTCTTAAAAGTGATGTTATCCATACATTTATTTCTTCTCACACAACAATATCTGTATAGAAAATACGTGGATGTGCGCATCTCAACAGACGTCTGTTTCAAAAAGACGTCCTCTGATGAGACTGCCTGAGTGAATGTGAATCGCACTCACATTTTTTGAAAGTATGTTTAACACTGTTTATAAAGTTGGATGACATTGAATATATCGAATTGAAAACACGACATTTGTCAAATTTATAATTATATTACTGAGGCACTGTCGGTTACGTTCAATTCTGGTATGGACAAAGACACACGTTTTAAGTGATTTAATTTTAAAATTAAAAAAAACACTCACATTTGAGCACAAAATTAACTTTATTTGATAAAAAAATGCCATTATACACAAATTAATGGCCCTAGGCCATATAATTTTGAAACTTAATATACGCCATCATTGTAAACGTTGACAAGCACAGTCTTGCTCGATGAGTTTTTGAGGTTTTTAATAAGACAGGACAACCGATTTGTTATTCGAAATCATTTAATATACAATTTCATTTCAGCAATACTAAACATTTATTTAGGCAAAGAACCCAAATAAATATGTAAAATAATACACGCCATGCTCATGTGTACTATAACGTCGCTGTCTTTTCATCAATTTAGCAAAATTCAAATGTCAGTAATCACTTGAATGAAAATAATATAATATAGTAGCCGCACCCCATACGGTTAACAACAATGCATAACTGATCTTATTTATATTCAAGGCATCTTATGAAAAACGTGGGTTATTTCAAAAACTAATTCACCGGATCTAATGTTAGCCACAACGAGTTACCGGAAGTAAATTAGAGACCATGTCTCAAACAAAGCTTGCTATCTGCTCTACTCCACTGGCTATTACATTTCACGATCAATAGAACAGAGATTGTGCGATGAAAATTGGGTCGCCCTTCATAAAAGGACAACAATTACGCTACACCAAACAAGCAATGCCATTCAATCGTGTTTTGACGACGTTAACTGTGATTTTATCTATGGTTTGGGCCTGGCGTGTAGTATCAGTTTAAATTAAATGGAGAAATTTCTTGCGAATACTATTGACTACATTCCAACGGCAGTTCAATCTAATTGGGTTAGTATTCCAATATAAAGGTATCATAATCAAATTAGGTGAGATGCAATATGTACAGAAAACAAATAATGATTTGGTTCAGTTTTAAACATGCCTTAATAAAATATACACACCATGACCTGACACCGTCCTGGAATGCAAAGATATCACCAAGTTTACAGTGATACTGAATTCAGTATTTTTATATTTTAACTTAAACCTTAATTATTTTAATACACATGAATATTTGTGTAGTGGTTATTAATATGTTTCCAGAAGATTGTTAATGTAAAACATCCACACCATACATAATGACAGGCCTCAAGTAAAAATGGATATAGTAATGCCATTTCTTGTCAAAGACATTCTCATGAATGTAGTGAGTGTGCGCACGCAATAACATGCGAATAAACCACATCATATTTCACGTTTCTCCATACCTTGAAAATAGAAAATTCACAGACTCTTTCATTGATTGCGGCACTATTGAAACTGATATCACTGACTAATTCCTGATTGTTTGCAATATAACAAACATAATCCATGTTTTGAAATCTGAATATCTCTGATATCTATGATTTATATAATTACAATTCTGATGATGGCCGATTTACATATCGTATCCTGGCAACCTGTGTAGAAGTGTTTTAATCCGAATTATGCTTACCTGCCTAACATCTTATCGAATTATTTCGTCTAGACACTTAAACATGGAAGCATTTATTTTCCAGATAACCTTGTTTCAAGTGATGATAACAAAATGGCAAGAGAGGAAAATATGATTCTAAATATAACCACAAACAATTACATCCCTTCAAAAAATAACATCTATCTCAACTAATGGCACTTACTTGACCAAACATAAAGACGTTGCTTAGGAATGTGTCAAACGATTCTACTGATACAGGCCTTAACTTAACGTCTCAGAGAACACTGTCAGAATATTTTCTTCTTTCGGCCTTGTGAAAATTACTTATTTTTTTCAATACGCCGCTTATAACCCACACATTACTCGAACTTAACCAACACATAATTAATTGTTTTCCAGATCAGTAAAACATTGTCAGAATTACCCCTCCAGCGAACAATGTAGACATTACCAAACATGATATTGTATCAAGCTCCCTGTATCATGGTTTTCGGGAATAAAACCATATACAAAATCAGCACTTGCTGGCCTGGCCACGAACATAGCTCTATTGTATTCAATATTTATTTATTCACCAAAGAATGATTTCGATACGATTGATCATGACATGACAAACAATTGACTCAATTCACAGATTACGAATTCAGAGGCATTCCACTACATGGTTTCTCCCGCTACGTTCCCAAACTCCAGCAATTGGCAAAATTGATTCAAGTATGACATGCGGCTTTCGAAAGAGATCAATTCTTAGTTCAATTCTATTCCTTATATACATCAATGACATTATTATCACAACGAATGATTTCCGATTTGTGCGGACTACACAAGCCTCTTTAAACTTATCAAAACCAGTAGAATATAATATAGACAGATGGATACATATCACAGCATGGTCATGTATCACTGTATGGCGATGTATCACTGTATGGTCACGTATCACTGTATGGTCATGTATTACTCTATGATTATTGTCACTGTATGGTCATGTATCACTGTATGGTCATGTATCACTGTATGGTCATGTATTACTGTATGGTCATGTATTACTCTATGGCCATCTATCACTGTATGGCCATGTATCGTTGTATGGTCATGTATTACTGTATGGTCATGTATTATTGTATGGTCATGTATTACTCTATGGCCATGTATTACTGTATGGTCATGTACCACTGTATGGTCATGTATCACTGTATGGTCATGTATTATTGTATGGTCATGTATTACTCTATGGCCATGTATCACTGTATGGCCATGTATCGTTGTATGGTCATGTATTACTGTATGGTCATGTATTATTGTATGGTCATGAATCACTCTGTGGTCATGTATTACTCTATGGCCATGTATCACTATATGGATATGTATCACTGTATCGTCATGTATTACTGTATGGTCATGTATTACTATATGGTCATGTATCACTGTATGGTCATGTATCACTCACTGTATGGCTATGTATCACTGTATGGTCATGTATCACTGTATGGTCATGTATCACTTTATGGCTATGTATCACTGTATGGTCATGTATCACTGTATTGTCATGTATCACTGTATTGTCATGTATCACTGTATGGACATGTATCACTGTATTGTCATGTATCACTGTATGGCTGTGTATCACTCTATGGTCATGTATCACCGTATGGTCATGTATCACTTTAAGCTATGTATCACTGTATGGTCATGTATAACTGTATGGCTATGTATCACTGTATGATCATGCATCACTGTATGGCCATGTATCACTGTATGCCTATGTATCATTGTATGGTCATGTATCACTGTATGGCCATGTATCACTGTATGGCTATGTATTACTGTATGGTCATGTATCACTGTATGGCTATGTATCACTGTATGGTCATGTATTACTGTATGATCATGTATCATTGTATGGTCATGTATCACTGTATGGCTATGTTTCACTGTATGGTCATGTATTACTGTATGGCCATGCATCACAGTATGGCTATGTATCACTGTATGGCTATGTCTCACTGTATGGTCATGTATCACTGTATGGTCATGTATCACTGTATGGTCATGTATCATTGTATGGTCATGTATCACTGTATGGTCATGTATCAATGGTCATGTAACATTGTATGGTCATGTATTACTGTATAGTTATGTATTACTGTATGGTCATGTATCACTGTATGGTCATGTATCACTGTATGGTCATGTATCACTGTATGGCTATGTATCACTGTATGGTCATGTATTACTGTAAGGTCATGTATCACTGTATGGTCTTGTATCAGTGTATGGCCATGTATCACTGTATGGCTATGTATCATTGTATGGTCATGTATCACTGTATGGCTATGTATCACTGTATGGTCATGTATTACTGAATGATCATGTATCATTGTATGGTCATGTATCACTGTATGGCTATGTTTCACTGTATGGTCATGTGTTACTGTATCGTCATGTATCACTGTATGGTCATGTATCACTGTATGGTCATGTATTACTGTATGATCATGTATCACTGTATTGCCATGTATCACTGTATGGCTATGCATCACTGTATGGGTATGTATCACTGTATGGCTATGTCTCACTGTATGGTCATTTATCACTGTATGGCTATGTCTCACTGTATGGTCATGTATCACTGTATGGTCATGTATCACTCTATGGTCATGTATCACTGTATGGTAATGTATCACAGTGTGGTCATGTGTCACTGAATGGCTATGTCTCACTGTATGGTCATGTATCACTGTATGGTCATGTATCACTCACTGTATGGCTATGTATCACTGTATGGTCATGTATTACTGAATGATCATGTATCATTGTATGGTCATGTATCACTGTATGGCTATGTTTCACTGTATGGTCATGTGTTACTGTATGGTCATGTATCACTGTATGGTCATGTATCACTGTATGGTCATGTATTACTGTATGATCATGTATCACTGTATTGCCATGTATCACTGTATGGCTATGCATCACTGTATGGGTATGTATCACTGTATGGCTATGTCTCACTGTATGGTCATTTATCACTGTATGGCTATGTCTCACTGTATGGTCATGTATCACTGTATGGTCATGTATCACTCTATGGTCATGTATCACTGTATGGTAATGTATCACAGTGTGGTCATGTGTCACTGAATGGCTATGTCTCACTGTATGGTCATGTATCACTGTATGGTCATGTATCACTCACTGTATGGCTATGTATCACTGTATGGTCATTTATCACTGTATGGCTATGTCTCACTGTATGGTCATGTATCACTGTATGGTCATGTATCACTCTATGGTCATGTATCACTGTATGGTCATGTATCATTTATGGCTATGTATCACTGTATGGTAACGTATAACTGTATGGCTATGTATCATTGTATGACCATGTATTACGGTATGATCATGTATCACTGTATTGTCATGTATCACTGTATTGTCATGTATCACTGTATTGTCATGTATCACTGTATGGACATGTATCACTGTATTGTCATGTAGCACTGTATGGCTGTGTATCACTCTATGGTCATGTATCACCGTATGGTCATGTATCACTTTAAGCTATGTATCACTGTATGGTCATGTATAACTGTATGGCTATGTATCACTGTATGATCATGCATCACTGTATGGCCATGTATCACTGTATGCCTATGTATCATTGTATGGTCATGTATCACTGTATGGCCATGTATCACTGTATGGCTATGTATTACTGTATGGTCATGTATCACTGTATGGCTATGTATCACTGTATGGTCATGTATTACTGTATGATCATGTATCATTGTATGGTCATGTATCACTGTATGGCTATGTTTCACTGTATGGTCATGTATTACTGTATGGCCATGCATCACAGTATGGCTATGTATCACTGTATGGCTATGTCTCACTGTATGGTCATGTATCACTGTATGGTCATGTATCACTGTATGGTCATGTATCATTGTATGGTCATGTATCACTGTATGGTCATGTATCAATGGTCATGTAACATTGTATGGTCATGTATTACTGTATAGTTATGTATTACTGTATGGTCATGTATCACTGTATGGTCATGTATCACTGTATGGTCATGTATCACTGTATGGCTATGTATCACTGTATGGTCATGTATTACTGTAAGGTCATGTATCACTGTATGGTCTTGTATCAGTGTATGGCCATGTATCACTGTATGGCTATGTATCATTGTATGGTCATGTATCACTGTATGGCTATGTATCACTGTATGGTCATGTATTACTGAATGATCATGTATCATTGTATGGTCATGTATCACTGTATGGCTATGTTTCACTGTATGGTCATGTGTTACTGTATGGTCATGTATCACTGTATGGTCATGTATCACTGTATGGTCATGTATTACTGTATGATCATGTATCACTGTATTGCCATGTATCACTGTATGGCTATGCATCACTGTATGGGTATGTATCACTGTATGGCTATGTCTCACTGTATGGTCATTTATCACTGTATGGCTATGTCTCACTGTATGGTCATGTATCACTGTATGGTCATGTATCACTCTATGGTCATGTATCACTGTATGGTAATGTATCACAGTGTGGTCATGTGTCACTGAATGGCCATGTATCACTGTATGGCTATGTATCACTGTATGATCATGTATCACTGTATGGCTATGTATCATTGTATGATCATGTATCACTGTATGACTATGTATCACTGTATGACCATGTATTACTGTATGATCATGTATCACTGTATTGTCATATATCATTGTATGGCTATGTATCACTGTATGGTCATGTATCACTGTATGGTCATGTATCACTGTATGGCTATGTATCACTGTATTGGTCATGTATCACTGTATGGCTATGTATCACTGTATGGTCATGTATTACTGTATGATCATGTATCACTATATTGTCATGTATCACTGTATGGCCATGTATCACTGTATGGTCATGTATCACTGTATGGTAATGTATTACTGTATGGCTATGTATCACTATATGGTCATGTATCACAGTATGGCCATGTATCACTGTATGGTCACGTACAATTGTATGGCTATGTGTCACTGTATGGTCATGTATTACTGTATGGTTATGTATCAGTGTATGGTCATGTATCACTGTATGGCTATGTATCACTGTATGATCTTGTATTACTGTATGGTCATGTATCACTGTATGGTCATGTATCACTGTATGGCGATGTATCACTGTATGGTCTTGCATTACTGTATGGTCATGTATTACTGTATGGTCATGTATCACTGTATGGTCATGTATCACTGTGTGGTCATGTATTACTGTATTGTCATGTATCACTGTATTGTCATGTATCACTGTATGGCCATGCATCACTGTATGGCCATGCATCACTGTATGGCTATGTATCACTGTATGGCCATGTGTCACTGTATGGCTATGTATCACTGTTTGGTCATGTATCACTGTATGGTCATGTATCAGTGTATGGTCATGTATCACTGTATGGTAATGTATTACTGTATGGCTATGTATCACTGTATGGTCATGTATCACAGTATGGCCAGGCATCACTGTATGGTCACGTACAATTGTATGGCTATGTGTCACTGTATGGTCATGTATTACTGTATGGTTATGTATCAGTGTATGGCGATGTATCACTGTATGGTCATGTGTCATGTATGGTCATGTATCACTGTATGGTCATGTGTCATTGTATGGTCGCGTATCACTATACGGTCATGTCTCATTGTATGGTCATGTGTCACTGTATCGCTGGTATCACTGTGTGGTCATGTATCACAGTATGGTCGTGTATCACTGTATGGTTTTGTGTCACTGTATGGTCACGTATCACTGTATGGTCATGTATCACTGTATGGTCATGTATCACTGTATGGTCTTGTATCACTGTATGGCTATGTATCACTATACGGTCATGTATCACTGTATTGTCATGTATTACTGTATGGTCATGTATTATTGTACGGTCATGTATCAATGGTCATGTAACATTGTATGGTTATGTATTACTGTATGGTCATGTATCACTGTATGGTCTTGTATTACTGTATGGTCATGTATCACTGTATGGTCATGTATCACTGTATGGCTATGTATCGCTGTATGGTCTTGTATTACTGTATGGTCATGTATTACTGTATGGTCATGTATCACTGTATGGTCATGTGTCATTGTATGGTCGCGTATCACTATACGGTCATGTCTCATTGTATGGTCATGTGTCACTGTATGGCAGGTATCACTGTGTGGTCATGTATCACAGTATGGTCATGTATCACTGTATGGTTTTGTGTCACTGTTTGTCATGTATCACTGTATGGTCATGTATCACTGTATGGTCTTGTATCACTGTATGGCTATGTATCACTATACGGTCATGTATCACAGTATTGTCATGTATTACTGTATGATCATGTATTATTGTACGGTCATGTATCAATGGTCATGTAACAATGTATGGTTATGTATTACTGTATGGTCATGTATCACTGTATGGTCTTGTATCACTGTATGGTCATGTATCACTGTATGGTCATGTATTACTGTAAGGTCATGTATCACTGTATGGTCTTGTATCAGTGTAGGGCCATGTATCACTGTATGGCTATGTATCATTGTATGGTCATGTATTACTGTATGATCATGTATCATTGTATGGTCATGTATCACTGTATGGCTATGTTTCACTGTATGGTCATGTGTTACTGTATGGTCATGTATCACTGTACGGTCATGTATTACTGTATGATCATGTATCACTGTATTGCCATGTATCACTGTATGGCCATGCATCACTGTATGGGTATGTATCACTGTATGGCTATGTCTCACTGTATGGTCATTTATCACTGTATGGCTATGTCTCACTGTATGGTCATGTATCACTCTATGGTCATGTATCACTGTATGGTCATGTATCACTGTATGGTAATGTATCACAGTATGGTCATGTGTCACTGAATGGCCATGTATCACTGTATGGCTATGTATCACTGTATGATCATGTATCACTGTATGGCTATGTATCATTGTACGATCATGTATCACTGTATGACTATGTATCACTGTATGACCATGTATTACTGTATGATCATGTATCACTGGATTGTCATATATCACTGTATGGCTATGTATCACTGTATGGTCATGTATCACTGTATGGTCATGTATCACTGTATGGCTATGTATCACTGTATTGGTCATGTATCACTGTATGGCTATGTATCACTATATGGTCATGTATCACTGTATGGTCAAGTATCACTGTATGGTAATGTATTACTGTATGGCTATGTATCACTATATGGTCATGTATCACAGTATGGCCATGTATCACTGTATGGTCACGTACAATTGTATGGCTATGTGTCACTGTATGGTCATGTATTACTGTATGGTTATGTATCAGTGTATGGTAATGTATCACTGTATGGCTATGTATCGCTGTATGATCTTGTATTACTGTATGGTCATGTATCACTGTATGGTCATGTATCACTGTATGGCGATGTATCACTGTATGGTCTTGTATTACTGTATGGTCATGTATTACTGTATGGTCATGTATCACTGTGTGGTCATGTATTACTGTATGATCATGCATCACTGTATTGTCATGTATCACTGTATGGCCATGCATCACTGTATGGCCATGCATCACTGTATGGCTATATATGACTGTATGGCCATGTGTCACTGTATGGCTATGTATCACTGTTTGGTCATGTATCACTGTATGGTCATGTATCAGTGTATGGTCATGTATCACTGTATGGTAATGTATTACTGTATGGCTATGTGTCACTGTATGGTCATGTATTACTGTATGGTTATGTATCAGTGTATGGTCATGTATCACTGTATGGCTATGTATCACTGTATGGTCTTGTATTACTGTATGGTCATGTATCACTGTATGGTCATGTATCACTGTATGGTCATGTATCACTGTATGGCGATGTATCACTGTATGGTCATGTGTCATTGTATGGTCATGTATCACTGTATGGTCATGTGTCATTGTATGGTCGCGTATCACTGTACGATCATGAGTCATTGTATGGTCATGTGTCACTGTATGGCTGGTATCACTGTGTGGTCATGTATCACAGTATGGTCATGTATCACTGTATGGTTTTGTGTCACTGTATGGTCACGTATCACTGTATGGTCATGTATCACTGTATGGTCATGTATCACTGTATGGTCTTGTATCACTGTATGGCTATGTATCACTATACGGTCATGTATCACTGTATTGTCATGTATTACTGTATGGTCATGTATTATTGTACGGTCATGTATCAATGGTCATGTAACATTGTATGGTTATGTATTACTGTATGGTTATGTATTACAGTATGGTCATGTATCACTGTATGGTCATGTATCATTGTATGGTCATGTATCACTTTATAGTCATGTATCACTGTATGGTCTTGTATCACTGTATGGTCATGTATCACTATATGGTCATGTATCAGTGTATGGTCATGTATTACTGTATGGTCGTGTATCACTGTATGGCTATGTATCATTGTATCGTCATGTATCACTGTATGATCATGTATCATTGTATGATCATGTATTACTCTACGGTCATGTATCACTGTATGGTCATGTATTACAGTATGGTCATGTATCACTGTATGGCTATGTATCACTGTATGGTCATGTATTACTGTAAGGTCATGTATCACTGTATGGTCATGTATCACTGTATGGTCTTGTATTACTGTAAGGTCATGTATTATTGTATGGTCATGTATCACTGTATGGTCATGTATTACTGTATGGTCTGGTATTACTGTATGGTCATGTATTGCTGTATGGTCATGTATTACTGTATGGTCATGTATCACTATATGGCCATGTATAACTGTATGCCTATGTATCACTATATGATCATGTATCACTGTATGGCCATGTATCACTGTATGGCTATGTATCATTGTATGGTCATGTATCACTGTATGGCTATGTATCACTGTATGGTCATGTATTACTGTATGATCAGGTATCATTGTATGGTCATGTATCACTGTATGGCTATGTTTCACTGTATTGTCATGTATTACTGTATGGTCATGTATCACTGTATGGTCATGTATCACTGTATGGTCATGTATTACTGTATGATCATGTATCACTGTATTGTCATGTATCACTGTATGGTCATGTATCACTGTATTGTCATGTATCACTGTATGGTCATGTATCACTGTATGGTCATGTATCACTGTATTGTCATGTATCACTGTATGGCTGTGTATCATTGTATGGTCATGTATCACTGTATGGCTATGTTTCACTATATGGTCTTGTATTACTGTATGGTCATGTATTACTGTATGGTCATGTATCACCGTATGGTCATGTATCACTGTATGGTCATGTATCACGGTATGGTCTTGTATCACTGTATGGCTATGTATCACTATACGGTCATGTATCACTGTATTGTCATGTATTACTGTATGGTCATGTATTATTGTACGGTCATGTATCAATGGTCATGTAACATTGTATGGTTATGTATTACAGTATGGGCATGTATCACTGTATGGTCATGTATCATTGTATGGTCATGTATCACTTTATAGTCATGTATCACTGTATGGTCTTGTATCACTGTATGGTCATGTATCACTATATGGTCATGTATCACTGTATGGCTATGTATCACTGTATGGTCATGTATTACTGTAAGGTCATGTATCACTGATGGTCATGTATCACTGTATGGTCTTGTATTACTGTAAGGTCATGTATTATTGTATGGTCATGTATCACTGTATGGTCATGTATTACTGTATGGCTATGTATCACTGTATGATCATGTATCACTGTATGGCCATGTATCACTGTATGGCTATGTATCATTGTATGGTCATGTATCACTGTATGGATATGTATCACTGTATGGTCATGTATTACTGTATGATCATGTATCATTGTATGGTCATGTATCACTGTATGGCTATGTTTCACTGTATTGTCATGTATTACTGTATGGTCATGTATCACTGTATGGTAATGTATCACTGTATGGTCATGTATTACTGTATTATCATGTATCACTGTATTGTCATGTATCACTGTATAGCTATGTCTCACTGTATGGTCATTTATCACTGTATGGCTATGTTTCACTGTATTGTCATGTATTACTGTATGGTCATGTATCACTGTATGGTCATGTATCACTGTATGGTCATGTATTACTGTATGATCATGTATCACTGTATTGTCATGTATCACTGTATGGTCATGTATCACTGTATTGTGATGTATCACTGTATGGTCATGTATCACTGTATGGTCATGTATCACTGTATTGTCATGTATCACTGTATGGCTGTGTATCATTGTATGGTCATGTATCACTGTATGGCTATGTTTCACTATATGGTATTGTATTACTGTATGGTCATGTATTTCTGTATGGTCATGTATCACCGTATGGTTATGTATCACTGTATGGTCATGTATCACGGTATGGTCTTGTATCACTGTATGGCTATGTATCACTATACGGTCATGTATCACTGTATTGTCATGTATTACTGTATGGTCATGTATTATTGTACGGTCATGTATCAATGGTCATGTAACATTGTATGGTTATGTATTACAGTATGGGCATGTATCACTGTATGGTCATGTATCATTGTATGGTCATGTATCACTTTATAGTCATGTATCACTGTATGGTCTTGTATCACTGTATGGTCATGTATCACTATATGGTCATGTATCACTGTATGGCTATGTATCACTGTATGGTCATGTATTACTGTAAGGTCATGTATCACTGTATGGTCATGTATCACTGTATGGTCTTGTATTACTGTAAGGACATGTATTATTGTATGGTCATGTATCACTGTATGGTCATGTATTACTGTATGATCATGCATCACTGTATTGTCATGTATCACTGTATGGCCATGCATCACTGTATGGCCATGCATCACTGTATGGCTATATATGACTGTATGGCCATGTGTCACTGTATGGCTATGTATCACTGTTTGGTCATGTATCACTGTATGGTCATGTATCAGTGTATGGTCATGTATCACTGTATGGTAATGTATTACTGTATGGCTATGTGTCACTGTATGGTCATGTATTACTGTATGATTATGTATCAGTGTATGGTCATGTATCACTGTATGGCTATGTATCACTGTATGGTCTTGTATTACTGTATGGTCATGTATCACTGTATGGTCATGTATCACTGTATGGTCATGTATCACTGTATGGCGATGTATCACTGTATGGTCATGTGTCATTGTATGGTCATGTATCACTGTATGGTCATGTGTCATTGTATGGTCGCGTATCACTGTACGATCATGAGTCATTGTATGGTCATATGTCACTGTATGGCTGGTATCACTGTGTGGTCATGTATCACAGTATGGTCATGTATCACTGTATGGTTTTGTGTCACTGTATGGTCACGTATCACTGTATGGTCATGTATCACTGTATGGTCATGTATCACTGTATGGTCTTGTAACAATACATGACCATACAGTAATACCAGACCATACAGTAATACATGACCATACAGTGATACATGTCCATACACTGTATGGCTATGTATCACTATACGGTCATGTATCACTGTATTGTCATGTATTACTGTATGGTCATGTATTATTGTACGGTCATGTATCAATGGTCATGTAACATTGTATGGTTATGTATTACTGTATGGTTATGTATTACAGTATGGTCATGTATCACTGTATGGTCATGTATCATTGTATGGTCATGTATCATTTTATAGTCATGTATCACTGTATGGTCTTGTATCACTGTATGGTCATGTATCACTATATGGTCATGTATCAGTGTATGGTCATGTATTACTGTATGGTCGTGTATCACTGTATGGCTATGTATCATTGTATCGTCATGTATCACTGTATGATCATGTATCATTGTATGATCATGTATTACTCTACGGTCATGTATCACTGTATGGTCATGTATTACAGTATGGTCATGTATCACTGTATGGCTATGTATCACTGCATGGTCATGTATTACTGTAAGGTCATGTATCACTGTATGGTCATGTATCACTGTATGGTCTTGTATTACTGTAAGGTCATGTATTATTGTATGGACATGTATCACTGTATGGTCATGTATTACTGTATGGTCTGGTATTACTGTATGGTCATGTATTGCTGTATGGTCATGTATTACTGTATGGTCATGTATCACTATATGGCCATGTATAACTGTATGCCTATGTATCACTATATGATCATGTATCACTGTATGGCCATGTATCACTCTATGGCTATGTATCATTGTATGGTCATGTATCACTGTATGGCTATGTATCACTGTATGGTCATGTATTACTGTATGATCAGGTATCATTGTATGGTCATGTATCACTGTATGGCTATGTTTCACTGTATTGTCATGTATTACTGTATGGTCATGTATCACTGTATGGTCATGTATCACTGTATTGTCATGTATCACTGTATGGCTGTGTATCATTGTATGGTCATGTATCACTGTATGGCTATGTTTCACTATATGGTCTTGTATTACTGTATGGTCATGTATTACTGTATGGTCATGTATCACCGTATGGTCATGTATCACTGTATGGTCATGTATCACGGTATGGTCTTGTATCACTGTATGGCTATGTATCACTATACGGTCATGTATCACTGTATTGTCATGTATTACTGTATGGTCATGTATTATTGTACGGTCATGTATCAATGGTCATGTAACATTGTATGGTTATGTATTACAGAATGGGCATGTATCACTGTATGGTCATGTATCATTGTATGGTCATGTATCACTTTATAGTCATGTATCACTGTATGGTCTTGTATCACTGTATGGTCATGTATCACTATATGGTCATGTATCACTGTATGGCTATGTATCACTGTATGGTCATGTATTACTGTAAGGTCATGTATCACTGTATGGTCATGTATCACTGTATGGTCTTGTATTACTGTAAGGTCATGTATTATTGTATGGTCATGTATCACTGTATGGTCATGTATTACTGTATGGTCATGTATCACTATATGGTCATGTATAACTGTATGGCTATGTATCACTGTATGATCATGTATCACTGTATGGCCATGTATCACTGTATGGCTATGTATCATTGTATGGTCATGTATCACTGTATGGATATGTATCACTGTATGGTCATGTATTAATGTATGATCATGTATCATTGTATGGTCATGTATCACTGTATGGCTATGTTTCACTGTATTGTCATGTATTACTGTATGGTCATGTATCACTGTATGGTAATGTATCACTGTATGGTCATGTATTACTGTATGATCATGTATCACTGTATTGTCATGTATCACTGTATAGCTATGTCTCACTGTATGGTCATTTATCACTGTATGGCTATGTTTCACTGTATTGTCATGTAATACTGTATGGTCATGTATCACTGTATGGTCATGTATCACTGTATGGTCATGTATTACTGTATGATCATGTATCACTGTATTGTCATGTATCACTGTATGGTCATGTATCACTGTATTGTCATGTATCACTGTATGGTCATGTATCACTGTATGGTCATGTATCACTGTATTGTCATGTATCACTGTATGGCTGTGTATCATTGTATGGTCATGTATCACTGTATGGCTATGTTTCACTATATGGTCTTGTATTACTGTATGGTCATGTATTACTGTATGGTCATGTATCACCGTATGGTCATGTATCACTGTATGGTCATGTATCACGGTATGGTCTTGTATCACTGTATGGCTATGTATCACTATACGGTCATGTATCACTGTATTGTCATGTATTACTGTATGGTCATGTATTATTGTACGGTCATGTATCAATGGTCATGTAACATTGTATGGTTATGTATTACAGTATGGGCATGTATCACTGTATGGTCATGTATCATTGTATGGTCATGTATCACTTTATAGTCACGTATCACTGTATGGTCTTGTATCACTGTATGGTCATGTATCACTATATGGTCATGTATCACTGTATGGCTATGTATCACTGTATGGTCATGTATTACTGTAAGGTCATGTATCACTGTATGGTCATGTATCACTGTATGGTCTTGTATTACTGTAAGGTCATGTATTATTGTATGGTCATGTATCACTGTATGGTCATGTATTACTGTATGGTCATGTATCACTATATGGTCATGTATAACTGTATGGCTATGTATCACTGTATGATCATGTATCACTGTATGGCCATGTATCACTGTATGGCTATGTATCATTGTATGGTCATGTATCACTGTATGGATATGTATCACTGTATGGTCATGTATTACTGTATGATCATGTATCATTGTATGGTCATGTATCACTGTATGGCTATGTTTCACTGTATTGTCATGTATTACTGTATGGTCATGTATCACTGTATGGTAATGTATCACTGTATGGTCATGTATTACTGTATGATCATGTATCACTGTATTGTCATGTATCACTGTATAGCTATGTCTCACTGTATGGTCATTTATCACTGTATGGCTATGTCTCACTGTATGGTCATGTATCACTGTATGGTCATGCATCACTGTATGGTCATGTTTCACTGAATGGCCATGTATCACTGTATGGCTATGTATCACTGTATGATCATGTATCACTCTATGGCTATGTATCATTGTATGATCATGTATCACTGCATGGCTATGTGTCACTGTATGACCATGTATTACTGTATGATCATGTATCACTGCATTGTCATATATCACTGTATGGCTATGTATCATTGTATGGTCATGTATCACTGTATGGTCATGTATCACTGTATGGCTATGTATCACTGTATTGGTCATGTATCACAGTATGGCTATGTATCACTGTATGATCATGTATTACTGTATGATCATGTATCACTATATTGTCATGTATAACTGTATGGTTATGTATCACAATATGGCCATGTATCACTGTATGGTCACGTACAATTGTATGGCTATGTGTCACTGTATGGTCATGTATTACTGTATGGTTATGTATCAGTGTATGGTCTTGTATTACTGTATGGTCATGTATCACTGTATGGTCATTTATCACTGTATGGTCATGAGCACTGTCTGGTCATGTATCAATGTATGGCGATGTATTACTGTATGGCCATGTGTCATTGTATGGTCATGTATCACTGTATGGTCATGTGTCATTGTATGGTCGCGTATCACTGTACGGTCATGAGTCATTGTATGGGCATGTGTCACTGTATGGTCATGTATCACTGTATGTTCATGTATCACTGTACGGTCATGTGTCATTGTATGGTCATGTGTCACTGTATGGCTATGTGTCATTGTATGGTCATGTATCACTGTATGGTCATGTGTCATTGATGCTCATGTATCACTGTATGGTCATGCATCACTGTATGGTCATGTATCACTGTATGGCCATGTATCACTGTATAGTCATGTATCACTGTATGGACATCTATCATTGTATGGTCATGTGTCACTGTATGGCTTGTATCACTGTATGGTCACGTATCACTGTATGGTCATGTATCACTGTATGGTCTTGTATCACTGTATGGTCATGTATCACTATATGGTCATGTATCACTGTATGGTCATGTATTACTGTATGGTCATGTATCACTGTATGGCTATGTATCATTGTATCGTCATGTAGCACTGTATGATCATGTATCATTGTATGATCATGTATTACTCTACGGTCATGTATCACTGTATGGTCATGTATTACAGTATGGTCATGAATCACTGTATGGCTATGTATCACTGTATGGTCATGTATTACTGAGTGGTCTTGTATCACTGTATGGTCATGTATCACTGTATGGTCATGTATCACTGTATGGTCTTGTATCACTGTATGGTCATGTATCACTATATGGTCATGTATCACTGTATGGTCATGTATTACTGTAAGGTCATGTATCATTGTATGGTCATGTATCAATGGGCATGTATCACTGTATGGTCATGTATTACTGTATGGTCATGTATTACTGTATGGTCATGTATTACTGTATGGTCATGTATTACTGTATGGCTATGTTTCACTGTATTGTCATGTATTACTGTATGGTCATGTATCACTGTATGGTCATGTATCACTGTATGGTCATGTATTACTGTATGGTCTTGTATCACTGTATGGCTATGTATCACTATACGGTCATGTATCACTGTATGGTCAGGTATTACTGTATTGTCATGTATCAATGTATGGCTATGTATCATTGTATCGTCATGTAGCACTGTATGATCATGTACCATTGTATGATCATGTATTACTCTACGGTCATGTATCACTGTATGGTCATGTATTACAGTATGGTCATGAATCACTGTATGGCTTTGTATCACTGTATGGTCATGTATCACTGTATGGTCATGTATCACTGTATGGTCATGTATTACTGTATGGTCTTGTATCACTGTATGGCTATGTATCACTATACGGTCATGTATTACTGTATGATCATGTATCACTGTATTGTCATGTATCACTGTATGGTCATGTATCATTGTATTGTCATGCATCACTGTATGGCTGTGTATCACTCTATGGTCATGTATCACCGTATGGTCATGTATCACTTTAAGCTATGTATCACTGTATGGTCATGTATATCTGTATGGCTATGTATCACTGTATGATCATGTATCACTGTATGGCCATGTATCACTGTATGGCTATGTATCATTGTATGGCCATGTATCACTGTATGGCTATGTATCACTGTATGGTTATGTATTACTGTATGGTCATGTAGCATTGTATGGTCATGTTTCACTGTATGGCTATGTTTCACTGTATGGTCTTGTATTACTGTATGGTCATGTATTACTGTATGGTCATGTATCACTGTATGGTCATGTATCACTGTATGGTCTTCTATCACTGTATGGCTATGTATTACTATACGGTCATGTATCACTGTATTGTCATGTATTACTGTATGGTCATGTATTATTGTACGGTCATGTATCAATGGTCATGTAACATTGTATGGGTATGTATTACTGTATGGTCATGTATCACTGTATGGTCATGTATCATTGTATGGTCATGTATCACTTTATAGTCATGTATCACTGCATGGTCTTGTATCACTGTATGATCATGTATCACTATATGGTCATGTATCACTGTATGGTCATGTATTACTGAATGGTCGTGTATCACTGTATGGTCATGTATTACAGTATGGTCATGTATCACTGTATGGCTATGTATCACTGTATGGTCATGTATTACTGCAAGGTCATGTATCATTGAATGGTCATGTATCACTGTATGGTCTTGTATTACTGTAAGGTCATGTATTATTGTATGATCATGTATCACTATATGGTCATGTATCACTGTATGGTCATGTACTACTGAATGGTCGTGTATCACTGTATGGTCATGTATTATTGTATGATCATGTATCATTGTATGGTCATGTATCACTGTATGGCTATGTTTCACTGTATTGTCATGTATCACTGTATGGTCATGTATCACTGTATGGTCATGTATTACTGTATGATCATGTATCACTGTATTGTCATGTATCACTGTATGGCCATGCATCACTGTATGGCTATGTATCACTGTATAGCTATGTCTCACTGTATGGTCATTTAACACTATATGGCTATGTCTCACTGTATGGTCATGTCTCACTGTATGGTCATGTATCACTGTATGGTCATGTATCACTGTATGGTCATGTGTCACTGTATTGTCATGAGCACTGTCTGGTCATGTATCACTGTATGGCGATGTATCACTGTATGGTCATGTGTCATTGTATGGTCATGTATCACTGTATGGTCATGTGTCATTGTATGGTCGCGTATCACTGTACGGTCATGAGTCATTGTATTGTCATGTGTCACTGTATGGTCATGTATCACTGTATGTTCATGTATCACTGTACGGTCATGTGTCATTGTATGGTCATGTGTCACTGTATGGCTATGTGTCATTGTATGGTCATGCATCACTGTATGGTCATGTGTCATTGATGCTCATGTATCACTGTATGGTCACGCATCACTGTATGGTCATGTATCACTATATGGCCATGTATCACTGTATGGCTATGTATCATTATATGGTCATGTATCATTGAATAGTCATGTATCACTGTATGGACATGTATCATTGTATGGTCATGTGTCACTGTATGGCTTGTATCACTGTGTGGTCATGTATCACTGTATGGTCATGTATCACTGTATGGTCATGTATCATTGTATGGTTTTGTGACACTGTATGGTCATGTATCTCTGTATGGTCATGTATCACTGTATGGTCTTGTATCACTGTATGGTCATGTATCACTATATGGCCATGTATCACTGTATGGTCATGTATTACTGTATGGTCATGAATCACTGCATGGCTATGTATCATTGTATCGTCATGTAGCACTGTATGATCATGTATCATTGTATGATCATGTATTACTCTCTGGTCATGTATCACTGTATGGTCATGTATTACAGTATGGTCATGAATCACTGTATGGCTATGTATCACTGTATGGTCATGTATTACTGTATGGTCATGTATCACTGTGTAGTCTTGTATGACTGTATGGTCATGTATCACTGTATGGTCATGTATCACTGTATGGTCTTGTATCACTGTATGGTCATGTATCACTATATGGTCGTGTATCACTGTATGGTCATGTATTACTGAAAGGTCATATATTATTGTATGGTCATGTATCAGTGGTCATGTATCACTGTATGATCATGTATTATACTGTATGGTCATGTATTACTGTATGGTCATGTATTACTGTATGGCTATGTTTCACTGTATGGTCATGTATTATACTGTATGGTCATGTATTACTGTATGGCTATGTTTCACTGTATGTTCACGTAAAACTGTATGGCCATGTATCACTGTATGGTCATGTATCACTGTATGGTCATGTATTACTGTATGATCATGTATTACTGTATGGTTTTGTGACACTGTATGGTCATGTATCACTGTATGGTCTTGTATCACTGTATGGTCATGTATTACTGTATGGGCATGAATCCCTGTATGGCTATGTATCATTGTATCGTCATGTAGCACTGTATGATCATGTATCATTGTATGATCATGTATTACTCTACGGTCATGTATCACTGTATGGTCATGTATTACAGTATGGTCATGAATCACTGTATGGCTATGTATCACTGTATGGTCATGTATCACTGTATGGTCTTGTATCACTGTATGGTCATGTATTACTGTATGGTCATGTATCACTGTATGGTCTTGTATCACTGTATGGTCATGTATCACTATATGGTCATGTATCACTGCATGGTCATGTATTACTGTAAGGTCATGTATTATTGTATGGTCATGTATCAATGGTCATGTATCACTGTATGGTCATGTATTATACTGTATGGTCATGTATTACTGTATGGTCATGTATTACTGTATGGCTATGTTTCACTGTATGGTCATGTATTACAGTATGGTCATGTATCACTGTATGGTAATGTATCACTGTATGGTCATGTATTACTGTATGATCATGTATTACTGTATGGCTATGTTTCACTGTATGGGCATGTATCACTGTATGGTCATGTATTACTGTATGGTCATGTATTACTGTATGGTCATGTATTACTGTATGGTCATGTATTACTGTATGGCTATGTTTCACTGTATTGTCATGTATTACTGTATGGTCATGTATCACTGTATGGTCATGTATCACTGTATGGTCATGTATTACTGTATGGTCTTGTATCACTGTATGGCTATGTATCACTATACGGTCATGTATCACTGTATGGTCAGGTATTACTGTATTGTCATGTATCAATGTATGGCTATGTATCATTGTATCGTCATGTAGCACTGTATGATCATGTACCATTGTATGATCATGTATTACTCTACGGTCATGTATCACTGTATGGTCATGTATTACAGTATGGTCATGAATCACTGTATGGCTTTGTATCACTGTATGGTCATGTATCACTGTATGGTCATGTATCACTGTATGGTCATGTATTACTGTATGGTCTTGTATCACTGTATGGCTATGTATCACTATACGGTCATGTATTACTGTATGATCATGTATCACTGTATTGTCATGTATCACTGTATGGTCATGTATCATTGTATTGTCATGCATCACTGTATGGCTGTGTATCACTCTATGGTCATGTATCACCGTATGGTCATGTATCACTTTAAGCTATGTATCACTGTATGGTCATGTATATCTGTATGGCTATGTATCACTGTATGATCATGTATCACTGTATGGCCATGTATCACTGTATGGCTATGTATCATTGTATGGCCATGTATCACTGTATGGCTATGTATCACTGTATGGTTATGTATTACTGTATGGTCATGTAGCATTGTATGGTCATGTTTCACTGTATGGCTATGTTTCACTGTATGGTCTTGTATTACTGTATGGTCATGTATTACTGTATGGTCATGTATCACTGTATGGTCATGTATCACTGTATGGTCTTCTATCACTGTATGGCTATGTATTACTATACGGTCATGTATCACTGTATTGTCATGTATTACTGTATGGTCATGTATTATTGTACGGTCATGTATCAATGGTCATGTAACATTGTATGGGTATGTATTACTGTATGGTCATGTATCACTGTATGGTCATGTATCATTGTATGGTCATGTATCACTTTATAGTCATGTATCACTGCATGGTCTTGTATCACTGTATGATCATGTATCACTATATGGTCATGTATCACTGTATGGTCATGTATTACTGAATGGTCGTGTATCACTGTATGGTCATGTATTACAGTATGGTCATGTATCACTGTATGGCTATGTATCACTGTATGGTCATGTATTACTGCAAGGTCATGTATCATTGAATGGTCATGTATCACTGTATGGTCTTGTATTACTGTAAGGTCATGTATTATTGTATGATCATGTATCACTATATGGTCATGTATCACTGTATGGTCATGTACTACTGAATGGTCGTGTATCACTGTATGGTCATGTATTATTGTATGATCATGTATCATTGTATGGTCATGTATCACTGTATGGCTATGTTTCACTGTATTGTCATGTATCACTGTATGGTCATGTATCACTGTATGGTCATGTATTACTGTATGATCATGTATCACTGTATTGTCATGTATCACTGTATGGCCATGCATCACTGTATGGCTATGTATCACTGTATAGCTATGTCTCACTGTATGGTCATTTAACACTATATGGCTATGTCTCACTGTATGGTCATGTCTCACTGTATGGTCATGTATCACTGTATGGTCATGTATCACTGTATGGTCATGTGTCACTGTATTGTCATGAGCACTGTCTGGTCATGTATCACTGTATGGCGATGTATCACTGTATGGTCATGTGTCATTGTATGGTCATGTATCACTGTATGGTCATGTGTCATTGTATGGTCGCGTATCACTGTACGGTCATGAGTCATTGTATTGTCATGTGTCACTGTATGGTCATGTATCACTGTATGTTCATGTATCACTGTACGGTCATGTGTCATTGTATGGTCATGTGTCACTGTATGGCTATGTGTCATTGTATGGTCATGCATCACTGTATGGTCATGTGTCATTGATGCTCATGTATCACTGTATGGTCACGCATCACTGTATGGTCATGTATCACTATATGGCCATGTATCACTGTATGGCTATGTATCATTATATGGTCATGTATCATTGAATAGTCATGTATCACTGTATGGACATGTATCATTGTATGGTCATGTGTCACTGTATGGCTTGTATCACTGTGTGGTCATGTATCACTGTATGGTCATGTATCACTGTATGGTCATGTATCATTGTATGGTTTTGTGACACTGTATGGTCATGTATCTCTGTATGGTCATGTATCACTGTATGGTCTTGTATCACTGTATGGTCATGTATCACTATATGGCCATGTATCACTGTATGGTCATGTATTACTGTATGGTCATGAATCACTGCATGGCTATGTATCATTGTATCGTCATGTAGCACTGTATGATCATGTATCATTGTATGATCATGTATTACTCTCTGGTCATGTATCACTGTATGGTCATGTATTACAGTATGGTCATGAATCACTGTATGGCTATGTATCACTGTATGGTCATGTATTACTGTATGGTCATGTATCACTGTGTAGTCTTGTATGACTGTATGGTCATGTATCACTGTATGGTCATGTATCACTGTATGGTCTTGTATCACTGTATGGTCATGTATCACTATATGGTCGTGTATCACTGTATGGTCATGTATTACTGAAAGGTCATATATTATTGTATGGTCATGTATCAGTGGTCATGTATCACTGTATGATCATGTATTATACTGTATGGTCATGTATTACTGTATGGTCATGTATTACTGTATGGCTATGTTTCACTGTATGGTCATGTATTATACTGTATGGTCATGTATTACTGTATGGCTATGTTTCACTGTATGTTCACGTAAAACTGTATGGCCATGTATCACTGTATGGTCATGTATCACTGTATGGTCATGTATTACTGTATGATCATGTATTACTGTATGGTTTTGTGACACTGTATGGTCATGTATCACTGTATGGTCTTGTATCACTGTATGGTCATGTATTACTGTATGGGCATGAATCCCTGTATGGCTATGTATCATTGTATCGTCATGTAGCACTGTATGATCATGTATCATTGTATGATCATGTATTACTCTACGGTCATGTATCACTGTATGGTCATGTATTACAGTATGGTCATGAATCACTGTATGGCTATGTATCACTGTATGGTCATGTATCACTGTATGGTCTTGTATCACTGTATGGTCATGTATTACTGTATGGTCATGTATCACTGTATGGTCTTGTATCACTGTATGGTCATGTATCACTATATGGTCATGTATCACTGCATGGTCATGTATTACTGTAAGGTCATGTATTATTGTATGGTCATGTATCAATGGTCATGTATCACTGTATGGTCATGTATTATACTGTATGGTCATGTATTACTGTATGGTCATGTATTACTGTATGGCTATGTTTCACTGTATGGTCATGTATTACAGTATGGTCATGTATCACTGTATGGTAATGTATCACTGTATGGTCATGTATTACTGTATGATCATGTATTACTGTATTGTCATGTATCACTGTATGGCCATGCATCACTGTATGGTCATGTATCACTGTATGGCTATGTATCACTGTATGATCATGTATTACTGTATGATCATGTATAACTATATGGTCATGAATCACTGTATGGCTATGTATCACTGTATGGTCATGTATTACTGTATGGTCATGTATCACTGTATGGTCATGTATCACTGTATGGTCATGTATCACTGTATGGTCTTGTATCACTGTATGGTCATGTATTACTGTATGATCATGTATAACTATATGGTCATGAATCACTGTATGGCTATGTATCACTATATGGTCATGTATTACTGTATGGTCTTGTATCACTGTATGGTCATGTATCACTGTATGGTCATGTATTACTGTAAGGCCATGTATTATTGTATGGTCATGTATCAATGGTCATGTATCACTGTATGATCATGTATTACTGTATGGTCATGTATTACTGTATGGTCATGTATTACTGTATGATCATGTATTACTGTATGGCTATGTTTCACTGTATGGTCATGTATTACTGTATGGTCATGTATCACTGTATGGTCATGTATCACTGTATGGTCATGTATTACTGTATGATCATGTATCACTGTATTGTCATGTATCACTGTATGGCCATGCATCACTGTATGGCTATGTATCACTGTATGATCATGTATCACTGTATGGCTATGTATCATTGTATGATCATGTATCACTGCATGGCTATGTATCACTGTATGACCATGTATCACTGTATGGCTATGTATCATTGTATGATCATGTATCACTGCATGGCTATGTATCACTGTATGACCATGTATTACTGTATGATCAAGTATCACTGTGTTGTCATATATCACTGTATGTCTATGTATCACTGTATGGTCATGTATTACTGTATGGCTATGTTTCACTGTATTGTCATGTATTACTGTATGGTCATGTATCACTGTATGGTCATGTATCACTGTAACGTCATGTATTACTGTATGGTCTTGTATCACTGTATGGCTATGTATCACTATACGGTCATGTATTAATGTATGATCATGTATCACTGTATTGTCATGTATCACTGTATGGTCATGTATCAGTGTATTGTCATGCATCACTGTATGGCTGTGTATCACTCTATGGTTATGTATCACCGTATGGTCATGTATCACTTTAAGCTATGTATCACTGTATGGTCATGTATAACTGTATGGCTGTGTATCACTGTATGATCATGTATCACTGTATGGCCATGTATCACTGTATGGCTATGTATCATTGTATGGTCATGTATCACTGTATGGCTATGTATCACTGTATGGTTATGTATTACTGTATGGTCATGTATCATTGTATGGTTATGTATCACTGTATGGCTATGTTTCACTGTATGGTCTTGTATTACTGTATGGTCATGTATTACTGTATGGTCATGTATCACTGTATGGTCATGTATCACTGTATGGTCATGTATCACTGTATGGCTATGCATCACTGTATGATCATGTATTACTGTATGATCATGTATCGCTATATTGTCATGTATCACTGTATGGTCATGTATCACTCTATGGTAATGTATTACTGTATGGCTATGTATCACTATATGGTTATGTATCACAGTATGGCCATGTATCTCTGTATGGTCACGTACAATTGTATGGCTATGTGTCACTGTATGGTCATTTATTACTGTATGGTTATGTATCAGTGTATGGTCATGTATCACTGTATGGCTATGTATCACTGTATGGTCATGTATCACTGTATGGTCATGAGCACTGTCTGGTCATGTATCACTGTATGGCGATGTATCACTGTATGGTCATGTGTCATTGTATGGTCATGTATCACTGTATTGTCATGTGTCATTGTATGGTCGCGTATCACTGTACGGTCATGAGTCATTGTATGGTCATGTGTCACTGTATGGTCATGTATCACTGTATGTTCATGTATCACTGTACGGTCATGTGTCATTGTATGGTCATGTGTCACTGTATGGCTATGTGTCATTGTATGGTCATGCATCACTGTATGGTCATGTGTCATTGATGCTCATGTATCACTGTATGGTCATGCATCACTGTATGGTCATGTATCACTGTATGGCCATGTATCACTGTATGGCTATCTATCATTGTATGGTCATGTATCATTGTATAGTCATGTATCACTGTATGAACATGTATCATTGTATGGTCATGTGTTACTGTATGACTTGTATCACTGTGTGGTCATGTATCACTCTATGGTCATGTATCACTGTATGGCCATGTATCATTGTATGGTTTTGTGACACTGTATGGTCATGTATCACTGTATGGTCATGTATCACTGTATGGTCTTGTATCACTGTATGGTCATGTATCACTATATGGTCATGTATCACTGTATGTTCATGTATTACTGTATGGTCATGAATCACTGTATGGCTTTGTATCATTGTATCGTCATGTAGCACTGTATGATCATGTATCATTGTATGATCATGTATTACTCTACGGTCATGTATCACTGTATGGTCATGTATTACTCTATGGTCATGTATCACTGTATGGTCTTGTATCACTGTATGGTCATGTATCACTGTATGGTCTTGTATCACTGTATGGTCATGTATCACTATATGGTCATGTATCACTGTATGGTCATGTATTACTGTAAGGTCATGTATTATTGTATGGTCATGTAACAATGGTCATGTATCACTCACTGTATGGTCATGTATTATACTGTATGGTCATGTATTACTGTATGGTCATGTATCACTGTATGGTCATGTATCACTGTATTGTCATGTATCACTGTATGGCCATGCATCACTGTATGGTCATGTATCACTGTATGGCTATGTATCAATGTATGATCATGTATTACTGTATGATCATGTATAACTATATGGTCATGAATCACTGTATGGCTATGTATCACTGTATGGTCATGTATTACTGTATGGTCATGTATCACTGTATGGTCTTGTATCACTGTATGGTCATGTATCAGTATATGGTCATGTATCACTGTATGGTCTTGTATCACTGTATGGTCATGTGTCACTATATCGTCATATATCACTGTATGGTCATGTATTACTGTAAGATCATGTATTATTGTATGGTCATGTATCAATGGTCATGTATCACTGTATGGTCATGTATTACTGTATGGTCATGTATTACTGTATGGTCATGTATTACTGTATGATCATGTATTACTGTATGGCTATGTTTCACTGTATGGCCATGTATTACTGTATGATCATGTATCACTGTATGGTCATGTATCACTGTATGGTCATGCATCACTGTATGGCTATGTATCACTGTATGGCTATGTCTCACTGTATGGTCATTTATCACTGTATGGCTATGTCTCACTGTATGGTCATGTATCACTGTATGGTCATGTGTCACTGAATGGCCATGTATCACTGTATGGCTATGTATCACTGTATGATCATGTATCACTGTATGGCTATGTATCATTGTATGATCATGTATCACTGCATGGCTATGTATCACTGTATGACCATGTATTACTGTATGATCATGTATCACTGTGTTGTCATATATCACTGTATGGCTATGTATCACTGTATGGTCATGTATTACTGTATGGTCATGTATCACTGTATGGCTATGTATCACTGTATTGGTCATGTATCACTGTATGGCTATGTATCACTGTATGATCATGTATTACTGTATGATCATGTATCACTATATTGTCATGTATCACTGTATGATCATGTATCACTGTATGGCCATGTATCACTGTATGGTCATGTATCACTGTATGGTCACGTACAATTGTATGGCTATGTGTCACTGTATGGTCATGTATTACTGTATGGTTATGTATCAGTGTATGGTCATGTATCACTGTATGGCTATGTATCACTGTATGGTCTTGTATTACTGTATGGTCATGTATCACTGTATGGTCATGTATAACTGTATGGTCATGGAGCACTGTATGGTCATGTATCACTGTGTGGCGATGTATCACTGTATGGTCATGTGTCATTGTATGGTCATGTATCACTGTATGGTCATGTGTCATTGTATGGTCGCGTATCACTGTACGGTCATGAGTCATTGTATGGTCATGTGTCACTGTATGGTCATATATCACTGTATGTTCATGTATCACTGTACGGTCATGTGTCATTGCATGGTCATGTGTCACTGTATGGCTATGTGTCATTGTATGGTCATGTATCACTGTATGGCTATGTATCATTGTATGATCATGTATCACTGCATGGCTATGTATCACTGTATGACCATGTATTACTGTATGATCATGTATCACTGTGTTGTCATATATCACTGTATGGCTATGTATCACTGTATGGTCATGTATCACTGTATGGTCATGTATCACTGTATGGCTATGTATCACTGTATTGGTCATGTATCACTGTATGGCTATGTATCACTGTATGATCATGTATTACTGTATGATCATGTATCACTATATTGTCATGTATCACTGTATGATCATGTATCACTGTATGGCCATGTATCACTGTATGGTCATGTATCACTGTATGGTCACGTACAATTGTATAGCTATGTGTCACTGTATGGTCATGTATTACTGTATGGTTATGTATCAGTGTATGGTCATGTATCACTGTATGGCTATGTATCACTGTATGGTCTTGTATTACTGTATGGTCATGTATCACTGTATGGTCATGTATAACTGTATGGTCATGGAGCACTGTATGGTCATGTATCACTGTGTGGCGATGTATCACTGTATGGTCATGTGTCATTGTATGGTCGCGTATCACTGTACGGTCATGAGTCACTGTATGGTCATGTGTCACTGTATGGTCATATATCACTGTATGTTCATGTATCACTGTACGGTCATGTGTCATTGCATGGTCATGTGTCACTGTATGGCTATGTGTCATTGTATGGTCATGTATCACTGTATGGTCATGTGTCATTGATGCTCATGTATCACTGTATGGTCATGCATCACTGTATGGTCATGTATCACTGTATGGCCACGTATCACTGTATGGCTATGTATCATTTTATGGTCATGTATCATTGTATAGTCATGTATCACTGTATGGACATGTATCATTGTATGGTCATGTGTCACTGAATGGCTTGTATCACTGTGTGGTCATGTATCACTGCATGGTCATGTATCACTGTATGGTCATGTATCACTGTATGGTTTTGTGTCACTGTATGGTCATGTATCACTGTATGGTCATGTATCACTGTATGGTCTTGTATCACTGTATGGTCATGAATCATTATATGGTCATGTATCACTGTATGGTCATGTATTACTGTATGGTCATGTATTATTCTATGGTCATGTGTCAATGGTCATGTATCATTGTATGGTCATGTATCATTGTATGGTCATGTATCACTTCATGGTCATGTATAACTGTATGGTCATGTATCACTTTATGGTCATGTATCACTGTATGGTCATGTATCACTTTATGGTCATGTATCACTGTATGGTCATGTATCACTTTATGGTCATGTATCACTGTATGGTCTTGTATCACTGTATGGTCATGTATCACTTTATGGTCATGTATCACTGTATGGTCTTGTATCACTGTATGGTCATGTGTCACTATATGGTCATGTATCACTGTATGGTCTTGTATTACTGTATGGTCATGTATCACTGTATGGCTATGTATCATTGTATCGTCATGTAGCACTGTATGATCATGTATCATTGTATGATCATGTATTACTCTACGGTCATGTATCACTGCATGGTCATGTATTACAGTATGGTCATGAATCACTGTATGGCTATGTATCACTGTATGGTCATGTATTACTGTATGGTCATGTATCACTGTATGGTCTTGTATCACTGTATGGTCATGTATCACTGTATGGTCGTGTATCACTGTATGGTCATGTATCACTACATGGTCATGTATCACTGTATGGTCATGTATTACTGTAAGGTCATGTATCCATAGGCATGTATCACTGTATGGTCATGTATTACTGTATGGTCATGTATTACTGTATGGTCATGTATCACTGTATGGTCATGTATCACTGTATGGTCATGTATCACTGTATGGTCATGTATCATTGTATGGTCATGTATCACTGTATGGTCATGTATCAATGGTCATGTAACATTGTATGGTCATGTATTACTGTATGGTTATGTATTACTGTATGGTCATGTATCACTGTATGGTCATGTATCACTGTATGACCATGTATCATTGTATGGACATGTATTACTTTACGGTCATGTATCACTGTATGGTCATGTATTACTGTATGGTCATGTATCACTGTATAGCTATGTGTCACACGCAACGTAATATTACCGTAATTGGTATAGTACAGGTGTGATGGTTCAAATACCAAAATGGCAACAGTAACAGAAAGATTTCCCTGGCGGCGATGATAAAATACGAACACGGAGCCAACAGATGAGGTTTCAACTGGTATTGGTATAATTATACTCTGCAAACATCAAGTACAATAACGCGGTAAAACTCCACTACTCCAATAACTAGATACTTAATCTCCAATACAATTCAACGAGATCTCCGATCTGATCTCAGTGCTTAACAACTCCCCTATATATACCCACATTGTCTATAAATAGACCATTACATCAGCATGCATAATGAGTCTGGAATTTACTATAAATTTCTAGAATGTTCCATTACCTTCTATTGCCTCCTACAGTGTTCTATTACCTATTCAACCAGTCTCTAAAAAAATTAGAATATTCTACCCAGACACAGTACGGTTCTAGAACATTCTCAGTGACACGGAAGTAGTAAATAAGTCGTATGCGACACTATGTATCACTGTATGGTCATGTATCGCTATATGGTCATGTATCACTGTATGGTTATGTATTACTGTATGGTCATGTATCACTATATGGCTATGCATCATTGTATCGTCATGTATCACTGTATGATCATGTAGCATTGTATGATCATGTATTACTGTAAGGTCATGTATTATTGTATGGTCATGTATCACTATATGGCTATGTATCATTGTATCGTCATGTATCACTGTATGATCATGTAGCATTGTATGATCATGTATTACTCTACGGTCATGTATCACTGTATGGTCATGTATTACAGTATGGTCATGTATCACTGTATGGCTATGTATCACTGTATGGTCATGCATTACTGTATGGTCATGTATCACTGTATGGTCTTGTATCACTGTGTGGTCTTGTATCACTGTATGGTCATGTATCACTGTATGGTCATGTATCACTGTATGGTCATGTATCACTATATGGTCATGTATCACTGTATGGTCATGTATTACTGTGAGGTCATGTATTATTGTATGGTCATGTATCAATGGTCATGTATCACTGTATGGTCATGTATTACTGTATGGTCATGTATCACTGTATGGTCATGTATCATTGTATGGTCATGTATCACTGTATGGTCATGTATCAATGGTCATGTAACATTGTATGGTTATGTATTACTGTGTGGTTATGTATTACTGTATGGTCATGTATCACTGTATGGTCATGTATTACTGTATGGTCATGTATCACTGTATAGCTATGTGTCACACGCAACGTAATATTACCGTAATTGGTATAGTACAGGTGTGATGGTTCAAATACCAAAATGGCAACAGTAACAGAAAGATTTCCCTGGCGGCGATGATAAAATACGAACACGGAGCCAACAGATGAGGTTTCAACTGGTACTGGTATTATTATACTCTGCAAACATCAAGTACAATAACGCGGTAAAACTCCACTACTCCAATAACTAGATACTTAATCTCCAATACAATTCAACGAGATCTCCGATCTGATCTCAGTGCTTAACAACTCCCCTATATATACCCACATTGTCTATAAATAGGCCATTACATCAGCATACATAATGAGTCTGGAATTTAGTATAAATTTCTAGAATGTTCCATTACCTTCTATTGCCTCCTACAGTGTTCTATTACCTATTCAACCAGTCTCTAAAAAGAATTTGAATATTCCACCCAGACACAGTACGGTTCTAGAACATTCTCAGTGACACGGAAGTAGTAAATAAGTCGTATGCGACACTATGTATCACTGTATGGCTATGTATCATTGTATCGTCATGTATCACTGTATGATCATGTATCATTGTATGATCATGTATTACTCTACGGTCATGTATCACTGTATGGTCATGTATTACTGTATGGTCATGTATTACTGTAAGGTCATGAATTACTGTATGGTCATGTATCAGTGTATGGTCATGTCTCACTGTATGATCATGGATCACTATGTAGTCATGTATCATTGTATGGTCATGTATCACTGTATGATCATGTATTACTGTATGGTCAAGTATTACTGTATGGTCATGTATCACTGTATGGTCATGTGTCACTGTATGGTCATGTATTACTGTAAGGTCATGTATTACTGTAAGGTCATGTATCACTGTATTGTCATGTATCACTGTATGGTCATGTATTACTGTAAGGTCATGTATTACTGTAAGGTCATGTATAACTGTATGGTCATGTACCACTGTATGGTCATGTATTACTGTAAGGTCATGTATTACTGTAAGGTCGGTATCACTGTATTGTCATGTATCACTGTATGGTCATGTATTACTGTATAGTCATGTATCACTGTATGGTCATGTATCACTGTATGGTCATGTGTCACTGTATGATCGTGTATCACTGTATGGTCATGTATCACTGTATGGTCATGTATTACTGTATAGTCATGTATCACTGTATGGTCATGTATCACTGTACGGTCATGTGTCACTGTATAGTCATGTATCACTGTATGGTCATGTATTACTGTATAGTCATGTATCACTGTATGGTCATGTATAACTGTATGGTTATGTGTCATTGTTTGGTCATGTATTACTGTATGGTCATGTATCACTCTATGGTCATGTATCACTGTATAGCCATGTATCACTGTATGGCTATGTATTACTGTATGGTCATGTTTCACTGTATGGTCATGTATCACTGTATGATCATGTATCACTGTATGGTCACGTATCACTGTATGAATACATATCTTTGCATTACCATTGACCAAGTTCCACAGAATAGCCATATGGGGCACAAGACCAATAGTACATAGAGAGGACAGACGACAGTGTTTATATAACATTTGGTCCCATGTTACTAATTGAATACTCGTTAACTGTATTCCAGTTATTTATAAAATAATCTGTCATGCTTTCGTGATGCCAATAGCAGTGATAATTTAATGACCACCACTAAATTATTGACGTGCGGGTCACCACAAATACCAGCGACCTTAAAACCGTTGGACATATTGTCACTGCAATTCGTAAAAAAATAATCTTACCAGGATTCCACTAATATCAAGAAAAATAAGAGACTTGTCCAATTTACCTGAACTATCTTTGAAGGTAGGAGGAACAGGAAGTCGATTTATAGTTTCGTCTATTGATCATAACTACATGAACATGAAGGACTGTGCGGCCATTCACAACAGCGAAAAGGCAAAAACAATGAAGGACTGCCATTTGATGATTTCTATATTACGCTGTGCCAGTGTCGTGCGCTCAGTATCAGCACAATTATATTACTAATATCGACATATTAGTAATTGCATTCACTTATAATTCCTTCCCGGGAGGTACGCGTTCAACCGTCCAATAGCATCCACTGCCAATACACCGAGCACACATACACATAGTAGCCACCCACTGTTACTCAATATCTTCAAAAAAAACCTACTTGTGATTGTCCTTTATAACGCAAACCCCTGCTGTATTCCGAAAATTAATACACGTGATTAGTTTCTCTTCTATCCATTTTTTTTTGCTTTGGAGGGTATAGGCCTTCATTTATTTTTATACACATCTATTGACGCGAAATAATGTTCTTCGCTCACTTCAGGATGCAATTACGTTCCAGGGCCATCGATGGCGTGTATGTGTAGTGTTGAATTTATAAAAAAGAATCCTGCTACGAATAACACGCAGACAATAGTCAATGTGTATTTGCTTGCTTGGTTTATATCGATAAATACACTTTCTGCTATCACATGTAATCATTCTGTAAATAAATTATACAGGCCCTGCGTGTGTGAGGTGTATGAGTGTTTATTATATTTTAATGATGGATTTAATCCTTATGTGTATGTATTTCGAACAAGAAAAGAAAACATATAATACATAGGAACTTGAATGATGAGTCTAAACCCTGAATTGTGAAATGCGAATATTGTTTACAAAGAAAGGCGATTGGTGATTGGAATAAAATATTATAGAACCACCGAGAAAAATACGTTAATGTTGCATGCAGGGTACATGCGTGACTAGGGTACACTTGTCAACTAGGTCTAGAGATAAATACTGTAAATGTTTATTGAAGGGGAAACACTCGCACTGTGTATAGCTACAGACACTGCAGCAGTCAATTTATACATACATAATAAATGTATAAACGCAGTCAATCTGTAAAGCACTCTATTGTCTTAATGCGTCATTATCTTAATATGAGGTCACACGTTTTCTGAGCATACTTCGTCATTGACACCGTCAGTATATTAGCCTTTGCCACACAGATATCCTTAAAATATCATAAACGAATCACAACTAATATAGTATAATATACTAAAATATTTTTCAATAAATGAAAATAAGCTCATACGGTGTTCCCGGTGCTTCTAACTCATCAGACCAAGTGAAAGAATTGATTTGGTGGACAAAGTGGACGCTGCAAATGAATGCTGTCTACTGACACTTATGAGTGAATCCCTCTCAAGGACGTTTGCACGAATTCAATCTATTAAATTGAGGCGATATTTTTATCACATTTTCTTGTTTCAAATGTATTACATAATTGATTGTACCCAGTATGAAATAATTTGTGGAACACAGCTCAATTTAAATCAATTTCCAATTAGATCACCTGTTAAAAGCATTAACAAATATAATTCCTCAAAATAAAAATTCATGAAAAACAGGAGAACCCATCTCATGACTACATATGATTTTTTTACTATATGTAACGAAACACAAATTGTGGGATAAAAGAGTTTTGTGAACACAGTATAACATAAAAATGTATTGAAAAAAATTCAAAGATTTCTGATTATCTGTTTTGAGGGTAGTTTAAGTAAAAGTAGCTCAGAGTAAATTCATCATTCATGTTACTCTTTTGATTGGAGATTGCTGAATGTTCCATTGCACCACAACTGTACACAATACGGCACACTTTACATACAGCGTGAGTGTAACATTATATATTTGGTACACGAGCACAGAGTGTGCATTGTAGATGTCAATTTATTATTTATAAATGTATATATTAGATAAGAATGATCAAGCCATAACAAATAAAATGCGTAATTAAAGAATATTTCAAGCTAAAATACAAATTTAATAACATTGAAAAAAAAGTCATTTTCAAAACAGATTAAACATTTCAGTTAACAAAGCAAACAGAGAAAATTCAATATTTGTTTTAGAAAGTGAAGATCGATAACAATAATTGAGTCAGCCAAATACAATCATACTTTCTTTGTTAAGAGAAATGAAAACATTGAAATCAATTTATTACAGTTCCCTATCTTTGAACACAAAGTACATTGTGGATATTGAATATAGACAATTATACATTAATAAATAATTAAATTTGAAAATGTAATTATTGGATAATCGACATTGTTATCACGGAACGTAAATTTGTCTCAGTTTGATTGGCAAGTGTCTAAACACACTGCATATCAGTGTCCTAGAACCTCGATCTCGACCTCGATAACTATGAACCTATGTACCTTTATTTTCGATGATAATTTCTTATTTAATAGTCATACAATGTGGGTGTATTGACATTAACTTGCTTACAGATTAATAGCTATGCAACTGATTATTTTGGTGCTAATGAGTACGGATTAATTAACTGATTTGATTATGCGTATTTGAAGATATTTATTTTGACGTGCTTATTTTATTCATCGTCCGCCTGCACGGTGTTGTTCCGTTCGGATATTCCTCCCTCTACAACACCGTGCGGTAATTCTATTCATAACCGTGTATGTCAGGTGGTTGCGCGATAGAAAGTTTACCGACCAATAGAAAGCTTTGTTACAATGACTGCCAGAAACGGCTGAAGCTTTGCATTCCTGATGTCTTCGGCTTCATTTCTGCCGATATATGTTGCAGTGACATCATGAACTTTGAGGTATAACACCTACTCTTCTATAGTACCCAACAGTGGTGACAACACTATTACCACGCTCGACAGTCGCAAGGCCGGTAAAGCATAATAACATAAGGATTTACTATTTCCAGTGCGACTAAAAACGAGCACATCAGACACGGCACTAAGTATAGTTTGAATAGCTTTAGTCTGAATATCAGTGAGTTGCATGATGTATGGATATCGTCGCTGTATTGCCTTGACATCCAAGCCAACACAGCTTCCACTGTGCGCAGCGAAATTTATTCTCGAGTCAGACATTTTCACCGCCTGGCAATCATCATGGTGAAAACAAAGTCCGATAAATTCTAAGAAAACAGTGTTTTGGGATGGTCGTTGACACCTCTGAACAGTGTAACAAGATTACCCCTACATATGCAACATATTTAAATTTGGTTGTTTAGGATTTCTTCAAAGTTAAGGTCGTGCTGTTTTCTCAAATTTAGTCGTTTTCACCGGCTTTTCGACCGGTACTCCACAGCAGCCGCGCAGAGCCCATAGAAATACATGGCAGAGTGGAGCGCGTGGGGCATCTCGTGATGAATTTGATAGCTTGGCCAAGCGCGTTGAAGAAAGATGCAATATGATTGGCTGTTGGTAAATTGATTCTAAACTGTGAGGGCATTGTCACATACACATATTCCTAATGAAATACTTCAAGGTGATAGTGGAGTGCTTCGCCGGAACATTCACCTTGAAAATTCAAGATGATTTTATTGGTTAGTTTTATATAATATATACTTACTATGTAACCTCCCAAGATTGGTCATTGGAGGCATAATTCATGCCGAGCGACTCAGTCATGTGTCACAATTATCATCTCTGACATTCTTTTAAAAAGAAGAAGATCACCATATGACAGATGCCATCGTGGGACAGATTCGGGTGAGGACCATCTGGGATAACGATTTTGCAATTATTGCTCTTACGGAATTGGCACGGGAACATTATATATTATGAGTTGGTGAGGGGAATGTGGAGCATATATTGGAAATAATAAATCGTTATAATATATCATCAAAATATCAATTGTATAACTATAATGACCATAAAATTACGCTATGACAAGAAGTGAAAAGCCACATTATGCACGTCCACGTCAAACTAAAAAATCTGAAACTCAATTGATTATCACAACCATACAGGTAATGGGTTGATGGGTCCAATTTCACAGATACTGCTTGAATAACACCATACAATTATCTTCTTAATAACATGTGTCTCATATTATATATATATTGTATTATACTATAGTTGTATTATACTAAAACCAGAAAGCGGTCTAAAGATGTTTTAATAGTTGGAAAGTGGTTCACTCTACCGCTTACTGACACATCTTACATTATTACTGCATTGAAAAAAAAATGTTTTATATGTATATTCATAATACGATAAAGACGGGGAAAACGAGCTGGTTTGATGAAATATGCCACCATGACAATCGACCAACACATTATGATGACATTTGGAAAGCAGTACGGCCGAACATTTATGCAATAGCCGAGTATGTTTAGAACTAACGATCGAGAAGTACGATCGGCAACAACAATAACATTACAGTAAAATATTAGTAACAATGTGTCATAGTCTTCACGTATGGTTGATTACTGGTACAGGATTTACATGCAACATGGTTTTAGTACGTGATGAGAAAGAATCCAACAACTGCACATGTCATCTATTCTTCTTTGGATATACAAAAAATCCCCAGCGTCCAATTTTCAGAAATATGTATGTAGTTTCAATTGGTAATGTTTCACCAGTTTCAAGATATCGTAACATTACCCGATCTTACGGAAACTAGGGTGAATGGTATTTACGTGTACAACATTGTATGTGTTAATCGTAGTAATTATTAGCTCCGACAGTTGACTTGCATCTCGGATCACTGCATCAAATACTGTATAAGCAGAATCAACTCCATCAATTATATTGTATTAATGTCAGGTATGTTGGGCATTCGTGTCTATCAAGATTGATTTAAGTGTGTTTCAATCAGGGTAAAACAATCCGTTGTGTTTCGTATAATCAACTCATGTATTAAGTCAATTGAGCGTTGATTGCAAGGCAACACATGCGCAGTCGTTCTTTGGGGCATTGCGAACTACAGCGGCACGCTGCAGATATATCGTTTCAATTGTACTGGAATCACAATGAAACAATTTACGATATACAATCTGTAACACAAATCACATCTCCAGATCAGCCGTAAATATGTATCGATAACTACGCGCGCGGAATTATGGGAGTTTGCCACACTGGCATTGACCGAGCGACTGATCGCACCATTCATTATTTAGACCTCCATGACTCCTTGCCAATATATACGTAGTTGTCGAGAAATTGATATGAAATATTGAATTCACACGCAAACGTGAATAGCATTCGTTATCATTTTTAAGCATATCGACGGATAGTGTTGGTGGCTTAACAATGTCAAGGTTAAAATTAAATGTCGTGAAGTACCGAGTAGTCGTGTTAATCGATGACTCAAACTTTTTCTTATTTTTGTATGGACATTTAACCCTAAAAGTCTGCCTATGACACGTGCGGTAATCGTACAATCCGTAAGTACATGACTCCTTCTGAGCTGAGTAGATTAACTTACGTAAGTCTTATTGATTTCCTTGTTTGAATTTCATAATGGCATTAAGCCAAAGCAGGCACCCACATACTTCTTCTTAAGGCTACGTTAGTCGCATCCGTTAGATAATGAAGTTTGGGTCAAAGGATTTGGTCGCTCTTTTAAGTCCGTGGCACGCACATGCAGAGGAGGGCTTGCCCCCTTTTAAATCCTCCACCGGGTAACTCGAGGATTTCCGACCGCAATTATTAATGCATGTTCAATTGGAAAGTATGTTGTTAGTATTCTCGTGCTCTCGTTTTGTGTTACCAACCTCATTACATGGCGTACGTTTGCTTCCGAATAAGGATTGATTTTGTTCAATAAAACATGTACAATAAAAATACCTGTCTGTGTACATAAAGTCCAAAATTTACAATATAAAAAGAGATATGTTTGGGAAGACCATTACTGCAATGAAACTTAAACATTCCCATTCCTATCAGACTAAAAGTTATAATTAAAAAAAAAACATCATCATCATTTATGTATATGAGGACTAATATTATGGGTAAAGGATTCCACGTAAAGTACATTACATAGATAGTACATATGCTTATATTCTAACATATCATTGTCTGAATTCGACATTTTGTTATGTCATTAGATTATATCGTATTACTCCATCTTGATTCATGAATCTGTGTAAGATCATTTTAAAGAAAATCTCGTACATTCAGCTCACTGTCTTGTAGTTTAGTTTTACACACACATGAAAATGCCCGATTTGTCGCCTATACGGCATTATTAAAGTACAATTTATAACAGCGCTTGTCCTTAATACGTTTGTAGTGTCATGAGTCAGACGTACTATTATTATTTTAAGATTACGGTCAGAGCGTCACAGCCCACGGGGGAATTGAATTATCACTTAGTCCAAGTGCAGCGAATTGCACGTCATTATCACAACCGATTAAATATCTAATTGACTCACAGACTAGCGGGTAATGGGTTGCGAGCGCATAATTATCAGAGACCTGGAGTGACAAAGTCAGTGAATCGCTAAGCTTTAGTTTCCTTGGCATTACTCACACAGTTATTATTATGACCTAAATTAGTTGTGGCAATTAACAATCAGAAACATTAACAACAGTTACTCAGATGCAATTGTTTTTTTTAAGGAAGATAATTGCGTCAATGTATTCACATTACAAATTGTAAATCGTAAAGTCGCAACTCTGCTTTGGTCAATAAATATGTATTTTATATCAACAAAAACGTTTTCTTTTTTTTCTTTGCTTACCACACGTTGATTTTATTAAATCAGGATAGAATCTATTTTAGTGTAATTTTAATGTTTTACGTTGTACCATTCATGCGCACATCACAACATAAAACCGCAAACAAAATAATTGCATACTTAAAATACAGTCAATTTATGTACGTGAATAGACGCGATTTATTTTTTAAACTGTGCCCACTTTAAGAAACCGAAAGGAAAATAGCTTTATTGAGCAGACAATGCCATTTTCTTCGTTTCTAAAATGTGTTATGGTTAAATATTGATTGAATACAGTGCACAGCTGTCAATTATGAAGTCTTATTTGAATTTCAACAATTATTCTTTAAAGTTCAATTATTTAATTATTCCACACTCGCCAATAATTGCTACAATATTAAACTTAGACGTTACGATGTCACAAAAGAACGACAAACTTTCTATTAGAGTTTAACATTATGGTGATTACTCCCTCATTATTAGGATTAATTCGCGCCAATATGACGCCTATTCAAATTCTCGTCTCCCAAACACGAATACATGGTTCTGCGGAATGAACATTCCAAGAAATTAAACATGAAATGAATTCCGTAAAACCGGGCTTTGCGAACTTCAATAACATTGATTGAGGCTCCCTTAAAAAACTTATACTTTCAAATTGTTACTTTATAGCAGGCACGTCCAGGTAGATATATATACGTACCATCTGTTATCAAATATGCACACATGTATGGTGTACAGAAATGAAAGCACCTGAGATCATACCCTCCATTAAACATCATCACACAAGCTTGTAAAAACGTGACGACGTCTTCTAAATTCGGATTTATGGTATTCCCCGCAATTACATTGACTCGTTATGCGAATTGTGGACACCGGATTGACAAATAGTCAGAGTATTTAGGATTTCAATTACCATATAGTGTGTTCGAGGACGATTTGTCGCCGCCATGTGTAAACCGCCCACGCACATTTAGACCCTTGTTATTAATGCCAACGCTTGAACTAGTACATATAGGTTTATTCTACGATCAGTGCGTTGGAACTACTACGGTATATGGAAACAGATAACTAGCTTACAGATACTGCGGAAATTCGACGATTAATTGTCACTCGCATTATACTGTCTTCAATTTACACTGTGGAAATGCCACCCTGATTTAATCATTAAAATCTGTATCATGTTGATGGTAATATCATATCATAATATTCTCATGATAATGACCTTTGACATGCGTATAAGTATAACTGAGTATAAGTGTGTGTGGGCGGCGCTGCCAATGTCATTTGTGACGAACAAGGAAATGTACATAAATTTATAATGATTGGACAAAGATAAGAATTCCTATTATAAAAAAATGTCATATATTTAACGCCAGACATTTGGCGTGTTGTATACAATATTATGTGTAAGATGACTCCAATAAACTGTAACACTGTTGGAAGGTTGGACAAATATTAATAGCACCATACCTTCAAATAATCACAACTACCGCTAAATTTATAATACTGTAAAATATTTGTTTAGAACGATGATTCCGCGCATCCATAGATTGGAGCGTGACGTCGTTCGGAATACTCTCCTCATTGTGTTAAACAGATAGTGTGATGTTCGTACTAAACACGTAGCATTCGTAAGTATTGTGGATATCACCAAATAATTTTAAGTGTATGAGTGTTTTGAGTTGTATCATCAATTCACTGACCAGTGACATGTGTGAAAGATAAGACTAGGGATGCACGATTTAACGATAGCGCTTACAATGTGGTCTTGCAGAAGTAGGGCAATCACCGAACAATGCGTTTTTTATTTTGACCCGACCATTAGCGTGAATCATGCTAGACACTGTGTAGTGGTGGTGGAGTCTCGTGAGATAAAACACGTCAAAATGCTTTAATTTGTTGTCCACTCGCTCGTAGCCCAATTCCACCGAGAACAGAGATTCGCCCTCAGGTGATTGAATGTGACATGACAAAACGACGACAATGTAATATCTTATGACATTTCAAAACTTAATGGAAAGTGTACCTAGCCGCAGTTTATTTTATGATACTAAACCGAACATGAATTAATAAGTCTTGACTGTAATGGACGTCAGCTGCAACAGAGCACATAAACTAGATTTTGGAATTATGACAGCTTGAAATTAATGAGGTAGCTGATAGGTTGAATACACGTAGATCAATTTTCTACATGCTATGTCCAAATAAGTCAATTAATGTGTGCATTAACGTAAGGATACATTCTCAATTTGAAAATTACCTTCGTTCTGCATTTGATTCCTGTCAAATGCTAAAAATAACAACCGACTATTATTGTAACTGCTAAATCCGGCATAACGTCTAGTAATCGTATTGTTTTCTTCCCCCACATGGCCAGTTGCATGACGCGAACTGTGTTACATGTACGTAGTAATCGACTGTTACGACGTCCAATGGTCGAACAGACAGTGATATTCAGCTGTATGATTCACCAAGGTGACGTAACAGCGAGTCTCGCAATGCGCATTTTATTATTTAACATATTTACCAGGCTCATTCTATCATGAAATACGTACAAACCTGCTGTTGACATTTGCGAAACCAAAGTGTAGAGTAGGTAAATTACGTCATACTTCGATGATTCAATTGTGTATCTGGGTTAACAGTGAATTACGTCATTATTTTCACCGTTCGAAGTCTCTTATCGTCTATTTACTTTCTGCCAACTATAATTGTTGGTCGCGACAATCAATTCAGCAGATTGGAATTATTTTTTTCCTGAGTTGTAAATTTAATTTGTCCCAATTTTCCTGTTTATAATGGCCGACACACCGTTACAAAAGCCCCGGGGACTCCGTCGGTTATGGAAATATACGTATGATAGATATGTTCGCCCTCATCGTCAAGTTGTCAAGAGCGTTATCACTTTAGAGAAGGTTAAATTGAATCGTTATTTGAACTAATTCAGGCATACTGATATATGTCGACGTTTATTGACAGGGGCACAGTGCATCATTACGTGCATTGCTTGTCTAAAGTTAATTGTCTTAAAATATGATTATCTGACCCAGAAAACCTCGATGTTTCATTATTTGGGTGTAGTGACATAACTGAACCAGGCCCATTCAGATGTAGTTATTTGTTACTCCATTGCACGCTTTGTGTAAACACTAAATGCTCATATTGCATATCAAATCAGGTTATGCCTTTCAGTCATGTGACATTTTAACCTAGAATCTTGTAGTACTTCTTATATTGCACTTCATATCTGGTATGAGACGAGAGCAATCGTAATCTCTGAATATAATTTCAGTCTCTGTGTCTGTTTATTATGGAAGCCATATTAATTATTTTTCAAAATTGTTAAAAAGTACATATTACAATTTTCAAGCTTGGTTGGTTCATCATTAACGTAGTGCTTCTGCTAGAGAGTGCAACTGAATAGACTAGTTGGGCTAATTTGCTTCAGAACCAGAGATTTTACAAATCCCACTGCAGTGTCCAAAACTAGAGAAAGGCTTTATATTCCAGATATGAAGTGAACAAATATTTTGCATTTTTATATTGAATGCTGCAATGATTGCACACATTTTCAAAAACATAATATATATATTATTATATTTTGGTAATTATCACACGTTTCATACAGGTGTTTTCAAATATCTGGATGGTGTACATGTACTTGTGTTTCATTTCAGTTTCAGTACATTTCTTGATTGACTCTTTGAGCAAAATCTGATCTGTCATTTTGTTTATTACCTTATAATTATTACATGAATTTTTTTTAACTGTATTATAAAAGTTATATAGATCAAATCTATTGCAGTCTATAACAAATATATACTAATTTATCATATACAAGTCTATAAAAATTTATATGAGGAATTCCTTATATGACGTCTATAAAACTTCTATATATAAATATTTCTATAATTTAACAAAATGTCTATAGATTTCAAAATCCTACCATATATCAATCTAAACATAATAATAAGTAATGCTCCTGACCCACTTCTAGTTGTCTGATCTAGATGAAATTTTGCATGTGTAATTATTTCCATCTCTATGGGTTATGTTGCAAAAACAGCTCTGAACTAATTGTGGTTTCTGATTTACAGGTGTTTGAACTGAGTCAGGTGTGAAATGGAGCCAGTTGAGTGTCGCGCGGTGATTCGGTTTTTGTATTTGAAAGGATGCACACCAAAGGAGACTTTTGATGAAAAGAAAAAAAACTTATGGTGATGATGCTCCACCTTATGACCTTGTAACACGCTGGCATCGTGAATTCAAACATGACCGGAAGTCTGTGGAAACAGCTCCCAGACCTGGTCGTCCCTCTTCTGCCATTGATGAGGCATTTGTCCGTCAAGTTGAGGCAGCCATTTTGGAAGATCGACGCACTACTATTCGCCAAATAGCCCAAGGGGTATGTAGAAACTAACATTCGTGACCATTTGCATATGCATAAGATGCCTGCCAGATGGATTCCCAGGTTGCTCACACCTTTCCAGAGTGCTCGAGGGTGAATTTGGAGATGTGCCAAGAAGATCAGTCAAAGTTTTTCAAAAGACTGATTACACAGGATGAAACTTGGGTCCATCACTATGATCCAGAGACCAAAACCCAGTCAATGTAGTGGAAGAACTTGGACTCACCACCTCCAAAGAAGGCAAGAGCGCAGCCCCCCGTGGCAAGGTCATGATCACAGTCTTCTGGGACCAGGACGGAGTAGTGATGACAGATTTCCTGGCAAAGGGTACCACAATTACAGGAGCCACATTCACTTTTGATGAAATTTATCAAAAAAAGTTATCAAAATCAAGGGTCGGGGAAAGATCAGCAAAGGTATCCTCCTCTTGTAGGAGGTCCACAACTCGCATGTCGCCAGATCAGAAGCACGGGCGTGTGGCTATGAAATCCTCCCCACCCCCTTACTCTCCTGACGTTTCACCCTCTGACTATCATCTCTTCCCAGCCATAAAGTTGTTTTTGAAAGGAAAGCGTTTCCCAGGTAATGCAGCCTTGATTTCTGAAGTTACGGCGTGGTTGGAGGACCAACCTGGGGTGTTCTACAAAAACGGTGTCCAGAGCTGCATCAAACGATGGAGGAAATACATAACTATGGGTGAAAGACTAATAACTGTTACAAGTTTCATTATTCTCCTGCTATGGGAAATGAGTCTGGGGCATTACTTATTAAACGCCCCTCGTACCACTTCATGGTGTTACTGAAAAACGAAGCCGGACATTGAATACTGTGTTATAATACCCCTGCATTAGCTACTACCATACTGTGTACATTTATGTTCTATAATACACATAAAATATATACGTTTACTTATAGAAACTTCTACATATTTATATGATATTATTCATCTTATATAGGTTTGGGTATATGTTAGCCTGTATATTCTTAACATAATATATATAGATTAACTCATGTAAACCTAAAGTGTATTCAAATAATCTATAGATATTGTAAACGTTTGGTTATGTAGCGTTTAGGTTCTATACATAATATATGGGTTCTCCTCTATAAACGCATATACTAGTAGTTTATTTTATAGTTTCTATAGATATTGTATTAGTGTGCTTAGCTTGTCATCACGGTGTGTAGCTGTCTGAGTATACCTTGTTTAAGGTCAGCACATGTACAGTGGTGTTCTTGTCGGGGTTGGTATGTCTCAGAACCTGTTACGGCAAAGTGCCTCTTTGGCAGGTGCGGCCATCGCAATGACCGTGATGGTGTCGTCGTGTCTGTGGTGACACGCATTTATCTACTTTGACTTTGAGAAAAAAATGTAGCGCATGATGGATACGCAGTAGACTTTGTAGAGGCGGAGTCTGTGTTTTATGAAATGTGATACAGTTTTGACAGTTGAAGTGAATCGGAAATGATTTCTATAATTTTCACAAACCCACTAGGAATAAACACATCCTCTCCCTGCCAATCAATAGGTAAAATACAATTACATTGTAGAATGTTGATAAACGCGCGAAAATCGGGTATAGATTAAGTATGACGTCAGCAATTCAATTGTACTCATTAACTCTACTTCATCATTAAAAATAAATATGACAAAGAGTTATTGCTTTTCGGCTCTCAGGCGGAAAATCACAATGTCACATTTGACCAAACAAAAACATTAAGTCTGTATGGTATGTTGACCTAAGTGTTGATTCCCGGCGCTCTATACTATGAGATGTGTTGCTTTAATCATGGAAAATATATGTTTTTACAACACTAAAGGGGTTTCACAAAATTATAAAATATAATCAGCTTCAATTTGACACGTGTAATGGGTCGAAGCCCCAGAACCTAAGTATAGTGATGCACATGAGCATATAACAAATATGACTCTGTGAAGTTACACTGCTAAACAGATGTGACATTTTGAAAACGAGTGTGTCCAATCTCCATAGTATGTGATATATACATTACCAATACGAATGATGCCATAGTACAGATTATTGATCTTGGCAAAATATATACTACTTTCTCACTTGAGCTCGGGGTTATACTAATTTGCCAAGTCACTCGCACTGTCTTAAAAAAAGAACGGTTCAAAAAGGTGTGTAATGATCACCGCGCCACAACGATTAGTCAGTAATGCAGAAGGCAAATCTCGGACACCACAAGCAACGCACCATGTATATTATCACTGTTGCATCTCGTAGGATTACCCCTGCTTGGAGCTTGTGTACTTAGCAACGTGTGATCACAGTACGCGTATATGTTTTTACAGACTACCATCACTGTGCTCAGGAAATATTACAATTTGTTGAATGAATGCGATCTGAACGTTGCGATTGTGACCATCCTTCATTTATTGAACTCGTGATGTCTATCCTGTATCAATATATATTTCGTCTAAATTTATTTCAGTAGCATTTTGTTATCCAAACAACCTGACACTCACTGGCTCTTCAATATATCATATCTTTCATTAAATTCATTGTCTAGAATTATGTTCACTGTTTTTCCATATGCATCCCGTGCTTTTCACGCTGAGATTGCTATGTGATTTCAAATTCTCTATAGCGCCAAATTCCATGTATAGCTTGTCCCGTGTCACTGTTAATTAACGAATGCTGTTGTATGTTTACGGACAATCAAAACAAAAGATTGTATCTCTAAGAGATATCATTCACCGTAAATTTACTAGATCATTCATACCAGGGAAGAAACGCGTGAAAAAGTTTCCGAATTCTTTATTTGAAAACTTCTTAAATTAGTTGTAAATTGTTGCCTGTCGTCTCACTAAATAACGTGCCTGTATCTGGCAGTCATGGTCCTATTTGTATGCCATCAATTATTATACTATGGATGGTATGCACCATTGCCACGTTGCCGTAGAATACGTTCTAATTGGACATGTTGGAGATAAAACTAGAGTGTTACTTGCACATTAAATATTAGAGGCACGAACAAGATTCTCAAAAGATAACGATTTTTTAGTCAGTGACGCCACATATCGATTTAATAGACTAGATGAATTTTTTGGTTCAAATCTCAGATAGCCACTAGAAGGACAGATTGGCAACAAGGGTGATTCTTGCGATGCCATTTTTGTCTTGAGTGTATTTCCTCAGATTAACACTTCACCATCTGCGTTGTTGTTCAATTGGTAGACTGTACACCTCCGCTCAAAATTCCCTCCAGGCACATCAATGTTTCCTTGAAAAACTCGTTATTTTTATCAAATTGTGCGTTAAAATGCGGCAATTACCCGGGGCTACCATGGTCATTCTTTCAGAAATCCCGACAAAAGGTAGAATACCTTTCACTTGACCTCATTATATATTCATGAAACAGTATCGTTGATTATAAGTCAATGACTTTCAAGGAAAGATGCAGATTGCAACTCAGTGTTTTTATAAATTATACAGTATCATCACTCGCAAATATGTTAATTGACTACATATAAAGAATGTATGGGACATATGTATTTGCTTAGTTGTTAACTACTGTCAGCGAACACGTTGCAAAAAAATTAAAAAATGACTGCATTTCATCGCATGCTAAGAAAGACGGCGCTCACGACTGCTATTGGAATCGAGCTTAAACAGATATACATGAAAACCAAAATAGACGAAACTCAACTTGAGACATATTCAGACATTTTTACAGTATGGTATGAATCTATGGATGCGTCATGTAGTATTACTGTATACATGTGTGGTTCATTAATTGTAAAACAGTAGCATTAATGACGACACCTGCTGATCAAAAGCGAAGTGTTTGTAGACATCGGTAGTTATAAATATATTCACCATACCAATGAGTGTTCCACGGGGGTTCTATAACACAATACCATGTTTATATATTTAGGGAACGTCGTGGGTGTATATGATATATATCACAAAGTGACGTTTGACCCTGAACTTTGCCCAGGCAACTCGTTGTAACTTCTTGTGAGTTACTGGTAAACGATGGCATGTATGTGTTTATTATAATTTCACTAAAGGGGAGGGAACAATGCCAGCAAACAGAGGCAAAGGATTTAGTGACAACCAAATTAGAGATAACATAATTATGTTATCCATTAATATTACCTTTTAGAACGGTTTATTTGAAAGACGAACTGTCCAACAAGATCAAACGTGCCTTGGGAATGACTTAACCTCATATTAGCAAAATCCCAATAAACGTTACAGTGGACCTTTTTGTCGGTCAGTACCTTTCCGAAACTTGATACTATAATACGATGTCCCATTACAACGATGACAAAGGCGCCTTCGTTTCTAATACCACTACAAGTATTCCTACTTCAAACCGATGCGATATTCGCGCAATGTGATCTCTGAATGTAAGCTTCAATAAAAGGGAACGTCAATGTAATACTATCGGAAGTCTGATTTAATCCCCGAAAATGACTTAAATCTATCCACAAAACCCACGTGTGAATACGATACGCGGTGTTCTCTACAAATCGCCGGATGTCAGACTAGGCGTTAGCATTCATTAATAACTTGGGGGAACTGGATATGTGGTTATTAAATACGTACACAGTGACAGTAAGAAATACTCTAATTTTCCCAATACAATGTGAAGAAGAGATTGATTAAATAATTACGAACCGAAACGAGTAATTTAAGATAATGCACTGAGCTCATCACAAAGATATCAAGCCAATAAATAAAAGAACATCACTCTGGAATTAGATTTTTAGAAATAGGTTAATTAGAGAAAATATACTTACCAGCAGCGGGAAATCAGCCAACCACAACCTGCTAGTTGTTGATATAATCTTGCCAAAGTCTTTGTTGTCTATGAGAACAAAAGAAAGACAACTTCAATAACCACAACCAATTCCAAGTTTGAATACGTTTGTTGTAGTGGCACCATTCGGTATGCTCACATGATTCCACCAAAATTGGAAATTAGTGATAGGCTTTAATTCGGGAAAGCAGTTTACAAGCACGTTTTCAAGCAGCGTTCCAGATTTGGTGCATTTTAATTGGCTGCACGTTTTCTCTAATAGGAATTTGCAATTACAGCCGTCGCTAACTACGTTTTCCAATGAATATAGCACCGCGTTTGGTGTATGTGCTGCGCCACTCGATACGACCGGTGTCCTTTGTGCAACTGCATTTATGTCAACATATTTGAAACATATTTATAAAACACTGTAATATTAATTTACATACTTAATGTATTAATGTCGCGCGTTTCTGATTGAGAATGCGACCTCATAGTATATAATATACAAGATTATATTCTTACATACCACTCATTTGAGGCGACGATTATGAAACACCCAACATGGAGACCTTTAACTATAGTAATGTAAACACGTCAAAGAGCGCAATATAGGAACATTCATACATCTCTTAACTAATCATTGTATGGTAACCTGGGGCCTTGTCTTGACACTTTCCGATGACTCAAAATACATCAACAAATTAAAACAACCAATTCTAGAAGTTGTATTTGACTGACCCGAGTATTACTAGGTTTATGAGTTCACAGATCAAATACTTATAGTGGATTTTATCTGAATAAACTGATTAATTTTCAGTCGTGGGATTTAGCAACGAGATTACGCACAATAGTCTCAGTTCACAGATCGCGCGAATTAAAGATTCGTTTAACTAAGTTGACAAGTACCTACTTATAATAATTAAGACAATATTCACATGGGCGATCGGTCTTGTTTAAAGAGAATCTCGATACTGTCGCTATTACACTATTGACATATGCCGTTTTCTGACAACAACAAATATGCAAACTGTCGACTCGGAGTAGACGGCTAAATTGATGAAGATATTCATGATTCAGTCTCAATAGACACAGTGAACCACTTCCTATATGTAGTTTAGCCATTTCTACTGAATACACTCAATATACTACACTTACAGAATAATATATCCATAATATACAATATATAATATATCCTTTGAAATAGATCACTTGAGTTTGAGTAGACATATTACAGATATAATAATATATAGATTACCTAAGTTTCATAATAACCATCGGCAACAGCATTTGATACACCGACGTCAGACAGTTGTTCTTACATACATGACAAGAATTTCAAAACAAGATTAAAGATCTGCAATACGCACGCTAACAATATTCCTATCCTAATACAGTATACTACCGTAACGGTGTGTAAATTCATACATCCAAGGCTAATTTTTCGTTAACTTTGAGAGAGGATGAAACAGACATAACAATCGTGTCATCACTCAGTGTTATCGAGATATTAAAGTGTTTGCGTTGCGTTATAATGAAAACCATATGTACATAGTGAAATTCCAGGAACTCTCGAGGGCAAACAAATAATAAACAACGGACAAACAACTTTACATTTTACAAATAATTGAGTAAAGGATGAAAGACGAAACTCAACTAACGAAAATACGACATATAGGATGGAATCGGACCAGAAAACGACACACAGCCTTGCATTTTAGGACTCACTCTCTAATGGGTCAAATTTAGAGCCCCACAAAAGTTACCGTTTTCTATAACGTTTTATTATAATGACCCAATTTTCAATAATATTATTATTCGTATACTATGTTAAAGCGTGTACCAGTATGCGTGATAAGTTAGCTGCATGTTCATTATACGTATACATTATAAATAGACTGATATGTTTGTAGAAGAAGTTTGCCAGTTATCTAGACGTCACGCACACCTATACATTTCCGAACCGCATTTAGAATCAGCACATCGAATTTTGAATCGTTTGCTTTGCGTCTCCAGTTCAATCTATCCACACATTGATAGTGTATTTCACCATGGCACAGACTATCGCCGATGTATGATGAATGGTATATCTCGTGCCAAACAATCCAACCTAAAACTAGAACGTTACTAAACAATATGATGGCTTCCGGGAACTACTTCATATTCAAGAACCAGCCAATCAATATTAGACATGCTGCTGTCTGTAATCATACCTTGCTGGTGTACTTACTTCGATGATAAAAGCAACCCCGAAAGAGAAACCGTATCCCCTGTGGCTGAATAATAGATGTCAGTTCCACATCGCCTCTTAATCAGAGATTGTAGCGTAGAAATGCACTTACGACTATGTTAATAAACAGGAGTATATCATTCAGATGAAAGCGAACGCCCCTAGAGGTCGCCCTTGCCTTGCGGGAAGCAGCCCACACTTATTTGGGTATTTCCTCTGAATAAACAAAGACGTCTAGATGCCTCAGGGTATTATGTTTTAGTTCATTTGATGGAACATAACCATACTTAATATTTGCTTTAAGAGGCCGTCTAGTCCCCTTAACTGTAATACGTTGGAAAAGTACACCAACGCTACAGTATTCTAGCTACTTGAATTGTTATACACACATTACCATGTACGCACACAATCACATATGTAAATACTGACTGGTTTGGACCCAAGCTCCTTCCCATCACGGTTACTAACCGTGTTCCCATGCAGGAGTCAGGTATGCACTATCCTTGAGGAACAACTGGCGATGCAATGTATGACTGACTGCAAACACGTGTGAATATATGCCATTGACTACAGTGTTAATTCCCCGATCATTAGAATGTAATAAAACACGTGATATCATGTGATGGTAAAGTAAAATAAATCTCTAAATAAATTCGCATTGAGAAGATTTCAAACACCAATGCCTCACTAGTTCACTCCTTGAGGACTACATAAACATACTGTATAACACAATATTTCGAGTGATATAACAAACAAATTGTATGTACGTTCGTTTTAGTTTGACCTCTATAATTAGGTCTTTTCATCGATGACAAAACGTACCGGTACTTGCAGGTTCTACCGGAAATATTTTTATTTCATCACGCCTCGTGGAACAACCGTAGTGCCGTCGCCTTAGTAACAAAGTTTAATAAATATACATCATAACTTATAATCATTCAGTTATATTGTGGGAGTTACCTGATTACAACCATAATATTTGTTTATATAATCTATATTTGAAATTACCAATTATTATATGACGTTGTATATTCCCTAGATCGTCAAGGACGGCCATGATTCTAACACGTAATTTGTTCGGAATTAATCAGTTCAGTCTCCACGAATACAACATTAGCTTTCTGTTTCACGACATTGGTGTTAGCAAAACAACGCTCTCATTAAAATCTGTGTTTTGCACGATCACCAATAATTTCACAGGATATCGATTTCACAAATACCGAAATGACAAGCTGTTGACTTCAAGTGAGTTGGGAATCCTGCTGGCAGAGTATTATATTAGAGTCTATCGAAATATAAAAATAAGGAGACCACATTCTGCGCGACTCGGAGAGTTTCAAGTGACACCCCACAGATATGATATAATCGGAGAAAAACAACAAGTTTTCAAATTTCAATTATGATAATACAAATAATGTAATTTTAACTATTCAACCTGTGTATCTGAAATTGTGATTTAAAATTTTTAAAAAAATGACATACACTAGACAACACACACACACAGTATGTCTGTCTGTATCACTGAATACGCGAATTTACATTGAGTAATTAGAACTGCAGAGCGCTGTTAAACGTATGTGAAAACACTTACAATTTATACTCTCAAACGCGGAATTTGTTGTAGCTAACCCACACGTTTCTGATCCAAAGGACATAAATAACCACCGAAGAAGCAACGTTAGCTATGACATCGGATATGCCACTCTCGACGTGTTTTTCTTTCGCTCAGTTAGTTCATGAATAATATAGCAAATTCCAGCATGTCTTTACGCCACGACAATAATTAAAAAATATGTCTATTATTCCGTATCCGTCAGGAATCCCGCTGACTGATATCTAATAAAAAGTATCATGTTTTCATAATAACCCCGATGTATTCCATTGCGTCAAATCATTTTACCCTACGAATCACGTGATCGAGGAATAAAATCGTATCATAACACAAACTTTATTTTTAATCGAAAAACACTATGTGTGTATAATCTACGCACTACTTACAGTGTTCTGAGTATTCTACGTACTACTTACAGTGGTCTGAGTATTCTACGCACTACTTACAGTACGCTGTATATACTTAATAATTACCGAATAGTATAGAGTATCGATGCCGGGGGGCGACGCCGGTCGTGGCACGACATTGCGACTTTGATCTGTTACGCAGGAATCAATTTCGACGGCGCAATCCGCCAAAGGTATGCAATGTAAGTTGCGTTATATTCGACGAACGCACCCAATAACTTTGTCTGTCCGGGGCATAACAGGTGGAATTCTCATGCACGAGTTTGTTCTAATTCAATATGACGAGCAACTAATTGCAGTTTCCCTATAAATAGTCACTTAGTAATTCCGGTTAGCATGCCAGTGAGTAATTCTGGATAGAATGTATGTAGGCATGTTGCACTACGATCGTTTGCTCAGCAGGACACAAATGGCATGTTCAAAGTGGCGTTATATTCGACTATCCTATCATTTCAACGCCACACACCGAATGTCCTTCATCGAATAAAATGTGTTTAAATTTTACATATTCATTAGCGAAATAATATATATACATTGCTTTATTCATATCCATTTTAAGTAAGTGGTGTTTGAAGAGCACACGCTCTCTTCAATCCATGGCATTTTAAAACCAGAAATACCGATTTATACGTTGTGTATAAATGTATATTTTTGAAATGTGATTTAGCATAATCGAGACAAAAATATCACCTTGAAAAACTACAATACAAATAAAAATTGATTTAACAATGCACGTTAAATAACAAAAGAATTGACATTTATCAGTTAGCAAGTTTAAGCAAGTATAATTGTGTTTAATGACTACAGCGCATACTATATTTCAACAACGAAACATCTGGGCTGGTAGTTTACAGTGCAAATTACATTCACATTGTGGGATTTAATTACATAATGCTATCTGGGTCACCCCACATGGAGCAGGACGAATGTGCGAAACGAGAGTATTGCAGATTTAATCACTTTTATATTCTCTGTATATTTTATTTCTAAATCACAAAACGTACTCATTTCAAGACAGCTGGATATGGGTGATAACGTTGCAGTAGCAATATATGTATATACGGCATCTTGTTTAGATATATGCAGTTTCAATGACCTAGCTAAATGGACTAATTTGACTCATAAATACGTGAGATCGGATTGACTTTAAGTAATCAAAACGTTAAAAAAATTACCGGTAATTGATGAATTGATTGACAACAATGGTCTTGATAGTTGTAGTTTACTACTTACTAATGCACTACACATTGTAGTGTTTATAGCGCTGTATTATTGTTATGGATAACACAGTGTATATATGTTTAATAGAGTTAAATAGATATCACATGTAAATAAAATAAATATTAAACATGATAATATTAAAATATATTTCGGGAATGATTTTCCAAACGAGGTGTTATTTATAACAGTGGATGTAGCTGAACGGATATGTAGTTACATAACTAAAGACACTGCAGTCAGTCTGAATACAATGTCGTTCCATATATGTATATGTAACACATATGAATACAACGAATGATTGGCAGAATCTTTAAAAACATTGAATCCGTGATACGGATTGTGTTTTTGGTCATAGCATGCAAAATGTACCAGCAAATGTATCCGAGACAAACACATTATATATATATATGTATATGAATAATAACGATATAAATAGGTCGGTGAATGTTATAAACCATGTTTCTACGGCTTTATTCTCATTCTAAAAATACGCCAGTATGCAATAACAGGCCGTAGTATAAACATTTACTTTATAAATTATACTTAACATATGAGTCACGATTACGTAATTGCACCGCCAAAAAACAAACATAACAACTAAGTAATTAATCTGGTATATTCTGTTCAGGGTCATAGTGATATTCAGATAACTAGCTGACGTCGGGTTCTGAAGGTAAGTTGATTGAAATTAAAATTTAATATACTAATTGGATATATCTATTCACGACTGCGTCAAATTGTAAAACAAATATTCCAATTATATATAGTGAGATACGCTCACACACACATATATATATATATATTGTATTGTAAGTTTGCTTGAGTGACAAAGTGTACTCTAGCAGTGACCGGCCGACGAAGGGCATCCATGTATGTACATTCCTGATACTGGGGTGAACACCGCCATAACACTGTGCACAAACACTAATGCTTATAGCGAGGTCTTGTAGTAGTCAACGTTAATTGGACGGAACACGTGAACATACATAGCCCATATTATAAATGTCGTGACCGGAATCCGTTCTATGTAACCCAGATAACATATTCGGCTGACTAAATACCAAATGTGGGGCATGCAACTACCCGGATCAATTGGAAGCTATCGTTAGAAAGTTTGGATTAATTACGACCCCTCCTTATAACAGTATATGCCTTCGTTTATATAACACAACGGTACCGGCGTTTTAGTGCTTGGGCCATTTATCCCTATTTGCGTCCATCACACTAACCAATATTCTCTTAAATGCAAATAATAAACGAAAGGCTAATATGTGAAATTAAATATCCCCTAAAATTACCGCTTTTTTCCGATAAAACGATCACGTGATTGATCGTGCTAATTATCTTCTGGTTAGTTTGGGTTCTGAGCAGGAAGCTGAAGTTATCCCGCAAATTGTCTGTAGGTTACGATAACGAGCGCATAATAGTTAAACGTCTGCCACGTTAAATTGCAAATGGGGTGTGGACTCGCCCGCTGTTATAGTACTTCCGATGAAAATGACATGCTATTACGCCACCTAAAATCTAATCAGTATCTGCAAATCATAGTTAACAAACTTTGTGAAGACATAGCGTCAGTCACACTTAGATGCTAACAAGATATTGAAATGCACAGGCGCTGTATGATATAGTACCATTAAAGTTGGCAAAGTAAAATACATCTCAGTGTTGAACTAGATTCAAACGTTATATTAATATCTAAACTAATAGTTTAATCCCGTACTCCCATGTGTCAGGCGTGAGTCGCACGACGACGAAGTCCTGACGAGAATCCCGTTTTAATTGAATTTCTGACCACATACACAAACACTACCTTAATCCAGCTTTTGTAAAATCGTAAGCAATTTGTCATCAGTGTAAGATCTACCACCACAGAAATACAGCGTACTTATGAACGTGTCAATAGAGATTCCACTAATACCGTTATTATAGATTTTAGGTTTAGCTACACATGCACATTTACTAGTTTTTCGATAAACGCAACGGCTGGAATACACTCAACTGGTTACGAGATGAGGCAGACTGCGAACGCAATACGTAGATTCGATGGCGCGCATGATGGCCCGCGTGGTCACGTATTCATGATTCGGAACTATTCACTGCAGCGAGCGCCCTGGTTTTTCTGAAAGATGAGATCTGAATCTAAATGGAGAATGAAAGTAATAATACCAGGACATTGAAATAAATGTACTTAATATATATATATTGCTGAACGACGTGGCGGATAAATAGACAGTTCGATTGTACAAATCAGTTGTCGACTAAAAATAAAATAGAACGCCAAGAGCATTGTATCCAGTTTTGATGCAACAAATATATATGTCATATGTTATCAGGGTTAAACGTTGACTAAAATACAATAAAATAAGTTGGTGACAACCCGCCATTCAGCCATAAATATTCAATATAACCCTACACCGTAGTAAAATTTAATACGGTCACATAAGCTATCGTATACCGTATAGGCGATGTATAATTACGTAATAAATAAGTGTAAAATACAGTACAAATGTTTCTAATTACTCTGAACGGTATGATATGTGGTACGTACAGTGCAAAATTTATATATATATAAATATATGTGATATATGAAATATGATGAACGCTTGATTCACGCATTGAACTCCATGAAATATACACGCTTCACTGGTTATTACGCGTTCGACAGGACGAGTGAACCACAGTGAGAGATCGCCATGCGGTACTACAAGACTAGAATACAGAAATAAAAAAACATATATGAAACGTATACGATGAAAGTCACATTTCCTAAACTGGATTCAACCAAAATATATATATATAAATATATAAAATGGATCATTTATTTTGGTTGATTAATAAAACGGGTTGTTGTGATTTGTACATCGGTAATTAATTGTAGCCATCATAGTTGTATACGCTCAAATACGGCGGTTGGTATAGATACACAGAACCATCGAGACATTTGCATTATTCACGGCATGATTTAGTCGAGTACGGATTCAACACTTACTACCCCTGTTGTTGTACGTTTCAAATGTGCTTAGAATGATACATTTTAGTTTGTCAACTTGTTTTTTTTGAAGTTTTCTGGAAATTTGAAATGCGTATAAATTCGAATAAAACATTTTGACTCGGGATCTCTCATATTCGTGAAATGGATATGTAGTCATGTAGAAAATGTATTTTTTATAAATAATGATGGAATAAATGACACGCTGTGCTATTGCTCGAACTGAGCCGAGCTGTTAATTTAAAAGGTGATACATCGACTGACACTTGAGGGTATATGCCTTCACGCTAAGTCGGCGAGCTACGTTTGGCATGCCACAAATGCATGCAGTTATGTGTACATTTGACTAAAAAAAACTCAGATTACGTCAAATTCAGTGAATAAATAAAGGCTGATGGAACTGATAAATACATTCTCCTAGGCTATCGATACAGAGCTATTGCATGAAATGTTTAACTATTTTGAATAGTTAATTAGGACAACAATTACCAATTATTATCTACTACATTCATTACGTCACCATTTTACACACAGTTGAGCGTGATGGACAGCATGAAATGATGTGTTGCCTCGGCGACACACAACAATACAAAATATGGTTGGTTTATCAGGTGTGTATGTACAGATAAGTTAAAACGCAATTGATATATATGGGAAGCGATAACAACTGGTCGAAATACACAATTATTGATAACATTTATTTTTTCAACGACGGCTAATCGACCAATACACGTAATAGTATTGAATTTTTATTTCTTTGAACAGTTTACAAGGTTTCATAACAATATAATATACACCACACAGAGATTCCCTAGTCACAAATACTGAAGTCTGAACTGCAAAAACAACATGGTTCTTCTCTCGATGAAAATACTATTTTAATCTGAACAGTTGCTGCCACATTTGCAAAAATAGATCAGTTCTGTCATTGCTGCGAAGTAAACCTAATGCCAGCACGTGTCTCACGTGCAATGAGTCATATTCTAAGTTTGGTGAAACGATTTCAGTACCTAGAATTACAGTTGTGTAGAATGACCCCCTCCCCAAATGTAAACACACTAACACCTTCTTTAAAATCTTAATTAATTTGTAAGGTTTTGAGTTCAAATTAATCCAGTAAAAAATACAATAGTATAAATGCAAGACAAAGGGAAATTTCCATTAAACATTCTGACACACATCTATATAGTCTGTACTGAATACCTAATATATACAAAACTATACTATTTAGTTCTCTGCACACGATTTAAATATGTGTAGAAAACCAATACACTGAATAAAATAGACGCATATATGGCATGTATATTAAGATCAGATTTGTATTCATGTATGTGCACGTGAATTCTTGGCAAAACATATTCTTGGAATGTCAATCATGTTCATTTTAACTAATTCAGAATGCATTACAATTAAATGTGTTATAAAGAAATCTTTCTCGCACATCAAATTCATGACTGATGATGCGTTCACTACTTTAAAATAAATTTATACTCATAATGGTCGGAGTCATTTGACGTAAATGGGAATTATAATAGGGCCAAGAAAAATAATTGATTTGTTACTTGTCAGCGAGCGCGTCCGTTCAAATGGGTTGCTCATTGTATTTATTTCTATAGCTTTGCCATAATACTGTTAAACTAATAAAAATTGAAAAGCAAAACAAAAAACAAAAGGTGCATCACTGCACCATGTTTTGAAGATGTCAGGACCAGAGACAAATCATTTGTTCAGACTAATGAGCCATGTGGTTTTTGATATCTTCACTTTTAGAACCCGACATAGCGTGCATATGTACATGCAAATCCCTCATTGTCTTACCAAGCATTACCATCCCAGATGTTACATGCCATCGACTGATATTTCTATTGAAGAATACAATGCACGCATTGTGACAAATATTTGTGACACACAATATTGTTTTCATTGTCCTGCATTCCCACGTAACGTCTACGTGTCTGGTCAAAATTGTAAACAGTTTTCTGTTTCACTGCTTGAACGGTTTTTGTGGTATAACCGCGGATAAAGGTACACCAGTAATGGTATATTAGTTTATTAATATATATTAATGCGCACTCATTCTTGTATTTATGCAAGCGATGATTATAATATTAGAAAGAAATTATATTTACGTTTCTGTAGAAATGTTTTATTTATTCACGAAAAACTTATTGTATAATGAAGTATCTTTGGATTAGTTCACGCGTGTGTCCTTTCTAAGATGTGCTAGTAGTAAATACACATTCAGAAGACAAAATTGTAGATTAGTTAAGTTATTAGTAGTTTGGGCTGTTAGAAGTGCCGTTCAACAAGCATGTCAACCACAGAGACTCATTTTTTTACATTACTTGGCCCCCAATTGACACTCGTTGGTATAATTCGTTCCGTCTTAATATTTATGATGTAATATCTACATAGCATCACTGTTCAAAAATAACAATTAATTAAGAAAGCCAAACGCTAACAAATGTATATGTTTATTCATTGGTGTTTATAATTGTCCGAAATAAAACAAATAATAAAGACAAACATAAAACTCACTGAACACATCAATGTACTTTTTCTATTCACGCAACGCGACGTCAAATGAATATCTACGTGTGTGTGGCAACAGTTTATTTTGTTAACACCACATGTGTATACAGTTGTGAATAGAACATTGTATACACATACATCCCCTATTCAGACGTGTTCGCTTTCATTCTTCGTGAATCGTGGAATTAAATCACCTGGTTGAAACACGAATTCAGCTTCAATTCCTTAAAAGCGATTAATATACAGTCTTGTGATGCAAGGAAATTACTACGTTATACTTTCGTTATTCTGGGAGTAAACAATGTTTTTGTTCATTTAAGATCCGCATCATACTCACACAAGAATCTATTACGTTGGAATTTGCACAAGATAATCACATATCCAATTATCATGTATTGCTTTACAAAACGTGAAATAAAAAACAAATACTTTTGTTTGAACAGTCCAGTTCCTGATGGAAAAGTAACACATTTCATGGTGTCGGCTCGTTAACATTCAAAATAGCCAAGACTAAATATAGCCAACAAACACATATATCCAGGATTAATGCTTATTCGAGTCACGAAAAATGAAGGGAAGACGTCGACAACCAAGTTATATTGCTTGATGTGAATTATGTTTTACTGAATGGATACAAAATAAATTTCAATTGTTCGTTGGCTGAAACATAACACAATACGATATAATATGATACTAAAATTAAACATTAATGTATGTATTATTTGTAATTTAAAAGTTATGGTTTGTTGTAGCTCGGTGTAAGGGGATTATGGTGATTAATATCTGAATAGTACAGGTATTTTGCAATTTTAAAATACGTAAATATATATAAGAAGGTAATTAGAAAAGGTATAAAGAATTTCAAAAAAAATATCACAACAGATCTCAATCTAAGCATTATTGCTTATGCTATGGTAATTCAAAAGTGTGCTCTAGACAAATATGTAATTAGCACGTTCAACCATATCAATGATGACGCTGCCTGTCGTACAAGTTGAAACATATCATTTTTTTTAAATAACCTTACTAATTATTCTTCCCCAATATAGTATGAGCTTTATTGATTTGAGTTTCGAATTACTAATCATTGAAATACCCTGATAATTGCAACTGTTGGTTAAACAATGTGCGTCACAAAAATCGATTTCGTGTTAATCAAAGCAAACTGACCTTAAAACACCCGACGTTAATGACTGGACAGTATATTGAAAGACTGGCGCTAAGGCCAAACAAGAGCGATGTTTAGCCTTTGTTATAGTGCACACTTTCAGAGATATCTATTCAGGGATATACCGAATGTAGGCTTATGTGCGTCATAATGACGCCAGATTACATATATGATGTTTAAAGAGGCAATTTGGATGATGTGTGCGTGAGAGAGAAACAAAGCAATGACTGCTGTCCCAGCTTCAGACAAACATTTACAGCGCAATCTAAATGAGTAAACGTTATCATTATTTAGAGCTTTATAGAATACCTAAAACGGGTTATTTATTTAATGTAATAATTAATCCTGAGTGTGAAAATATACATACATTGTGGCAATATGACATTAAATAACTTCGGTTATATTTAAAATGACGACATCACCAGTTTAACGTGAACACTGTACGCTGGGAATACTTTACACTGTAGCATATATGTTATTTCAAATGACCCGACCCCCCAAGGTGACCTACCGCCACACACACAATATAATTACTATAATGTCAGTCATAGTAATTTCACTATTATGTCCAATCCCATACATTAAAACGCCTAATGACAATACTTGTTAGTCTGTAGTTTTCATTAACAATGCCATGTCCAGGGGTTTTTATGCATAATTATTCATACCTTAGAAGTCTCTAGCAACATTACGGATGACAGGATGATCATATTTATCGTCATGGTAACAGGTGTGATATTATTGCGTATAAGAGGCATATTAGATAGATCTAGAATATGCACGTAAAATAAAGATTACCTTGTTTACTAGTTGAATTACGCTGTGAGAGTAAGAGAATTGAACAATAATAATACACAGACATAAAAAGAAGCATTACTAAATCACGGAAAACTATTGCTCTTGACCTCTAGGGTATGATTTAATGTCGACAAAATCTACTGTTTTTTGTTTTGTTTTTGCCGAGGGAAACAGATACGGCGAGTTACCCTGTAAACTTTGGTTTGATGTTTTAACACCCTTCATAACAAAAGATGATCGCATGTCACTGCTGTGCAATACGGATAACCATGTAGGACATTCTTGCTATTAGTTTATTGTATTATTGGTATAACTGCATTTAAAACAGAACTATGAGTTGTTGTTTGCAATGTTAAACTGAAATATTATGTTAATGATATTTCTTGCATGCAATTTTAGATATTGATACTATCGACGAGCGAATCTGGTTAAAGTATGGCGAGGCGTCATCAAATATTCCTACATTATATTGCATAAAATAATATTTTGATTTGCCATAGTATTTTGTTTAAACATAAATATTGACAGGGGTAACATATTGCACATGTCCATATTTTAGTTTGATTGAAACCATTGATATCACGTAGTCCCTGCATTGAAATGCACCGAATTGTTACATCGTCAACTGAAGAATATTTTGAAAGAAATAATTGGCAAAAAAAGAGGGAACAATAAGGGTACTATGAAGCCCAATTTACGATGCTTGTGGACAAAAGATACGTATTGAATATCATCGGTGTATACGTAATTTCACCGTATAATAATTCTCACCAATGCATTGAACTATGTCAGATTAGACTGTCAGAATTGGTTCATTTTACTCAGGATTATAGTTTAATATATCTTGTATTTCAATAACGTTTTAGGAACAATAACTATGTCTACTATGATATACGAATAGCATTTCTTGGCATTCCTCCGTAAATGGGTATAGTCTATCATTATTCCTTATTCAATGTTCCCTTTTCCGTAGACTGAATTTTAGACCGAAAATAATTGTAAGATTCAACAACATAGAAACAACAATTGAATAAACATATATTTGGGTAAACGGGGACAGTGTTTGTACATACTAGACAGATGATCAAATTCAAGTTCATTGCTTTCTGAAGTGTTTTTTTTCAGCCATCAAATGCACAAACCGTGACGTGCCGTATTGATTGCTATAGAGAATCGTCAAATGATTAAAAATATTAAGGTTATTACTTAAAATCACTAATATGATTTCCTGATGCATTTCACAATACAAATGTCACAACAGAATTACTTTGAATATTGCTCTCATATTTACCGGTCACATGACAGGTTAAGTAATAAACATATTTCTAGACAATTACGTTTTTTGATTGATGAACTATTACAATATTATACATATTCATGAAATCAATTATAAATGTCAGAATACATATATTTATAAATATGTAATTAAATTAAATAAAAACAATTGTGTCCCTTTTGTCTTCAGTGTCATATCAAAAGGGTGGATTGGCATGTTAATCGTCCTTTTTTAATATATTTATATAATCATCTGACACATTTAGTGCATTGCCTTTGAAAATGTCCCACTATTTTCATCAAAAGCAGGCATATGTGTAAGGCGTGAGTGGATTTGTGTGTGCGTGTGTAACAAATTATTTCTCAATCATATGGCTTAAATTAGTAAATCGCAGACAGTATATCTGGTATGTGCATATTCACGGGTTATATTTTATTATTGAGCAATGTTTTATACGTTATTAAATTTCAACTGACATTCTCTGTACTCATTGAAAACACTTCTAGGCAACGCTGGTCCCCATGTTGTTAAGGTTAATTTCCCATTCGCCATAAGGCTAACTTACATTGTAGCTGGTCGTTCAGTTGTCTGGCAGTTACTGGCGATCGTTTTACTATTTACGGCTTCAAAATGATGTAAGTTTAGTGGAAAATGATGTGAAGAGTTTAGAACACTATATCACAATGTCAAAAGACCGCTTGTTTCAAAAAACCAGGTCGATCCATATAATTGATATTAGTGTTGCCATGGTAACGGCCTGCGGACGTTCGCGCTAATTTCGGTTTACATTTATTTGACATAATTCAGAACTTTGTTATATTAGATCATTTTTCAAATATGCTACGAGCTGACTTACAATTCACGAATTTAACATTCCTGTTATATTGTCACAAGGCAATTTGTAAACGATATGCCCAATCAATTTTGATTTAAATATTATTAATTTATCATTCGATTCCATTGAACCTATGTATATAAACAAAAACTTGTTAAACACGTGCACAACAAAAGCGCCAGAAAAACCAAATAATGATTCCCGTGGATGTTGTTTTGTTTTCAATGTCAACACTACCTGCCATTAATTAACATTTAAATAATTTAAGTGCGATTTTGTCTCAAAAATTGTATGAATTACCAATCTTATTCATCTATTGGCGTCAACAATAAGCGAACAGTTCAGAGTGTGTGGTCACGATCAGTTATTACGATTTGATGAGTATGTACTCGTCATATTCACGTTATCTTTGTGATACACCAGACGAATATAGTTCGGGTACTACAAAGAATAACCCAACTCTCAAAACAAAATTAAATATCAGAAGAAAATTTGTGCTTTTCTAATTCACCCTGTCAAAGGATTTATAATGATGAACGATGACAACGCAACTGGGGTATACAGTGCATGGCGTCAGTCAATGGTTGCGACTCAAATTATTTCAACGGCTGTGCATGGTATTTCTAAGTACACATGCTTTTGTATGTTATTCGGACGATAGCGTAAATATCAATTCAAAATGCACAAACGGACAATACCGATGATGTCGAAAGCATAAACAGCCGAATGTCCTACCTTACAGGTCAGTCTGCAGCAAATTCATCAACAGTGTCGAAGATATTGAATGTTCTGGTGTCTGTGTGAGCAACAGTGTAGTGAGTTGATAGGAGGATGGTCGCTTGGTGATACATTTCACCTCTATAACAACAACATCCGGGCCTATGAGGGCGTCATAGCACCAACGTGTCATGAAATCCTCGTCAATACGCAATCCTCGCAGTCTCTAGGATGATTATGATTAGCAAACGTGGAGATGGATATACATGTTCATAAGGACATAAGGCATCTCCTCCAAAACCATACTTTCGACTGACAATGCGACAGTGGCGGATCCAGCAAAATGTATTGGGGGGGGGGGGGGTCCAAGCTACGCTTAAGATATACGGACTGTAAATCGCAGAGAAGCTACGCGTAATCCAGATGATACGAATCGTCATGCGTTTGGGGGGGCATGGCCCCCTTGCCCCCCCCCCCCCATCTGGATCCGCCACTGCAATGCGATGTGAGGATTGGAGTCACGGAGTAGCATGCATAGGCTGAAGGTCATTGAACACTGACTGAACAAGTAACCTGTAGAATGCTGTGTGGGTAATATTTTTATATTGATTTTTGTTGCATTTGCAGCAAATAGTTACCAAACAATGAGAAATCTATAGGATTGGATATACCTCTCAGCTGGCTTCACATGCATAGTTCAAGACTGTCTAACCGGTGCTTATACCAGGATTTAGTTGCAGCACTGTGGTCTGTGGTTACAGCTTCATTTTCCGAGTAATCACAAGAAATTGACATTACAATAGAAAATAAAAGACTGGCACTCCCATACAATTAATAGCAAGTGAAATTCCTGGAATTGAAACATAGATTTTGAAGTCACTGGTGTAGGCATTGAATAACTTCAAGTTGGTATAAAGACGAGGTAGTTTATTTAATCAGTGCTGAACTAGAGGTTGAAATTATAATTAAGTTCGTTGTCATATAATTTGTTTATTTAAATTTCTCATGAATTCAAATAGAATACACTGGTGAAAGGATGTTTTTGAGGTGTGGTTACATTGTGTATGGAGTGGTAGGGTTGGGTGTCATATCATTTTTTCATTTTCAACTCTCATGAAATCACACAGAATTTCACTTAATTTATTTTCGATGAAAAGTTTTCAAGCATACGGTGTGAATCAAATTTTCACTGTGCTGTGTCAAGTCTCAATAGAGTATGAGGGAAATGGCATTTTCACTGGAATTTATTTTAGCGGAAAAATGTTCACAGTGAAAGGAAGTATTCCACATTATTACATATATACTGCAGTTTATTTTGATTCGTCCCTGAAATCAAAATCGGTACTTCCACACCCCATATGCAAATGAGGTCTGAGAGCGAATAAAGTAGTCCGTTCAAGAGTAGCGTTTTTCGAAACATAGCAGAAATAAACTATATTTAGAAGCACGATACTTTACGTTTGGGTACATGAACATATTTGCCGAGTGAAATGAAATTTGAACAACAGTAATGGTACTTCTAAGCAGTAACTTATTTTGACTAAAACTAATTTGCATATCACCCATGCAATGATGTTTTTGGTATTTTCACGGTCAATATGCAAATGAACATGGTATTGGCGATTCGCTCCACTTGGATTGCCCTTAAAATCACTTTAATTTTGTGTATCTGTGTGTGTGTGTGTGATTTCTAGTGTTTTCACGTATTAATTTCTTCTGTGATTTGTTTGGCTTGGCCGATTTCGCTCAAACTTAGCAGGTAGGTCACACCTTCACCCTAGTTATCAGGAAATATATCTCCTACAACACCTCAGACATAGCTCATTTTGCTCAGCTTGAGTGTGGGCACAAAGTTACTATTGGTAAAATCTGAAAACAAATTCTGACCACCGTTTCCATGGAAACAGCCAACAACTGAATTTTTTAATACCTTCACGCCAAATGTATCACACCCTACATTTCTATGATTAAAAAGCATGGACGTAGCTCATTCTAATCTGCTTGAGTGTGGGCAACAATTTACTGAGATTTTTTTTGGCTTGGCTAATTTTGTTTATAATTGACAGGCAGGTCGTACCGTCACTAATTGGCAAAACAATCCTGGTCCACAGCTACCCAAAATTTATTACCTCCCACTAGTCTTGTATTCATGCCTTTTATTTTGGCTACGTTGCACACCGGTAAGAGATCACCGACGCCGACATTGTTACACTGTATCAACGTAATCCCGACGCAACTTTGAACTTTGAATGAACTGTAAATGCTGCCTGCAATCTAGAAAATACTATCGGTTGGAAATAATAAATTTAAGGGATTGTTCAGTTACTCTGGCCTGCGGGGGTCGGCAGATTCCATTTTGTCAGCTGTAAATCTCAGTTGAACCTCCCTATCAACAACAAAAAGTGGGCGACCCCCTAACATTATATTTTAAAACATGCTGACACCCCCCCCCCCCCGAAAAACAAAGAAACATTAACAGTTTTGGCTCTGACATGATTACAAAATGTATGATGTGCATTGAAAATATCGTGGTTTGCCGTAATTTTTAGTGTTTGCATTTAATAGACCAGTCACCTTAGGAGGGGAGGGGAAGCATAAAGCCAACAAAACGACTACAGAAAAGGCTGCAGGAAGTAGGGAAATCTATGCTGCTAAAGATAGTGAATAAAAACAAAGCTGTGGAGTACTCACTCAATAAACGCCCTTTATATAAGATAGGAAAAGAGGATTTGAATCTAGGCGGTTTGAAAACTAATTTGGATTTAATATATCTTTCATATCTTATAGACCAGGAAAGCTTTACACCTGAAGCACAGTCTGTGCTTATGAAAACAAAGGACACTTTGATTTTTGTATAAATTTGTGTTGGATTTTGGTATTTTACAGAGCCAAATATGCATATTTAAAAGTTAAAAAAACAAAAAAACAATTTATTTATATACATGAATCCATTTAACTTTTTTGATTTGCTGAACAAAAATTGCCACTGCTCTTTGTACTAATTGCTGTGTTTTTCCGTCTCCAGCTACACTTGGATAAATCCAGTAAATATCTTATACAATGGTGACTTCAACTTTAAATAAAATAATCTGATATCACATGGACTTGGGATGTGTTCAAAACTTAACTGTATAATTGCATGGGGCTCTGCCGCATTGCATAATCTGTTAGTTATTTGCCAACTTCAACCCCAAAATATTTAGCCTATAACATTTTTTCCATCAACAAATTTATAGGCAATATGGGTAATAGTTATTATTAAGAACACATTTGTACGATTAACTTTTTAATCTATTGTTCTGTGTGAATTGTTGAAAACAGGGTGACCCCCCCCCATTCGCAAAATCAAAAACAGGGTAACCCCCCTACTGATCCACCCCCAGGCCGAAGTAACTGACCAATCCCTAACAACAGCATACGTCCTAGCAATAAAATAAAATGACTTCTAAGGACTGAATGTTTTTTTGCGAACTTTGTATACGGTGCCCGGTTTTATAAACCAACGTTAGCTTCACGTTCATGTCCTACCATGGCAACAGTCGAAAACATATTGCTAGTTTTTTTAGTGGAGTGGATCGCCAACCGGCTTGTTTTCATTGGCAAAATCGTTCAGCAACATGTTTGGCATATTAGGTGTACATCACATGGACTACTACGATTGAGAGAACTTTATGTATGTTGAATGAGTTTTATAAACCCCGAAGGGCTCTTGGAAGATCCACCCGCAGTAAAATTAACGATTGCCATGGAGGCGCAACCATCAACATAAAAATCCCAGGAGGTTTCTGCTGGCGACGTTACCCAGTTCCAAATAAAGATCACCAACGCCAAATAAGCAACATTTTAACCGGTAATCAAGATTAATTCAATCCACAGCTAACAAGCAACATCACAAGTCATGCTTGCGTGCCTTCACCATTGTATTCAAACGAATCACGTGGTGTGCTGTTCTCTTTCAAACCCGGGATTCGATCAATAGGGGAGTTTCAGTAAAAAAAAACATTGCAAATCATGCAAATTCAACATTTTCAAACCAGTATACTAAAACAGAAATGCTCAGCGATGCAAAAGAAGGATAGATGTTACTTTTCATTATACACATCTCTGTTGATACAATCCCTCACATATTCTATTCCCAGTTATACCTGCGTAAATGGATTAGCCTCTTTTGATGTTGACATTTAGACTAAAATCACGTGACAGGCTGTTAAAATTGGCTGTTGCATACACTTTCGCCGGTCTGGAAAATGTGTTTAGTTAGCTCTCATTCAAGTAACAATGCAGATTTCCCAGTGGGAGTGAAACTATTCGACTCTGCCATTAAAAAATAGGGGTGTTTTGAGCAAAAAAACGAATAACCCTGGAGTGCACACAACACACTGAATTTCGGAACAAATCTTGCATTATTTACAGCAGCAGAATACCACAGAAATATCAGACGAAACATGGAAACACTATATATGTATTTCGGCCTGAACCCTCTCTATTGCAATTCCAGGAATTACCCCCCATATGTGCAACCATTTTCCTTCTTGGTACCACCCAAGCCTGAAAACAAAATCTTAATACCACGCTGAAGCGTTTGGTAATAATACCGTACACAACGACCGTAAAGTAAATTGTTTGTTTACATACAATACTAACACGCGCTGCGCGACGACCACCGTCCTTAAGTTGTGAAAGATCTCTCAATTGGATTATTTAAATATAGGTCACACCATTTTTAGAAATCAAAATGGATGTTCAAAATTCAAATTTGCCAATAAAGAAATGTCACAGTGCTTTCACAAAAAAAGTTTACATATTTCATAAGTAATTTGCAACATATTTACCTAAAGTATCACTCAAAAAAAATTAAATAATAATTCGCGCGATGTTCCACGATGTGTCGCACATTCTGGTCCATACGCCTACGCACACGCCTTGACTGGGTCGTCCCTTTCAGGAGCTTGTATTCATCCGCGGTAACGTCACAGCGATCGCTCTGATTGGTCAACGTGTCACGTGTATATGTAGGCATGTGAGCGTATTATGGGTGTAGCCAAGTTTGAGCTATTGAGCGAATCACTATTGAATATTTTCGTATTCCGTATAAAATATTAAGAATTCAAAATTTACTAACTTTCTTTATTACATAACCTAACTTATGAACAAGGAAACGTTGGCAGTGGTTATCAACGAATTCCTTTGATGTTGTTGTTGTTGTCGTTGTTGTATTACAAGGAATGATGTTTAGTCATTCATGTCAACTGATCACACGACCAGGTACGGGTTGGTAAGGACGTCGACGGCCATGGATGATCGGCTTAACCGAGACCGTATGAATTGCACGATGTGTTATTGCCTTCTCAGGATCCGCTGGAGCGCACAGTCGTGTGCACGCGCGGCGATGCGATCGATTATGCAACTTTCGAATTCAAGTCGTCACTGACAAAGCCAAGTAGCAAACTCTGAGAGCGATAGTTTAGCTGAACTTTTCTTTCAAAAGTCTGATAAAAAGACGTATAATAATTAGATTGTTAAATATATAGGAAATTACAATTTGCAGAATAAATAGTTTTCAAAAATGTACCGTTTATAAACATAAAACACAATTATAAATTTGAAAACTGACGTTGACCAATATAGCCTTAAATCCAGTCATTCAGAGTGCCCTTCCCAGTGCACTTCTCCTGGTGAATTGCTCGGTAAATACGTAGACGGCACAGAATTCTGTGTCATCTCTGAATGTCTGTTTCCGCAGCCCTCAAAACCGAATCACTCATCTATTATTCGTATATTGTTTGTAAAGTCTCGCACCAGTAGACGACATTTAGTCTATGGCCAATCATTATATGTTGTTTCTACATGATTTTAGAATAAACAATAGGTTTGAAATTTCTCTTCCTTCTCCAAATTATTATATTGTATGTCCATAAATTTATGTGTTGCCCTTACGTTCGTGATAATAATCTTGGTATTCTACTTTTTATTTGATCGCATTTATTACAGATTATTATGTTCAAAATATGTGTGTCAATTCTGACAAACAAACAGACAGGCAGACGGACGGGCAGCCAGGCTGGCAGGCAAGCAGATAGACAGATAGATAATGATAATTTATTTTCACTAAATTTCCAAAGTATCATATCTGGACATCATATATAAGAAACGTAGTGGTGATATTACTTTTTTTATTATTATTAAGAAAACATATCAAAAATTATTAACAGGAAATGCAATAAACAAAATGGCGCCTTCTATGGACCATTGTCAAACTCATGATGTATTTAGAATATACTGTCACACGCAACGTAATATTACCGTAATTGGTATAGTACAGGTGTGATGGTTCAAATACCAAAATGACAACAGTAACAGAAAGACTTCCCTGGCGGCGATAATAACATACGAACACGGAGCCAACAGATGAGGTTTCAACTGGTACTGGTATTATTATACTCTGCAAACATCAAGTACAATAACGCGGTAAAACTCCACTACTCCAATAACTAGATACTTAAACTCCAATACAATTCAACGAGATCTCCGATCTGAACTCAGTGCTGAACAACTCCCCTATATATACCTCCACTGTCTATAAATAGACCATTACATCAGCATACATAATAAGTCTGGCACTTACTACAAATTTCTAGAATGTTCCATTACCTTCTATTGCCTCCTACAGTGTTCTATTACCTATTCAACCAGTTTCTAAAAAAAAATCTAGAATATTCCACCCAGACACAGTACGGTTCTAGAACATTCTCAGTGACACGGAAGTGGTAAATAAGTCGTATGCGACATATATCTTGCTTTAGTCTTTGACCAATCTCGCTGTGCCTGCTATTATTCTGATCAAGATGAAGTATATTACAATGGCGGCATCTGTGTGGCCAAAAAGCAGACGTTTCAGTCACTCGATACCAACACTGTATTAAACACCTACATAACCATACACGAGTCTAATTAGGTCAGTATTTCGGTTCACTCCATGGTTTCCAACAACAAGTCCATTATAATGTACTCATAACGAGTTCATTCACTGACTGTCTCTCGAACACCCTGCGGGCGGGGCTCTGTGTTATAATGAGGGTATTCATGTTAGGTACAGACACAGCTAATATAGAAATTTAAATATGCGATTTCCATACGCGTAAATATCCAGTGAAACAAACTAAATGTTTGAAAATATTTCTCATTTTTCAGATGGCAACTAAAAGACATTTTGAGATTTAAAAATATATTCCTGAAAATAACTAACGCTACATTGTTATTCGACAAAACAATCACAAGCTTACATACTGCCAAACAACTTAATTTAAAATATATAATTTTACATCGAATATAATAAACATGCATTTCGGTAAACCAATAATACGTTTGAAAAAAATGTATTCATTCATTTATTAAGAAAAGCGATATTAATCAATGCAACTATGCTAGATATGTTTAAGAATTAATAATGTAATTTTGTCTAGTTTATTGAAAAGCAAATACGGATGGTGATTTGCCGCCGACTACATTGCCCTTCGTGATACCAGGAGGATTTACTGGTCTGATATCTGACACAAAAAAGTCGTCATAACCATCTGGGTTATGATGCAAGTGAGCTAAGTATATGTTAATAAAGTCACTCTGTTTGATGCCGTGTCTTATTTATACGTAGATGAACACGTGGACGTCCGTTAACGTCAATACTGATTTACAAAAAACACCATCTGTTCAGAGAGTTATTGTTTGGGAATCAGTAGCGTCAGATCAGGACAATGGTTTCACGATGGGGATATACTGATGATAAAAAAACAAACATCTGTTCATATTTTTACTTTAATCTACTAGTAGTATATTTCACTGGACACGTCGCGTTGTGATATGTTGGGAATATATACATTGTAGTGTTCATACATTTGAAACATGCAAACACCTATATGTGGTGAATTAATTAATTAAAGACCACAGTTCACAGTGTCATGCAGGTACTAAAGAACAATATGTCATTATAAGTAATGTTAAGTATTTACATTTTCCGTACATTTTGGGTTGCGAACAACTAAAACTGTTAAGGGAACATAATTGTGTTAGTTGTTTTATTCTGAATTAGGAAGGGGTTGTACCTAACACATTCTGCTCACAAAAACGTCAAATATCTCAAAAGTGTTATTCATTGAGAAATGGCGACTTATGTTTACATCCTCAACTCACAGCTATATCAAATATTAGGCGTGTAACAACGATATGCATGATCATACAGCTATGGGAATAACGTATTACGTTATTCTGTAACGGGCTTGAGAGGCTTACAGAGTTCTTACAACTAAACCATAGTCAGTGTTCGCATTGCGTGACTGTGTTGGTTCCAGTGTGCTCTATTGATTCGGGTCTGAGGGATCTATAGAAATACGGTCTATCGAGTGATGACACACGTTATAACTCGGCATATAATCAATATGCTTTGTACCCGACGAGAGATAAAATTGACTGGATTTAATGAAAGGATCGTGCCATTATTTCACACCGTATTTACAAATTTGTTAACAAAAAATTCGTTACAAAATCACGTTGGGTGTTGTGAGCGCGTGACAGTGTAAATCGGTATTATTGATGTAACAAGAACCATTTATTGTTGCATGAATGTGCTCAGAGGCACCTCGTTGGGTATCCCAATATTCTGGTGATTTTTGTTGAACTAACTTAAAGGGGAACCTTCCAAGCTCAGGGATTGCACCAAAGAATCATAGAACACTATTGTTTATGTTGTTTACAATGTTAATCTACCTATCTATTTTAATCCAGAAAGTAAATTTGTTGCGAGATTAGGCTTAACTGGAAGTGCCCCTTTATATTTTTTCAAGTACGCTGTTTTCAATGAGGTGTACTTGTTTGTTGCATCATTTCTCGAAATTATTGTCAACGTCATCGTAGTTGCCAATAACATACAAATCGGATTATGACAACATAGTTCGTTTCATCTGGGGTGAGCCAATCTTATTCAATAATGTCGCTGAATATTTTCACTCTGTTGTAATTAGTCCATGCCCCCCATGGGGTCCATGCACAATTTAGTCCAGTGGTACGACATATTCTCGTTACCGTCCAACATTACATTGTTTTGAATACAAAGCTTGTAACGTATTCATTGTATATATTCTCTTGTTCAATTTTAATCTTTAAATTGGTTCTCCAGCTGACATCGATGGAAACTAATTTTGTGAAGACCGTTCACTACAAACACACAGTGATATTAAACAAACATGGTTATCGAGTGAAATCAAAAGCAATTGTTTAGACGGCCTTCTGTCACAAGAGGGCGTTGTTACGCTCGCTCTTACGTCAGACCGTGTTTTGTTTAGTTATAATCATAAGAAAGAATTGTTACAAATTAATGATTATTCTGTTTAATTCCATAGCTAAAGTATGTTTTTCCGAACGGCATTATTGCTTAAGTTATCCGGGGATGACTAGCGCACAAGTTTCACCTGAATCAAACGTGGATAGGCGCACACCATGCCTTATTTCCATAATCACCGGAAACGTGCTCTCAGCGATGAATCACATTTTAAATGGAAGCACTTTGATCAACAGATGCACTTTAGTGAACTGTACCCGGTCACGTTCTGTGCCTACTTAAACGCTACTATTATGACACACACATGGTCACGAAGCGATCGATTCATTGGAAACAGACACGTTCGCGCTCATCACAATATGGTTCGTCTTAACACTTGCATTTGAGTTTAATGGTGGTGTATGATGAACTTCCTGTCATCACAATATATCAATGCACATATCTGTGTATCGGCAATATTGTTCAAGTTGTTACATTATCGTAGACATATATATCACAAACTACAGCATATTCTAAACAATCTCACTGTTTATATAATTAATTGCCCTTGCACATTGCATACCCACAGTATTAGTACGACCAGGTTTGAAGAGCTTTACATATACATTGGAAAGGACTTATATACAATGTATACAATTGAAGCGATCACAAAAAAACATTGGGTTCAATGCTTGCCTTGTAACTTCAATGTAGCGTGAAATGAGTAATGTTCCAAACGATTAAAGTGAACTGCAAATCTCCAACATGGAGTATATTGATATTTCTTTTTATTGAAAACGTGCAACACATTTGAATGTCACATATGTCTCTGTAAGTATTTGAATCCTAAACGCACTGGTATAACTTCCTATCGTTGTTGCTTTTCAATACTACCACTTTAATTTATAGTAATGTGATAATTTTTACAATGGCATAACATAGACAAATAAATAAAAAATAGAGTTATTTACAAAATAATTTCACCAAATCACGTTCCTGAACACATTGTTCGTTGAGCCCTTGTCATGAAATATTTTGTTGACACTGGCTAGCCCTATAATATTTATGCGTGTCCAATTGAGAATACAGACTTGTCAAGGGCGAGACGCAATTGAGAAAGTACTTATTTTCTATATAAATTATACATTAACGAGACGTCGGTTACAGCAATCCAACTGGCACAGAGCAGTTAGACGTCCACGGATGCGCAGCAGATTTCTTCATATGTCTCACACTTGTACCCGAAGGCCCCCATCATTAACATTGTCATGTATGTTTAAAACCCTAGACAAACTATCAATAATACTACATTTATTGTATTGTCGAATACCCCGTTGAATCACTGACACAAAACCAAGTATACTCAAACCAATTCAAATGCATGTTTTAATTACCTTAATACAACCAAAACATGGAGCTGTCAATAGAGGGAGCAATTGATGTTGTTAGCGACAGACACTCATGTAGTAGCTACTCTCCAGTCTCCAGCGCTGTAGTAGTCATTGTACATTCAACTGAATATTCACAATATGTGGACACAGAGAGAAGCTAATCTGATACATGTACGTGATATGATATAAATTCTAGGAAATAAATGCATAGATATAAACGATTTCATGCACATGTACAGTATATTATATATATATATTAAAAAAACATCGCGTGACAGTGTTGGGCTTTATTGATTGGAGTTTGAGAGCTATAGAAATAAGGCAAATGTTGACACACACCATAATACACTATATAATCAATACATATTGTACAGGACGAGGGTCTCAATGGATTGAAATGAATTGAATGGCAGAATGGTGCCATTCTTTCGCACCATATTTGTAAATTTGATTTTAAAGTGTAACACGATGTTAACAAAAAAAACTCGATCCACATTTAAATCTGAACGTATGTCTGTGTATTCATTTATTATTAGAGAATTAAAAGCCCTGTTTGATTTCAGGAGTGTTTGTAAAAGACTCTTTAAAATACAAGTGTAACCCTTGACCCTACAGTGATGTAAATGTATGTTGATTGACATAACATGCTATCATAACCATAATGCTTTAAATTATTCTAAAGTCAGCGTGGGGACGTTTGTAAGGTTCGTCCAATAAAATTGCCCGTACTATAAGAATGAAACGCAGAAATAAAATATAGAGATAAGATCTAGATAAATATAGATAAGATCGGTGTATATATTTTGATCTATATATTATTTGCATCGATTCCCTACTCACATATTAAGTTAAAGGAATCTCATAAATTACAATTGTTTTATTTACAATTAATAAACAAAAAAGCTATTTTATAACGTTTATGGATAGTTTACCACTGGTTTACAACCGACACTGCAAACAATAAGCATATCAACATTGGACACCAGAGGGCGTTGCCGCTGTACCGAATATTTAAGCATGCTAGAGCTTACTGATTATGTTCATAAGCAATGTATTTTCATTATACATTCTTAACTAGTAGATGTAAGCACAACTTGAAGATGCTACTTTTAGTTTATACAATATAATATAGATTTAATAACAGCAAATGTTGAACCTCTATGTCACTGTTCATGTATTGTATCCCGATTCTCACTGGAAGTCTACGAAACCTAATTTCAAATCGAAAGCTAACAGAAACACCCACTACTTTACTCCTTTTTCAGACAGCTAAGCGAACAAATAAAAAGATTGTACTAAATACATAGTACATATGGAGTAAATTAACAAAATAACACGTTCAATTTTAGCCCATGTTCACGTTAAACGACCTTCGTCTGTGCTGTTCCTACTGCTTCGGTATATGGGCATTTTGGCTATAGAGATGATGACCAAAAACACTGACATACACCACATTACGTGAATGACCTTGTGGTAATAAGGCAAACTACCAAGGTGGCACTACTGTATCAGGCTGAAGTGAGTGTGAAGCGGCGTCTCTAATCACAGCTGAAAAGACTTATGTTAACATAAACAAATATACAAGTGGGTAAAATTTATTCCATCTTAATTTGAATCGATGGAATTAAATTTAAACATAACCCCGCTGGTTGTGTAAGCACCACACAGAATGCGCCATTGTAAGCTGCCTTCCAGTTTTGTAATTGGCAGGGCGCTGTAGTCCAATGACATTTGGTTTAATATTTTCAGACAGGCAAGGACGAATACGCCACACAATGTCCATTCTGTCTAGATGACAAATGACATATTGGATTGTGACGAAATATTTATACATCTTTATGTTATATAACGACACATTCAGAATGGTACGACTCACTTCTATTTGTTAACCCTTGCATCCATTGTATTTCCCACGTATTTGTCAATGTATCATTTAGTTTTGAGAGTGAAATTTAAAACGCACTATAAGAGTGTGTTAAGTCCATGGGACAAGTCGGAAGTGGCAAGCTATGTTTTATTTGCTTCGTGGATCGAGTACTGCACACTCGTATTCCCAGCGTCCACATTTTCTTTCAGTAAAACAGATTCATTGCGAATGTAATGAAAATCAATGACATTACTGAGGATTAATATGTACAACAGTTGGAAGGCTGGCGTTCACACTGCAGATGCTATTAGCACACGTACATTTCTAACACTCTGCTTCTTTTTAAGGATTTAGTAGACCGTTTTATTAAAAATGGAATCAGTGTATAGAAAATCAAATGGTCAATTAATCGTACATTCCATCGTTTTCCTTCACTTTTTTCAGATATAGTAGATACTGACTCATCACCATTTTTTGATAAATGTGTGCATTCTAAAATATGGCTCCTTGAATGTCAAAAACATTAAGCGGACACCATATTCTTGTTTAAACACAAACACAATTTATTTGAAATTGTTCTTAGGATTATGGTTTTCGTGTTTTACCTTTTGAGGAAGAATGGTAGTATCCCTTTAAATTTGTCACCGTATTTCACTGGATCTTCAACAAAATACTTCTTTACTTAACTTCTTTAATCACATGAAGGTTACACTTGACGTAACATCGATGTATAATATAAAATATATTGGTTGATATGGTTAAAACATTTCTTATATGATAACAGACGTGCAAGTAATTATTTTGTCTCTGTAAGTTTCATGTCACGAATTTCATTTTCCAGATCACCTTTGCTTGGTTGGTTTGTTTGTTTGTGGAGTGCTTGATGAAATGTATGAGTAGTTTTGTTTTGAGCATAACAATACGTTTCGAAAACTGGTGCGACTTGCCTGCAATGTTACTCAGAGATAAGGTCAATGAACTCCTCATCCCCCATTACAACAAACGTCATACACCATATTGGACTTTTGAATTTAATGTCACTAAATATATGTGAATATTAACCAGAGTCACGAGAATTAGCCATGACCTCATTTTGAATGCCAACTTTTTTTTATTTAACGTAATTATTCGGGGAGATGGTTATAGTGTTGTAAAGTGGAAATGAGTAAAAGGGCGTGTACATGTTTGTTTCTCTGCTCTCATTGGGATTATATTTAATTCAATCATGCAACTAACTCACGTGATATTGGGATACATATTAAGATATTGTTTGATTTTATTGAAACAAATTTAAAACAGCCTATGTGTGCTCACTGTTGTCAGTTGGCACATATGGCCTGGCTTACTCCCAATGTGTGAAATAATGTTGAAATGAAATAGCCACTCTCACATGATTGGTACTTCAAAAAAAGTGCTTCTTCCAGCGTATGGTTCCTTTTCAAACAGCTAAAATACTCTACCTTTTGTTGTTTAATGTTTTACGTGTCAGTTATTAACATTATTAGTTGCCTGAGAGATTGATGTTGCCATGTTAAAGATGACAGTTCATAATGCAAAATTACGTTGATAAAAATGCGTCAGTGCTCCATTGAGTGCAAATCAATTGTGTAGTATCCCGGATAATATAATTATGTTGATGTTTGTAATGTCAATCTGACACTAGCTACTACACTAGTGTTATATTTAAATATAGGTATATTTGTTATATTTACCCTATTTAATGTGCATCAAATTGTCATTGTTAAAAAGTGAAAGAGTAAGAAACAAAGATGAACTAGCATTCCCATTGAACAGACTAAGTTATAGATGCAGGTTCTTGTGCACTTGGGTATATACTGTTGAAATTTCGCAGCATTGTGAATAGTGGAACCTACTCAAAAAACGATTTTAAAATATAGAAAACATTCTCTCTTTTTAATGCTCAGCAAGATTTAGCAAGGCTGTACATATATAATCAAAGAGAAACATGGTGAAACAAAGTAATGATGAGAACTCCATATTATGCACTATATTTAACTTTTTACAAAACGATAATAGGTTTAAATTTGGAACTGCCATTTCAATTATGAGCATTAGCAAACTTCTTACTGAGTGAATGGTTGTGCAAATAAGCCAGTATCTCCACTTGTGTTTCTCAGTTTACCAGGGAAGTTCAAATCTAAATAGTGAAACTTTCACACAACGTTTTTCAGTTGTTTATTAACAAATGGGTAATATGTGTATGTATAGTATGTTTTGTTTTCATATTACAAAGTTGTCAATTTAATCCCGGTCATATTTCACATTTCGAATGTCATTGTCTGAGAATGAAAAGCTTTAAAAATAGGCCAAGACGTCCTTTTGTTCGTAGCGACGTCGTCAAAATAGTGTGAAAATTTCAAGACAAACTAACTAAAACTATGGGAGCTAATACATTTTCAATCTCTTCGACCAACCACAAAACACGAACGGAGATAATGCCCGTTTAATGAAAGTGACGTTAATCGTCCGCAAAAATGGCTATTGCATCATGACGACATGCACAAATCCATCATACACCGACGCTTGCTGATGTTCAATGTCAGATAAAAAATAAAATAAAAATATTTACTATTCGAGGAAAACGGACGTAGGGTCATTTGCGGAGTCAAAACCTTGCGTGGAAACTACCATGGCGTCGTGTTATCATTTCCACTGAGGGGGGCACAATGGGTTACGTAAAGCCGGTGAGATATTCTTACAGTTATATAAACATGGCGATCGCCATTGGATGGATTGAGTCTAAATTTAGCTTTCCTCAAACCTTTAAAAAAATACTTTGTATGACGCAGTTTTTCGCGATCTCTAGTAAAATGAACCGTGCAAAGTTAGACGACCAGGTTGAAATTGGCCGTAATATTCGGCTATTCGCAGTTTTTACTACTCAATCGCTCAAACGCCGGTGAGAAAAAATCGAAATGGAAAGGAAACTATTGTAAATAGAGACAGGTTTCATTCAACTACAGACGAGACGGGTCGATAAAAATTAAACGAACCCTGACCTCATTCATAAAGTACCTTTTAATCACGTACGCGTGTCTCAGCTCCATATATTTTAAAATTGATGTTTGAGTATGTTCCAGCATTGACAATGCTCCGAAATTTTAGCCAGGACTGACTGGGTAAGAAAAAGCAAAAAAAAATTCACTCTGAGTGCTCACAAACCTACATCTATACCTTAAAGAAAATAACCATACTATATAGTGTATGTACATATTATCACAAAACACTCATCCCGAACATATATCTAGTTATATTGCAAACAAAACAATTCTTGTTATTACTATTGTTTATAGTATTGTTTTTGAAATCAAACCAGGAGCCAGTCAGCGAAGGCCTTACATTAAATGACGATCTTGGTTTCAAATACCCCGGAAAGTGTTCTATGTTCTTTATGTAATTCGTATGCAAGGGTTGTGAAAGTGAAAGTGAAAGTTGTGAAAGTTGTGAAAGTTTGGTTATTTTTTTTTCTGATTTGTAGGAATCTGAAGAACCAGTTTCTCAACTTGTCTCTTTATACATTTTCAAACCGTGTACAAGAGGGCTGCCCTCAAACATCGGCAAATTGATCGCATTTATTTCATTACCACGTATAGGCAAGCTGAGTAGCTACAATACGACTTATCTGCATGGAATTAAGTCATCGCCACCAAAACAATTGTCACCCATTTCAAAATACGTAGATGTCCTCAGGCTGTAGATGTCCGCATTATGCCCTGTAATGTATGGGCGAAGTATTTGACAGGAACTCGCAGTTTACTTGCTTGTAGAAGTATGTAGTGTCAATGTCGATGTGTAGTTACATACAAAGATTCATTGCCATGGCCAACGTATTTCTAGTGTACATGAGTTGTGTAATTTTGACGATGACCGTTAGGACGCCTTCAAAATAAGTAATTAGATTACATGTTCGTTTACGGTGACCCATGACACACACGAATTTTCAAGGCAGCAATCAAGTCCTTATGAAGTGAGTGTATGTCAACAACTAACCACCAATCCACTTCCGATCAATATTCAATTTTGCAACAATTAAAGTCGACAAAATACTATGGAACACCAGTGAGTATCGAAGTCTATGCTCTCTTGTGTTCATTGAATTCACATTCAATCTGTATTGAGGAGATCAAGGGGGTAGCTAGTACAGGTTACAGGAATTAAAAAAAAAGAACATTTTACATTTTTTACAGGAAATAAAATGAAAGTTTTATTTACAGTAAAACATACGTTTTTACACTTTACATATGAAGCAAATTCTTAATTACATTTTACATTTTTATAATATATTTGACAATTTGTGTTTAAGAATCAAACTGAAATTGGAAATTGCGTACGAAATACGACATTTAATGTGGAAAATGCTTTATACGCTTACAAAAAATAAGATCTTTGTACAAATTACGGATTAATAAAATAGCTGATCACATTTTCACCTTCCCCATGTCTACGAATTTACGTTTTCATGTATTACATTACATTATTACGAAAATAAAAAAAACAATTGATTAAAGCTTATGAAAAGACCCCTTGCCGACCCTCTGTATTGTATCGTTACTAAGCTTTCTACCGTGTAACAAACAGAACATATAAGACAAGAAGTAGCGAGAAAACCAAAATGGCAACGATCACAAAACCTATCGCAGAACTAGTTAATAATGGTTTAGGCAGTCCTGTCCAGTTCAGTCCATTAACGTAACATGAAACAAGACAAAAACGACACAAAGAAGACAGAATAAATAAATAAATAAATAAATAAATAAATAAATAAATAAATAAATAAATAAATAAATAAATAAATAAATAAATAAATAAATAAATAAATAAATAAATAAATAAATAAATAAATAAATATTGTTTATTATCTCTAGATAGTATGACTGTTTGTCTAAACAAAAAGAAAACAAATTAAGCTGGTTTAATTCTGAGTTCATCACTATTTCCAGACGATTATATTTAATATTTTATTCTAATGAGTGACCCTCCTATATGACAATTCACCACACGACTATAATAGATCTGGGTCACGATTTTTTCTAATTCATTTATAACATTTATAAATAAATAATTAATGTCTAATAAGCATATAATATGGAAAGCCACGGTTATAATTTGTAGTAATTGTGAAAGAGAAACAAAATTTAAATGTAGGTTAAACTAAGTAACTTGTCGAATTTAGAGATAAATATTACTTTGAGTCTGTAAATATGATTTTGAGTCTGTGAAACGAAAATATTTTCGTGACAGCATCTTACGATCAGTGAACCGAGAAGAGTAGTTTACTGTATTTATTATATTATGAGCCTTTTTAAACATATTAAATTTATTTTCATGTAAACTAAAGTACATGTACCTTTTTATTTTATTCTCTCGATTTTGAAATAATCACAAAAATGCGATATGTAAACAACATTAATCATCATAGCATACTTGTTTCTTTTCTGTGAGTTCAAAATTAGAGAAATTCCTAATAAACTGAATAACATTGCTCGCTGAATAACAGCCTAGAAAATGACAAGAATTCAAATAACAACACCTGCCAGCATGAAAAACGCTCGGACAGCGCCAGCGTGTAATCATGCCCCCTATCGGTGTACACCGCACCAGCATTTTTTTTTCGATTCTGATGCCAGGTTTTCTTTAGTTAATTCTCGATGTTAGTGTAGCTTTAATGAAAGTTTATAGCCCACTTTTTGAACCTCTAAAACAAAGGGTTTGAAGGTTAAACACAAAGCAACACACGCCGGCATGAAGTAAGCAAGGTACTGTTCTACCTTAAAGGGCGGTGGTCGTTGTGCCGCGTCCAGTTCGTTATATGACTTAGAGGGACGTATACAAATGCGTGTAAAATACGTAGTTTGTTTGCGTGAAATTCGAACACGCGGCAAAAAGGCAAAAAAAGGCATTATAATTCATTGAGAAATAGTGACGTGGCGAATAATGCTACAGCCCAACATCAATGTTCTTGTTCATCTACTTGCTCGATACTTTCGATCTTTGTCTTGGGTTCAGTGTTTTAGTGGCATGAGTTTAGTAATTACACATTACTCCCGAGACGTTTTAAGTGACTTGATGGTCTACTCCGTTAGTCTACGTCAGCTGCATACATGGCTAGATGGAAGTCTATTAAATTATTAATATCGAAATATTATGACCGGACAATAATTACGGTACCCGGGGGTCGCACATTGCCATGGATGTAACACAATGAAATATCAATAAAGTACGGTTTGGGAGTTGTTTTTAATATTCTACTTCCGTTGTCGCAAATTATACTGCTTAACTAGGCTTTTTTGACACTTTGACACGTAATTTGAATATTGAATATTGTCCTTTAATGGCAACCAAGTATATATACTTATCTATAATTTATATATTGATTGGTAAAAGGAAGTGCAGTTCTTATAAATGTTTAATTTCAAGAATAGGGTTATATTGAAGACAATGTTTTTTATTTCTTGATCGTAAAAGAAATTATTACAATTTATCATTAATTTATGCGTTCTTGATATCCCTCCCCGCCTAACAGTTATTAACGTGAATATTGAAATGACAGCCTCCATGTTTCTGATTTGATCTCTAGTGTTTGTTAATATTCATTGAAAGTTGAAAAGTCTTAATGTTCCAATATTTTCTCCATTGAATCTAATATAAATCTGGTTTTACTGTGAATTGCTTGTGTCAGCACTGCGTGTCTGACAGCATGATCGCCATTGTTGATTTCTGACACAACACCGAAATAGTAGTATAAAAACTGTCCAAAACAGTGTCTCTACTCTATAACTCCGCTCCAAGACGTACAATTAATTATAATAATCAAGTGTCATTTAATAGATTAATGGTTTTAACTTGCCACTAATTGAATTGACTACCCGACCTTATCCGTGAAATTATTTAAACCCGTTCATTTCACCGTTACTTTGTAATCAGGCCTTGTTGATGAAGTACAGGGAATACTGTTTCTTGGATATCTAGCAACGAGGCCCTTGTGTAAATAGTGCATAGGAACGTCACACCGCCGTTATTGTTTTGAATATGACTACTCTAACCAAGTTGCATAAACACATCTACGTATGTTGACGTTACAGACACGCGCGGCTTTTGACGTCATAGAAACGCAATTTAGAAAATGTGATTTTTTTATTAATTTCAAACTGTCCCGATGGAAAATCGCCGCTGGGATACGCACTCATTGTTGGTTCTGATTGTTCCTATTTGTAAACTTATACGAAAATTGTGATATTTAGTCAGTTATGTGAACGTCTGTCCTATGTATCCAAATAATTCAAACAAATAATAGTCGTTCTTTTCTCTTTATGCTAAGTATATGTGAATACACATTACATTACCAAGTGCGTGTTAGTTCGGTACTACATCAGCCATTTTTTGTTTTTATTAATTGAAAAGCTCTTGTCGCGCGCACTCGAATTTCGTGCGGGCAAACAATTTATTTTGAACAAGGCGTGTCGTGAAGAGCACCGCCATTAACTACATAATATACATACTAAATCTAAAACGCAGTCCTCTCAACAATTCGTTACTATGCAGATCATATCTTATCTTTCATGATCTTACCACATATTTCTAGTTTCGTAAATGGGAATATTTGTGTTTTCATCCAGGGCAGTTTAGTAGATCTACGATAACTGTAATGGCATAGCAATAAATCATACATACATTAATCAGAGTAGGTGGAGCTAACGTGTATGTTGGTTTCACCATTCTCACACATCTATGTGTTGTTACGCTGTTTGTTTATATGTGCTGCCAATGGTATTTTCTTGATATCTTAAAAAGTCTTTCGTCTATCCATGATATCATTATTATATTATGTAATACGAGTGACCTATAATATAAGATTATTGTCATTTTTGATACTATTTAATATTTGAGACGATGCCATTTTTTATAGTTCGTAGTAAATTCATTGTAACTTTTGGCGATATGAGATTAAACATTTGTTATTCCGTGTGCAGTAATAGAATTGTTATATTTTCGGTATTATTTCGGTTGTTATATGGTTTCTATGGCGACAGTGTGTAGACAGTACTGTATAACCAGGATAATAGTAATGACACATAATTATTTAAGCAATATATATATTAATATAATGAATTATACATACAATCATAAGATTTTAATGAAATATATGTATATTGTTTCGATGATCCACTACTTATGTTGGCTGTTTTTAAATCGCGTTCATGCTTCTCTCGTAAGATGTACACATCAGTCTATTGAATGGAAATGTGTACGTTCCCGACAGTTCCGAATGTATTTCCATGGTAACCTTACCTTATTGTGCAATACATCCGTGATATCCTTTCAGCAGTTATAACACGTTAACTGGATACATTCAATTTCAAGCGGAGAGGGGTCGTCACCTGCGCACGCGCGGGAATTGAGTTCTAAGTGACGAATTAAACAACACACTCTAAAGCCTCGTGAGTAGACGCTCAATTGTAAAAAAAACACGATACTATATGGCCGTTTGACACACGCGCAGGTAACGACTCCCCGCTTTAACTAAATAACTTATTTTTTGCATATTATCACATTTTCCCAAATGTAAAATAAATGAAAATGTCAATGATATGTCTATTTTATATACTATCCTAATAACATTCAAATGAAATGTGATTCCAAGGCATCTTTCATTATATACCCATACTTAATAATAAAACAATATAAGAGTACACACATACAGTTCGTGCGAAATTCGTTAAGTTTAGATATTAACAAAGTGGCGTATTTATAACACTCAAATATCAATATCAAAGGGTCCGCACCATCATGCACGTTTGATAAACACAAAGTTCATTAATACGGCAATGATAACCCAAGTGATTTTAAGCCTTAACCATGTATATGTGAAATACATAGTGAATATTAATTTACATTGAATAAAGTCAATATAAAGTTTATATTGGTAATAATAATGGAAACAAATACTCACTGATCTGCGATTACGGTACTTCGTGTGCTTCCATTCTTGTACACCGTAAATAGATCATTCGACAATTAAGAGAGTCTTAGCAGTATCAACCATTAATATGACGATAATTGCAGCTGGATTCCATTATACATCCAGTATCGCTGAACAATCAATCATCACTTAATTGCACAAGGGAATAATAAATAATATACATAATACTGATCGTGACATGTTGAAGGGCACTTTTAAAATTGTACGTTTTCGCTCAAGAATCGAAATTATCATTGAGAGTACAACTGCGTCACTCACATAGAACGTGTGTATTGTGAATGATAACTGAAGCTGAATATGTAAATGATATTTTATTGTATTGTATAGTAATCACCATGTGGTCGATGTTGTGTATATGATCATAAAATGTTCATGATAAAGGCAAACTGACTGTTTATGATGGTGACTGGGGGTAGTAGTGGTGATTTATGTCATTCCAGTAATTATAATGTTGAATAGTAATATAGTAACCTTGTCAGGTCTTATAAACAATTAAAATATACCTTAAACATTTGTATACAGACATTCTAAATATGGATTGATAAGTAACTTAATGTATAGATATTTTCTCGATTTAAAATTCTGTTTTATACCTTAATTATGTTGTTTAATTATCGGATAGTATCACGATAATATGTGAGAAGGGTGTCATATTCTACAAATACCTAAGTGCGAAAATGTCATCCGCCACCTGACACCATTAATACATATGTATTTGAAGGCATGTAACTGCCAACGTGACAGTACGGATTTATGCCTCTATTTAAATTAAACTGTACTATAATGTTCCTGTAATAGTTATCACAGTATGTGTGAACATATTTCATACTACGAACGTGTCCATCTTTCTCTGTGCCGTATTTTCATTACAATTGCATATTGAAATTATGATCGGTATTCGCACAAACCAACGCAAAACATGAGTCAGAAACATAAAGATCGATATTAAACGCACCTTTTATGTAAGTTACGTCATCCGTGGCATAAATAAGCGTCGCGCTGTTACTCTTGTTTATATGTAACTGTCTTACTAAATGTTACTAGTTACTAGTGTTACTAGATTCGAAATGCTGAACACAACCAAACGTTTGGAAACTTACATTTACTCACAGCCAACTACATCATTTTGACGTCAAAGAAGCATTTTGTCGATAGAAATCCCGTCACATAAAAGAGGGGGAACTGAGGTATTGGTATGGTTTCAGAAGGATAAAAAAATAATCTTGAAATTGGAATGACAGCAATTAGCGAGGCCCGCAAGGAAATTTATTACAAGTTAACCTGTCTATCATACAATTAAACATGTAGCAAAACGTCAGTAATGTGATGCACTATTACAAATTAGTTATTCCGATATGAATTGAATCAATCAATTATATAACCAAACTCGCATTAAGAATGTGTAAGCTTAAATAATAAAGAAATATTTGTACTCACGTGCTTCTTGGATATAATTGATTATCGTTTTGACGTTAATTATTCTAAATAATTATAATGATTGTCTACTAGTCATGCTTTCAGTCCTAAATATCATATAACATAAACTAGATAACATTAACTATTAATTCAAACACCTGCAAATTCTTGTGTGCAGTGAGGTGTATTATTGATGTTGTGTAATACGTTTTTATAATTATTGATTACGTAGGATAAAGTTCCCCGTGAGTATACTGTTTTATACAGAATGCAAATACACTGCAGTTAATGTACTTGGAAACTATATTTGAGTCACTTGTTTCAATCACACAACGCATTAAATTATGTACAACATATTAAAAAATGCACGTTGAAACATCACAGTCGTTGTATCTACAAAATCTATTTCGGTTTACTAAACATTCGAAATATGTTGAATAAAATATTTGACCTATATTCTTTATATTCTCATTAATAGCATACTTGTGTCTTGTTGCTTTAGATTTGTACTAAATCATTATGATAACGAACTACTCATCTGACATTCCAATGTCGATTAAGATAACATTCCTTGACATCTGTTGAGATAACAACTGCTCTCTTAATGCATATGATATATTACGTCATTTCACTGATGGATGTTTATCATTCACAGCTTGATGTCTTTCCTTACATGAATTAAATTTATTTCCAATACTTAATTAATTCAATATATCTCAAATATGTGCAGTTAAAACTGCGCAACAAAAACACTGGCAAGGTGTGAACAGTTAAATCGTGTTTTTTTCTAATATGTTTTTAATAATTATTTTAATACATGAAATACTTTTCTTCAAACTAAAAAAAGTAATAATTATAGCACATTTAAAAATCTGAAATTCGCCGGGAATATATTTTCTTTTGTTCGATCGTTTATTGTGTCTTTTCAAATGCATTTGAAATATAGCTATTTTGTAAATAGTCAGCGCACACCGTGGAACAATAAAATTTGACGATGAATTGCTCCATGACTGGTATATTTACAAATCTATTGATGCTAACATGCACAAGATGGTTTACAATAGCACTAGTCAATAAATTGTGATTTTTAACAGAAAAATAGACCACCACAGGTGTTAATGGATGTCACGTGATGCTTGTGTAAGCAAATGTTTGAGTGTGTTCCACTGTAATTTAGATTTAAAGGAATATATTGTAATTGTTTTGAACGTGATGACAGACAGGGAATTCATTATTCAAATATGTCACCACTGCCTTAAAAAGATACATTAAAGATATAAACATTATACAAGAACGGACTCAGGATTACTCAATTTTAAATTATATAATTTAGTAGAATAGTTTACGACATGAATGTGTTGGGCAAATTGATCTGAAATTGATGAGTGATTCAGTAATCATAGATGTGTTCATTTCTTGTGTAAGTTTGTGTATTGTCTTCGAGGACATTTGTAACTTGGTTGGTTGTTCTAAGTAAAGTTGAAGTAACTTCATGCTCAATTCAAGTTCAAAACATTACCCGAGACTGGAAATTACAAGGGCATGAATTCAACCACATAGACAAGAAATAATTGATTTAACTATGATTTCGACTATTTATATTTATGCCTAACTTAACAATGTCCAACATTCCTGTAAAATATTTGTTTCTCTGCGACTTTCTCTCATAGAAATTAGTATACAAATTTACAAATGCACTTTCAGTGGATTACATTTCTGCTACAATCTTCACATGAGCCAATCAAACACAATATTTATATATATATATATATATATATATCGATGTCTAAATATTGTCATGCTTACTGATCAATGTAATTGTAATTATGTCTGCTGACAGAAAGCTGTAATATTACATCTGAAGAGAGAAGGTGGACATTATGTCTTCTTGAAATAGATGTCAGATCATGTCAGATGACAGAATGAGATATTTGTGTCTATAACAGATGATTGTCATTATTTTCGATGACAGAATGACAGAAGCTTACAATTACGTCTGATGATTGAACGGTGTAATTATGTCTGATTAGAGAAGGTTGTCAATATGTCTAATTACTGAAGGTTGTAATTATGTCTGAGAACACCTCGGACTAGATGAACAATTTTGCATTCATAAAAGAATACACATTGTTATCGAGTTATTGAACAATAACAAAAGCGTGAATTGAGTAGCTCGTCTCGTCATTGTGAATAATACATGTAATTGTTTTGTGGGATATAGTGTTTGCTAATATGTGAGCTCTCTGAAAGTCAAACAATAGCGGTTTACAGTAGAAAGAAAATTACACAACTTAACACAACTTATGGTGGTTTTATGGCATGTAGTTTGTCGGCAATGTATTATTGTTTGCAGCTATTACTTTTGAAACTCTTTCCAAATTCCAAAGAAATGGGTTGATTGGTTACAAAATACAGATACAGATAACCACGGGAAATCCAATTGAACGCAACCATCGATTCGTTACTGCGCTGACTCGTGTTTATTTCTGTCGGTCGCATTCATTATACACCAGGTTTTAATTTTGGCTATATCACAAGTGGTTTCAGGTTTCAAGGTTGTATCAAAATGAAGCTTATGATGGGCCATTCAAGTACAGTAAACTAAAATTAACTCCAATATACATGTGCCAGATTTTTAAAAATTATACATATATAATATTTGGAAAAGATTTAAGAAAAAATGCTCGATTTATCCAGAACACAAACAATTGTTAACAATGTTAACGCCAGGCAACTTCGATGCAAGACTACGCTACGCTTTTATTTCTTAGAAGGCAATTGAATAATCGAAATCATATAACAATAATACAGCGGTTTAGCAATACAATCTCAGTTTGGATGATACTGTTGCTACAACAACAGGACAATAGTTAGATAATTTGTAACACATATCGCCTCCATGATCTTTGGTAATTGGAACTACCGGTAATACTATTTTCATAATGCTATTTACACTGCGAAGTAAAACAAAGAGATAAGAGAATGTAAACTCTAGAGGGCGCATACTTTAAATGTGCAGTACCCAGTAAAATTTCCGCATAACTTAAAATTAGGAATGACAGGTAGACTGTCGACAGTCCTCGGTTCTAATGTAATTGAGTATCCTAGATATTCAAACGCCAACGGCATTTGATGAGAAATGCGAAGCATTTTACGGGAGGGACTTTAAGTCCCAAGAGACTGTCCCCGTCTGCAGTCCCGGACAGTCGGTCATGCCTAACGGCACTCCATACTTCCTGTCCTGGCGTTCGCAATATATTCAAGCATATAACGTTTATACACAATATTTATTATTAATAATAATATTAGGTACGACCGACTGTCAACAGTCTAAATGACAGGTAGAACTCGCCACAACTCAACAACCTCCACCCAAATCACCAGCACACCATCAACAGATGAAGGTGCTTGTGATTTGACTTTACGTTTAGATACTTCCTTCCACCAAGAAGTGAGATATCTCTTGATAATATTCAAACCTCAAAACAATAAAACCACATAGCGGTCGTCCCGCAAAAAATGTGAGCCACACACATTGGGTTTTAAAAGCGGCTGCAATGACTGTAACGAATGGAACGCCATCAACGTCAGGTGTGAAAAACAAAGTTAACACACAAGCTGACACATGTGAGTGATTAAACTGGCTAAGTCGGGACTTCTTTTTTGTTTTCCAAAAAGAAATAATTAATTGTTATTTTATTCCTTTTAGCGTGATTGCGAAAACTAACCTGACCGCTAAAGAAATCCCGAGTGGACGCATTTGCGGGAATTTTACTGATATTAATTATTCATAATGGGTTTGTGAAAGTAAACGTGACCTTTTAAAGGTTGACCCGATTCGATCGCAGAGATGGATACTTTTTTTAGTTCAACTTGCAATACTTTATCCATGTTTACTGAAAACAAGTCGATTTAAATGTCCAATGTATATAAGTAGTCTTTCAAAATCGCCGGCCCTCAGAAGTGAAAGGTCACGAACATTAACATAGATAAGAGATGACGTGTACAGCTGCACTCTGATTCGTTGTTTTAGCTAGTCAACATCTTTAAATTAGCATAATCACCGGAGTGATTCCGCACCGGTTTTCACTCCAACGTAAGTGCGTCCAATCGGGATTTCTTTCGAAGTCATGCTAGTTCTCGCGATCACGTTAAAAAGGCTAAATTGACAATTAATTATATTTTTTGTTGTAAAACAAAAAAGAAGTCCCGACTTTGCCAGTCTAGTGAATGATATACATGTTTTTTTCAAGGGAAGTGGATACACGAGACCACAGTTCTTCTGTTTCGTACATGTATGCGATGTAAATCCTAATAGTGGGCATAGGTTGTGTATAATTATGTGATCCGTGCATTTGTTTCCAGATTTGATTCAACTGACTGATTATGAATTATGAATGTCATGTATAAAATAAAGGAAGGAGTTGCACAAATAAACTGACTCCACTTTGCATCATGTCTGGCACATGAGTGTAAATAATTATTTGTTGACTAAATTGATTAATTCTTGGCATGGATATTGTACATTGAGAAATGTAAATCTTTCACCTGCAAACCTTCACTACACACTATGTTGTGAAACTGCCTATTTTATCACAAATTCATTAGCCTTTAACCTAGTTGCTATGATAGGAACATCCACCTGACGAGTCTCGTTGGCAAGGTATGTTTGGTCACGTATGTCTATAAAATTACGAATCTGTACGGCCATGCAATCACAATAATAAAAATGGATCATAGATCTACCAAATTGGGCGCTACTACATTGCAGCCTGTAGCAACTTTGACTGGTCGCTGTTAAGGGTGTCGCGTTGTACGTAGTACTTACATTCATTGACAGATCACTTGTGTGACCAGCGCTGCTCTTGAGAATTAAAGTTAAATCTAATTATCGTGGTGCCCAAGGGCTTGAAATTCAAACCGCTGCCAAACTCAACGCTGCCAACGATCCGTCAACCATTTTCTTCATTTAATTAAATCTCGTAGAATCGTACTTTCAATTAATGATTTGTGCAAAACGCCGCGTGGACACGTTTTTACTGGGTGTTCTCTCTCTTGTTTCCCATGACATCTTGCATATGACTAAATTGGCGATTCTCGACACAATAATAAAATACATAGTAATGGATATTATTACATAAGAATAATAGAATAAATAAAGTTTGTGTTTGATTTTGAATGTGATACATTGAGAAGCTTGGGGCGTGAGTATGTGTTCTCTGACAGTGTTGTCATAATATTGTTATGTTATGTTATGTTACGGGGAAATATCCAGCATAGCCCTACATTTTACGAGTCTAACATGCATGCATATGAAGGATGTTTGTATTTGGTTGTGCGTATTTGCTTTTTATTTTTTCCGTTGAGAAGGTTTGAACACTGATATTGTATGTGGTAGTGTTGCATGTCAGGCATATATGCCAGTGAATATGATCCCTAAGCTGTAATTGAATTTTTATAATTTATTGTGCCATTTCGGTCATCACAAAATATGACGGAAACCGACAATATACAATGCATATCACAACAATTGATGGATTGATTACAAATCTCTCAGCCACTGTTTAATTATCGGAATATGTGAAAAATACCTGTCAGTATCCGTAAATAACGTATAACTATTTAGGAAATAATATCCATTCTGGCTGCACAATACAAAAGCAAACAGCGTTAGAATTGATTACGATTCAGTGTTATCGTGATTATTCCCTTAATGAAAATATTCAGCTAAAAAGAAAAGTAATTTAATATATCCTTGAAGTTATGTGACTATATGCATATTTCCAAATTACTTTATAGTAGAAATAATTATCAATTCATTACTAAATCATTCCACTTATTATACACAAAACGTCTTAAATAAAATATAGCAATCAGCTACAATTTCATCTGCATATTCCGAAAAGACCGAATAGATTGTGAAACCATATGAGATGGAAGAGGTATTACACGACAACCCCGTAATATCGCACCGCTTTACATTTGATCTTAGAAATGTTCACTCACCTTTTGCGACTCGGCAAAATTCCAAGATCACTCATAAATAACGAGCGATGTCCTGGGGATTGTCGTGCGATAACCTGTTAAATGCATGTCAATAAAACGTGTAAATTGATTTATCTAACAATGTAACACTTTGGAACATTGAGTAGACGATGAAATACTAAATACCAGATAGTATAAGTATCCCACATAGAGAGTAAAATAGTTTAACTAATGTGCACTTGAATCGGGTAATTTTATTTGTCGCTAAAAGTTGTGAAAGAGTTTGTTTTATTGGTGGTAAGAATTCAACATCTGATCCTGGATTGCCGTGTTCGAACAAATACTATAATGCCACATATTTACAATCAACGAAGATATATCAACCTTGGATAACGATGACACAATGAGAATAAATCTATTCACCACCACCACAAAGGCAACCAATCTAGTTTATTAAACATATTTCAATATGCAAAATGAAACAACATTTGACATGGGATTTGATCCCACGTGGTACATATTTCTGATGAAAGAACAAAAGCTTCTTGATATTGTGTTAAACAATCGAACCGATCGACTCTTTAATTTGCTATATATGTATAATTAATCTCGCTATTGTCAATATATGCGTAGTTTATATACTTGTAATGCTTATTGCTTGTGTAGATTTCTTGGAATATAATACACTCTATAAATACATATAACGTTTTGCATAGACGTAAGGCAACCTATCCAACATATTGAATTGATTTGCATAGTGTGATGTTGGCTAAATTAGTCTTCTCACATGAAGTCATATAGGATAAAAAAGAAATGCGTTGTTTACATCATAATTGAATTGTTCGGCATCATACGTCTAAAACAGGGTAACGGATCTGTTAGATAAATGTTGGCGCTACGAGTAATCTGTTTTATTCAAGTTGTCATGAAGTGTCTAGATTGTAATAATAAGAAACGAATTACGTACTGTATATAAGAAATGTAATTATGTATTTATTTATTAAGATGAAATACGTGCTGCATGCGAGAAATTTATTTATGTACTTAATTTAATTGTTATCCTAGTATAGACTGATAACAGCCCGTGCTCAGATGTATGGTGCATGGTCCATAATTAGGCGCGTCGTCCTTCGATGAATATCTGGGCGATGTATGTATTGGTATTGTGAACCAATTAACGATTAATTAACACAATAAACTGCGTACCGTATTTAAAGTTAGGTGGCGTGAGGTTGCTACTCATCAAGATTTTGTCTGACGAAGTGATTCCAATCTTTGGGTGATTTTGTGAACAGAATCACATAGTCACCCGGGTTTTCAGTTACTATGCTTGTTAATTTATAGAATTTATTATTTATCTGGCCAGTTTATTGATGTGATGTTTTATAAATATATGTGAAGAGTGTTGAGTGTATCTTGTCGCATGATCATTACCGACCTTGCTGTGGTGTATGTAGTGCGTGGGTTTCGTCACGTCCACCTCTTACTAACAAGGTGTGCACGTTGATGCGTGGTGATGGCCTAGTTTAGCACTGAAATAGAAGAGCACTACAACGAGCCTGAATTGTGTTGTACGTAATAGACTATAGATTCAGTGGCAGGTTTCTGTTTAAACAACATGTAGCAGGTGTCTCGGATTATTGATGGCTGCAATCTATCTAAAGACTACAATCACAGATCATTAAAAAGTAAGAATCAATTTCGAACAAAGAAAATGCAATATGTTGTAAGATGATTTTTGTTTCATAATTGTTGTTAAATAATACCTTAGTTATTACAATTTGTGTTCGTTGTAATGTCACAGTGATAAACTGCTACTTACGTGTGTGCATAATAACACAGAGTTTTACTGAAACAATTCACAAAAGCATATTCTTATTCAGGTTTTGTTTTCAACTCCCAGTTTGACATATATATACTTTCAGCGCCAGGCATTTCTGATTTGGATTGCCGACGTCTTGTATGTGTTGGTAAGTTAACGGTTTCGGCACTAATGTCGCCAATAACTTGTAATTCCAATTGTTCAGGATCAAGGGTCCTGAGGTGACCACTAGTTTCCACGTCTTTCGACTTGCTTGTCTGTTTCTTTTTCTCCCGTGTAAGTGATGTAGCTTTTCTGGGTTCACTGGGAGAATCGGTAACTACCTGCGAACTGATTATTTTAAGCTGCCCCGCATAAAATTCCATTTCGCCATAGATGCGTTTAAGTTCGTCCTGTAGATAAAGAGGGAAACAGTGAAGAAACATAAAAAATCAAACTTCGTATTTTTCATTATTGGGATTGAATGTACAAAACGTATAACTTGGTCACTTTTTAAATCTCGTCGATAGAGCGTAAAATAAAAACAAGATGAATAATTGCAATGAAAGTCTTGAAAGTGTGGCATTGCCTGACCTGGACTTCCTCCTTATCGCGCTTGAATTCAATGGGTTCTTCGATGCCTTCCACGGACGTTCCAGCGTCCATGTTTATTACAGCTTGTTTTTTGTTGGCCAATTTCACTGCTGCGGTCAATCCTGTTGTTGTCCTGTTTTCGTTTTCACTCTCGTTAGCTCGTTTTCTAATCAGGAATATCTACCAGAGAGTACATGCGACAGGGTTATGACAAAAAAGAGATAACTGTTTTATCTACCACTTTATAACTGTGTTAACCCGGCTTTTGACGTAAAAATACTAAGTATTACCTTTGAGCCGAAAAGAAGCGTCACCATAAATGTTACGGTTAACTGTGTCCGTACGAATGATACAATAAAGATTATCTCAGTCCGTGAATTGTTCTGAAGTATAACTCTGAAATAATCAAACAAAACAGTTAAATGGAAATATTATACCATCAGAAATATTAATTTCAGATCACTCATTCTATAACATTCACGTTTGTATTTTTGTTCGTTCAATCGCTTGTTTATTAAAAAAAATGGTTTTGATTACACTGTTTGACAGGCGCACAATATAGGAATCGGGCTTTATACGAGTATACAGTTATAGAAGTTGAAATATCTGTCTGCACTTTAAATCTAAATAACGTACCTGATAACTATTAGGAATAAAGTAAGAAGTGTCTCATTGTAAATTGCAAGGCTGATATATTGGCTTTCATTGAACTGTGATGGCGCTTTTCGTACTCGAATGCATAGATATACACCCCAAATTAGTAACGCCAGCTCCACTAAAAGGAATACGGAGACAAACATCATTATTACATACCGAATGAAAAATATGTTACGCAAGAATGTACTATATGAATGATATGCACTTTGCAAAATCGATTGAAGGTGATTGCGTGGTCGCTTTGTTCACATGTAGGGAAGCATATACGGTGTTCACGTGCGTCCTCAAATTACTTCGAACAACGCTAACCTATGTTTGAGAGTCCAGTAAACGAACGTTCACTAGAACCGAGACCCCAAACAGACTGGTAACTAATATCGTACTCATACGTGTACGTTAACAGGAATTAACGGATACATTAATGAATCAGTAGGGGTGCGATAAGGCCAAAGAGTCCAAATTTTTTTTAAAAAAACGATGCGCTGATGCGATTTTTTTTATGAAACATAAAAAAAGTCGGCCCGCGCATGTGCGAACAAGATATCGCGCCCCGGTAACAGGCACATCTCCTCTCCTTTTTTCTTTGTTTAAAATAAAAAAAATGTATTCTAATTATTATTCAGTATTCCGTCACAAATACTTTCTTATTAAATACTGTCAAGGTGAGAGAACTAGTGAATACTGTCTGAGGATTCCGAACAAAACTTTCCGCCATCGAAATAAGCGTCATACCTAGAACAATGGACACGAGGCAAAAAGTGGTATAACTACTGATAGCGTTCGAGTTTTCCTACTTTAACGAAGGAATACTACGAGTTTTGGGTGTGTGTTTTTGCAGCTCAATCGCTGACTGTGTGTTACGTAACTTCTTTTGTAGAAATCCGACAATTTCTGTGTCTTACTTTCTTTTGTGAATCCCAGTCTCAGCAAATCGAAATCAAAATAAAACTAATTGTCAAAACTGAAGTGAAAATGCAAAATTCATTTTAAAATGTGAAATTACAAATGCACATTAATTTTGAAATGTAAATCCATGTAAATCCATACAATACAAAAGACGTGCCACTTTTTGAAAAGCCCCTCCTCGGTTGCCGTATTGTTCGAATACACGGTGTTGCTGCTTAAAAAATGCCCCATTTTTAAATAGTAAGGGGAAAGTTGTACTCTCCACTTAGATCATGTGAGAACAAAATCGTGAATAGTCGAACTTTTTCCTATGTTTGAATAGTAATATGCATTTGACAAGGCTGTATGAGTAACAATAACTTACATGCCATTCCTCCATAATGCCAGCCATCGAAAGTACACACCCAGTATTTTAGTCCATCCTCGTTGTATCGGATGACTGCCTTTACTCTGTTCAAAGCTGTCCAAACCGACAGATACAGTACCAACACTGTCGTTAAAATGATGATTTTGATGTATAATTGTGAATCCTTAATGCGTATTGGTTTGGCGCTCCTGACTCTGAATATGACAGTAATTCTGTAATCGATAAAAAATAGGAAGCAATTTCGGTGATTGCATATTTTCGTTGCTGAAACGTCTGTGAGTAATATGTGTTTGATACTAGTACTAGATGTTACTTTGCGCAGGATTTCATTCATCGCAACTGTGAATGGAAAATTCGTTCTCATACAACGAGCCACTATGTGTTAATGACATCATCAGACAGAAAATACGATGAAAGGCTCATGAATGCACCTCCCCAAACATAAATAATCGGCTATGGAGAGCGGATAATTCTGGGGCACGTAACTTTAATGGTGTTCTTTAATAAGCACTCACAGTCATTTAGTAATGAAATTAGTCTTATCATATAGCTTATTTTAATTCCGCTCTCGTTAGCTCTGCTCACACGAGATAGTAGTATACGGAGTTATTTCTAGTTATACCTCTCCATGCATACATTCGAATATACATTGTAGATGAAATATGTCGATATATTTTAATACCTTTTCATATGCACATACCTCCAAGTTTTGAAAAGTAATGCTCCATAAGCCAAGGCAAATCCAATATGATGAACCCATGGCGAAAGAACGCATGTGACATAGTTTGGAGTGAAATATTCTATTATTATCTAGGATATTAATGATAATATATTTATTATATTATTGCCGTTGTTCGTAAGTGAAGTGTGCATGTGTTTGCCTGTACAATGTATTAGAATACAATAATAGGATTTTCCCATTCCATTGAAGGTATTTAAAACGAGGATTTGTATAATTCGTGTGAAGTGGGAGTTTTCTGTGTTACCAACATTTATAACTGTCATGTTCTATTATTTATAACGTTCAATTCAATTGCCGAGTCTTGGCGTGCAACATATGCATATATCGTTCCTTGATTTTCCACTTACCCCTGAATAAATAATGAAGGCACCAATCAAGATAACATACAATAGGCCTGGACTGGCAGCTTTGACGACCTATGAAGACGTAAACATAAGATAATTCCTGTCATTAATTTCAACGGGAGATAAACTGAAATTCCCTCACGCATTCGAATTGTATTGCAATATTTAAACTGATGATAATGTTCCTACGTGGACTCATATCGCATACCTTAAAGATAGGGCCAGTTATATTATGACGTCAATGGCAAATTCCATAAGTCTGTTTATTAATTTATTATGGATGCCAGTAAAATAGGATAACACAAACAATGGTTTTACTATCGACTTCACTGCCCTGTTGACTGTTAATCATTGTATTATCTGATATATGTGTATTTAATTATTCATATTATAATATAGTACTGGTAAAACAAAGTTTCAGAAATGTTCCTCCCTCTACAGGGATATTTTCACAGTTTATGACTGGAACTTTTTTAAAATAAAAATCGACGATCATGCGTGAACAAATTCAATAGTGTATTGTTAAAATATAATCTTCTTTCATATATATTTTAATATCAATTATTTCTAATATAAAGGACATTCAATGTAAGGTGTTATAATTAATTTGTCGTGCAATGAAATGCAAATAAGTATGAACGAGAGACAATGCCTCACTGTAAATGCATATCACACTCTCAATATTGGTAAATTTGTCCTTGAACACAATGTGAGATTGTCTCCGTCTCCAAAGACGTCATATGGCATTTTGTTTGACATATGGTGAATCACAATGTATCCAATATATACTGAACGTTTTAAGATAAAAACAAGCCACGTTTTGTCGCTAAATACATCCTTCTAACTTAATCTTGGCAAAACATAGAAATTCTTCCCATAATGTACAAATTGACATGACATGTGCAAGGGGCACGGGATATATTGTTTACCTGTTAACATGTCGCCAGTTTCTAAACCCTAAATAGATTAACAGATCGACTAAACAAAAATGTATAATACATTTTGAAGGTAACATCATTCATGAGATGGAACGAGCCATATGAATGAAGATATTCTTGTCATTGTTTTTTTCAAATTTTGAAATTTATAAATGTGATAAATAAAATATAAATTGTCATAAAGGCATTAGATACCCTAAATATAACTGCCTGAAAATAAGGATGAACAAAGAATTATACCAGCTTACCTTGTTTTCTCTTTGTTTAAAAGTGAATAAAAAGAATCCAAACAGTGCAAGCATTGGAATGCCATTGATAGCCACTATAATTGTTTTTAATATAACGTTCTGTTGCACAAAACATGGACTGTAGTCTTTACATTCGTCACATCCTGCTCGGCAAGGCAAACAGTCATAATATCTAGAGAGAATAAACATTATTATTTATTTATTTATTTATTTATTTATTTATTTATTTATTTATTTATTTATTTATTTATTTATTTATTTATTTATTTATTTATTTATTTATTTATTTATTTATTTATTTACGTATCTCTGGCAATATTAGTATTGCCGTATTTACAAAGAAAACGCACTTATCTAAGGATGCCAACAACATCGGTACAGATGTTACATGTACACATATCACAGTGGTAGACTAGGTTTACTATACAATGCAGTTACAGTTGATTGTGATAACAACGTTACTTCCGTAGTGAATACTAAAAAAAAGAGCCTCGGGGTATATGCATAGCATACTTCCCCGTGTTATCAGTGTATTTCATACTGTAGAGCGAACCCAATTCTACACATAGACAACGGCATGACACACATTTAAAATAGCTTTTTGCAACATGACTCGCGTAATTAATTGAATTACTCGCGCAATTGAATTACATACGTCTGTTTATGGAAGGTTAATATCCATTCACTATCTAATCAAGTTATGTTTTTATCACTTGTTCTACCAATCAAATTGTGGATTATAAAGTAGTAGTGAATTTAAATATCGTTCATTCCTATTTTGTCAATCGAAGTCAAATGTCATTTACTTCGAGTTGTCAACCTTTAAATGGCACGTTATCGATCAGCTCAATTATCAATGCCTGTACGGTATGGGGTCAGAAGGTTATTAGCACACGTGTTACAAATGTACCCAAATACTTAGTTATATTTCAAGTTCAAAGTCAAAATGTCAAGGTGCATGCATGTTCACTCCTTTAAACTTTACACTAATGTTTATTACACGACTCGCCCGGTTAGATTTTCCTGACAACATAGTATATGTAACAGCGTCCGGATTACTTTCGGAAATTCCGTCGCGTTTCGGAAAGTTTTAATTTTCAAAACTTTTGAATATTTATTTGTGCTTTTAGGTTAGTGAGGAGGTTATAATAATTTTTCATTTTACTTTAACTCTGTTTTTTACACTCCTCAGACCCCTTTAAAAAGTCACTTCTGGCCATTATAATGGCCACTATTTTTTTAATGGCCAGAATATCAACCAGACCTTTTTTAATGGTCAAAATATTGACCAGTATTTTCAAACTGGTAGTTATAATGACCACTATTTTTACACTGGTCAGAATAATAGTATTTTTTTATTTAATGATGGAGTGGGTGACAATCTATTTTTTTAATGGGTATTATAATGATCATTTTATTTTTCATTACATGAATAAAATGGTCATTTTTTTTCACGTCACAGATATACCCGGTAATGGCACATGGGGATTGACAGCTCTCCTCTTTGTCCTCCCTCGCTTCAGTTTGCTTCAATTTTAAGCCAGTACAATTGTAGGTAAACGTAAAATACAAGATGATGAAAATTTTGAAATATGGAATTATATATCTTGAAAAAATATGAAGTTTTGGGTTAATTTGTTTTTAAAATGACAACAGATCATGCACTTGATATTGTTGACTTAATAATATATAGTGTAATGCAATAGGTTATTAAAAAGAGAAGATGACCTGTTTTAAAAAAACGGTCTAGACCCTTATCACGGGCGCTAACGAAGTTTGTGCAAACATGAGCCGAGGCTAATCACCCAAAATACCATTGTACTTGATGTCCATTTGACAATTTAACTATTATATTCATAACTATTCTTATTCATAACTATACTAAACTTGACAATCAATACAAGCACATTCTGTGACATTATTCTTGAGATAAAAATGGACTGACAATGAGACTCTGTACTACTTCCTGTTCTCATAAAGGCAATGTCTATCATTATAATACCTTGAACTAACAAGCAAGACATTCACTACTCAACATTTGAACAGTGTGCAACCCCCAAAATACTCAGCAACTGACTTTCCACCAAAAAAAGTCACATAAACAGCTGGTTACTCCAAAAAGTCACAGGGAGTTACTCCAAAAAGTCAAATAAACAGCGAGTTATTAATCCGAAAAAAGAGCCTGTCTTTATGAGTGGGGTTAAGCTCAAACATAAACAAAATTCCCATTTTAATAATGACAAAAAACTAAAGTTCAGTCTTCAAATACACCCAAACTATAACATTTTACATTGAAATACTTAACCAGTGACTTTTCATATTGTGTGTTAGAAACTGTAGAAGTTTATGTTGAATGGTCGATGGAAGGTGATTTTAAAGTGGCTTAAACACAATCAACTAAAAAATACCCATGATGCTCTGCTTCATTTTTATATTCTGCTATTTTCTCTATTGTGAATGGTTTAATGCGATATGAAAAATATCTGTGAAAATATTCCACAACTACTACATGTGTACAAAACGGTGTTGGGTGGTTCAGTAAGTTATATGGGGGGTCTAGCATAGAGCTCCATGTGTGTAGCTAGCTGACTTAGCAGTGAATGGCATGTTTGTTTGCTCACGATATTATAATGCTGGACAATAGAAGTGTTCATGCTACATGAAGTACTCGCTAAGATTTAAGCTGATGTTTGCATTTTGACTCGACCCAATTGAGTCCACGCATTGGGAGGGACAGTCTGTTTACGAACGCAAAATTTCTGCTGATGACATGCTCGTTCAAATTTATGAAGCAACGTGCACTGGAACACGAGCGAAGGCGGACTGATTTATTTTGATGCACAGGAACAGTATATAACGGCGTTACAGAATGCAGAGTTTTATTAGTGCATGTCGTAGACAACGAACCAAATTTGTTGTATGCTCTACTACAGCGACCCAATCAGTGTGGAAGCGTGTACGGAGTAATGACTGGTGGGATACTAGTAGACGAGTACTCCAGAAGTCGAAGATATGGTGTTTCGCATGCGCGAGCATGCCATTCTATCAACTATCAGCAAACTTGTATCGGAAGCACCACAATGGTTTAAAAAAAAACAGTTGAAAAAACTGGTGATATTAATAAAAAAAATAAGCATTATAAATCAATAAAACATGGAAAAGGAATGAAAAAAAAATATTAAAGGAGAAAAATATATGGTGGTTGGTTCGATAATTTGTGGTTGGTTTATTTCGGTTAACAGCGTAGTAATGGCACTGTACCATTGCTGTTTAATTGTTTGTTCATAATTGCTGCCTCCCTTGGGAAACAAGTTTGGGTGTTCTTAGCCAGTGCACAGACCCTCAACACTGTGGCCTGTGCTATAACTGTTGGGCACTCCTGTGAGTGAATACAATCGAGTATAGCTGATATGCAAACATTTGGGATTAGCTTAAATCTTAGCCTGCACTTGGTCAAAGTCCCTCTAAGGACTGTGACTTGGTGTAGCCTGAAACCAGACTACTGTGGATTAGTGATGTTTTGTAATGGATTAGCTCCCTGATGAGTACATTTAAATAACAATGGAAACTATTTTGACATTTTTTTTCTGTTTTGTAAAAAACTATTTTCACAACAACATTAATGTTTTACAATAAATTATACCAAACATATGTATAATTTAGTAGCAGTAAAACTTTTTAAGTTTTTTTGAATTAAGAATGCACCAATCTCACTAGGAATCTATTCAAATCTAACCCTTAGTGTGCTATTAATAATGGCTCATCAAAGGTATTAAATTACTGAACTGGAACACACATCTTTGTATAGTTTTCAAAACTAAAATATTATTTCATGCTCTGGCCCCTCTCATGTAATAGTTTGTTAAGAATACATACATTATTTAAAATCATTTTAAAAATGCGACTGGAATGTCCAGGCCAAAACTTCTGCTGCTGCAACATCCGTCCATTCCTGCATGTATATGCAATTGTTTCTCTGAGATTCTGCATGCAGCTAGTTTATTTTTTGAACTGAATAACACATTTCTAGAAGTTTATTTTTACATTGCCAGATAACACTATATATAATTTTACAATTTCAGGAATAGATTAGATTACTTGCTATTCCATTAGAAACTCTTACTTCCATGTGTGATTTTTAACAAGCGTTCATAGGTTTAGCCATGGAACTTAGCCATGGTTTAGCTAACCAAAAAGAAACAAAAGCATAGTGACAGGAAGTCACCACAGCCGAAAGTATGACAAAGGCTTACGCTTCAAAAAATGACTGGAAAGTAAATAATTTATAACCAAAGACCGTCTATACATAAACAACTAAAGATTTGGAAGGTACAGCTTTGCAAACTAAAAAAGTCATATGGGGGAGGGAGGGGGTTAAAACATTGCTTCGAAACATCATCTTAATTATTCAGCTCAGTGTACAAACACATGAAGTACAGAAATTGAATAATTAATGAAAACATTAGACAAAACAAGTATATATAAGCAATATTAAAAGTATGCCATGTTTTGTTTTTGATGTAGTGCACCGCCATAGAGACTGTTTTAGTGGATAATAGTATTTTAGGTTTGCAATGTCATATTTATCAAGTTTTCTTGTGAGGCAGTTAGCTTAAGAAGGGGGCTGTGCAAAATGTTTTTTCTCCTCTTTATTTTTGTGCTATTCTTTTTCTAGTGTAAAATATTTTTTCTCCAAGATGTAGGCGTGTCAAATGTTTTCCTATTATTGATCTCTGCAGGATTTTTTCAATAAACTTTTCCTTTTAATTATTATTAAGAAGATGAAAGATTGTAGAGTGAGTGTGGGTGTGTACAAAAGGGTCAGCAAGAAGAACTATATAAGATAGCTGAAAATCATGAAAATATACCAGTTGAAAGATGATGTCACTTTTATTTGAGGGAAAACATGGAAAAGCAATGTACATTGACTCTACCGACTTGGAACTTTCAATATCTGTGTGCAAGCGTAAAACTGATAAACATGTAAATGCTAAACCATTGTATCCATCAATACTGGTTAAATTTTTTTCTTCCCTTAACGTCCATAAATTCTGGTTCTTCAACTTCTTACGCCCAATATATATAGTTTTTTCCTTTTTTTAAATTGTCATTATCTGCAAAAAATAATTCACTTTGCTATTAGTTTATAATGACCAGTTTTTAATTAATACACTTTGTAACCAATTTTGGAAACAAAAATTTGTTGTGTCTGTGTATGCTGGCATATTTCTGTCCTCACAAATAGCAATGTCGATAAAATGACATCTTGTGATATGTTAATTTTTCCCCTATGCAACTCAGATATACTTCCAAAAAAATGATACCCGGTACATTCTGATTGAAAAAATATAAATATCGTAAAATGCATCTAGACAACAGAATAAAATAAAATAACCGAATATATTAAGGGGTTGTGCCATATATACACAAAGTTTGTCTCTTGAGAGACTAGGACAGTACATTGCTGTACTTAGGAACCTAATTTATGAGAACAATAGGGGGATTTAACTTCCTACAAGACAAGAGACAAAAGAATGTTATGTAACAATGCAGCTGCATGATTTTGTCTCTCAAAGTAGAAAGCTGTGTACATACAAAATTATAGAGTCCCTCCACAATGGGAATGCTACCATGAATGTACAACTTACGATCCCCTGGTACTTTCACAAAATAAATAATTGTATTATAATTATGATCCAATACAATACCATATTTGCTCTAAAATTACATTTGTGGATACTAAACCATGAAAATATTACTTATTTCGACCATTGAAGATCCCTGTAATGTACCTAAGTGCATGTGCTGCTAAATAGAGTTATTATGGTAAGTGTAATATTGTAATATTGATTCTATATTTTTTTACAAAATCAAGAAAATAATATTGAAAATATAAAAACAGTTTAGTTTGAAAAATGATATAATGGTATTCAGATGGTTATGATTTAAGCATAGACCTTAGAAAACAGGGACATGCAACTTTTGTCTGAGGCAAAAGAAAATCCAGTTTCCTATGTGCAATGTGGGTTATAACCTCCCTAGAAGATTTATACATCTAAAAACAGTTTTTACTAGTATTCCCATTGGTCAGTGTATAACGAGTGCACTATGCTATATCTGTTCTAAATATGATGAAAAATCCACTTGTTAAAATGACACAAATTTTCACAGGTCATTGTTTAATTTTAGCAGGGAGCTGTAACATTACAGCTCCCTGATTTTAGGCAGTTTTGTTTCCTTGCAGAGAAAACTTGCCATTTTTGTTTCCCTTTCCTGATTTCATAGTGGAATAAAAACTTAATTTTTAGTTTCACTCGCATCAATAGAATGGACATGGCTATTCAGTTTCGATCAAATTTAATTTTTCTGATTTTATTCCAACCACAAAATTGTCTCATTTTGTGTAGCTACACCCTGGCAGCCATGTTTGGCTTATGAAACAGGAGAAGATGTAACAGTGGTGTTGACATAGATTTATTATCAGTTTCTCTAAGGTGTTAATTTGGTAGAGGATTATAACTAAGGTTACTTGAAAGGGATACCCACAGTAGCATGCCCCTGTTCCCATTATATAGACTAAATATTTTTTGTCCAAGTTGAGCCAGAGTACCCATGATCAATTTGACTGACCCAGAAACGCCCAGGACTTTTACTGACTGCATATTACACCTTCATTATAATTTGTTTAATTCTTGCCCATTTGCCCCTTGGATCTTTAATAGTAGTGTTCATGCTACACAAATTTCAGGCTAAGATTTAAGCTAATCTTATATGTTTGAGTTCATGCACAGAAGGAAACAATGGTTAGCACGGGGTAAGGAACACCCAAACTTATTAAGAATAGGCAAAATCTTCAGGAATTTTAACTATGATTGCTCAGTTAGAGGAACTAGGAAGGTTAGTTCAGTTATAAAACAATACCAAAGCAAATTCAGAAAGTGCAAATTGCAGAATAACAGGAAGTAGCACAGAGTCTCATCATCAGTTCATTTTTCCTTGAGTAAATCACTCTATATGTGTTAACGTTGATTGTCATGCAGGAAATGGCACACCAAAATAAAAAGTTATGAATATAGTAGTAAATCTTCTAAATGAACATTGAATACAATGGTTTTTTTAGCCGAACTAAGCGCTCGTGCATGTTTTGTTTTGCCTGTGCTAAGGCTCTGGACTGACCAGATTTACTCTGTACTTAGTATTTCTTAGCCTATGTTTATGCAAATTTGTTTTAGCATAGGTATTGGACCTCTTAGCCTTTGCTAAAGAGCTCTGCGTGAATACTACTAATAAGTGTCTTCTGTTTATTCCTTCCTTAGGCGCATACATTTAGGTTCACTTCCTTTTTATATTGATGTCTACAACCCATTCAAATCAAATTAGGCTCAAAGATGGGCAAAGAATATTAGATTTAATTGAAATTTAGTTTAAATCCATGCTAAATTAAAAGTTATTTTGAGTATGGGAGTTTTTTTTGTGCGCAAATAAAATGAACTGTTGCACACTGTGGACATATATCATCTATACTAGTTTACAGGAAAAAGGGATTCTGTATGGTATTTGACGTTATTGGCATAATATATATAGTTCATACATGGTTACTAAATTAGATTTCCCAATGTACAGTACACTATTGCTGGTATTGTCTGAAGAGAAAAAAAACAATATTCATAATCTTTGAAAATTTAAAAAAAAAACATTTTGCAGTCAGTTAAATTATATTAATAATTTGAAAACATTGCCATGAATGGAAACAAATTTACGTTGATGTTTTTGCAGATTTCAGGAGTTGGAAATAACCTTTGTTTATACTTTTCTTGTATTAGCTAATCCTCATTAACACCTACTTGAGCTTGTTGTTTGACAATTATGAATGATAATGAAACAGTACTTACACAGTGAGCCACGACTGAACAAAAACTTGCGCATTTATTTTTTCCAAAAAATAGGTATGATAGTACATAAAGCAAAGGCCACAGTGTTTTTCAATTTATATCGTTTTTGAAAAACAAAAACGAAAACCCCAAAAGACTATCCTGCTACATAAACAACAACAAAAGTATCTAATATTGTATTGAAGTCATTGTAAAATGGTAAAATAATTACAAATTCATACCTTGATGTGCCAGTTGCAGTACTGCAATCGTCCTATGATTCAACATTATCTAAATACTCTGCAGGTTATGTACCGGTAGTCCACCAGCAGTCACTGGCATCAGCGTTACTATATAATTTCACTGGGGATCGAGGCATTATTCGCGCAATTTCATTTAAGTGTACTTGCAAGCGCCAGTGAAACTTAGAAAAATAAATTCCCACATGTATATTGATTCACACGAGGTAGAAGGTTTTTTTCTGGGCCATTATATTAGTGACACGAAACAAATACTGGTCATGTTATGTATGTAATGAAAAATAAAATGATCATTATACTACCCATCAAAAAACAAATTTCGTCAACTCCATCATTTAAAAAGCAATTGTAATTATTCTGACCAGTATAAAAAACATGGGTCATTAAAACCACCATTTTAAAAACACTGGTAAATATTTTGGCCACTTAAAAAATTCTGGTAAATATTCTGGCCATTAAGAAAATAGTGGCCATTATAATGGCCAGAAGTGATTTTTTAAAGGTGTCTGAGGGGTGTAAAAAACAGAGTTAAAGTGAAATGAAAAATTATTATAACCTCCTCACTAACCTAAAAGCACAAATAAATATTCAAAAGTTTTGAAAATTAAAACTTTCCGAAACGCGATGGAATTTCCGAAAGTAATCCGGACGCTGTTATGTGTGAATATAACAGAATTGTAAGTGTAAAACGAACAGTATTTTCAAACATTACACACATTACCCATGGAACCTGCACAATCGGGCTAAATTTCAAAGCTAATGTCACATGGTCATATTTTAGCCATAATTACAGAACTATAAATTCTAAAATATGGCTGTTGTTTGTTGATATGAATAAATGTTGATATTGAAAAAAATATGCCGCCTTGTGGTGTCTCTTCTGAGTGTTGTATAATTAAATTTCAATTTATTAGAACAAGAATTATCCATAAAAATGTGTATTTCTTCACTAAACTGTCTTTTCTTTCCGTGCACGTATTTTAATTTAGTGCCTTCAACTCGTGTGAAATGTTTCTCGACTACAGGTCCACATATCATTTTTCGTTGACATGCTCGTGTATTTTTCTTTATTAGATTTCTTTTATCTGCCAAGATGGATATAACTGAGAATTCCGATTGAGTTTGAAGGTTATTTCCTTTTCTGCCTATAGCTATAAATAGGCATATTATCACCATTGCCAAGCGTGGTTGTTAAGGCATCAAGTGGTGGAAATAAACATTTAGTGCGTTTTCCCGCGATGACATATATATAAGATTTGACAGAACCATCGCAATAGGCGAAATAGATTAAAGCAAATGCAATTGGTACGTGCCTAAACTCTCAATTATCAAGTAATTAGCCAAGAGAGACAACACGGTAGACTATAATTCAAGGCAGTAATTATACATAAATATATATATTCTCTGTTCATTAGTGCAGCAGAAATATTATATAAATTATATTATAATCTCTATTGTGTATGTATTAGTGTATTTATTCACCCTTGATTGTATCGTTTTTCTCAGGTAATTTCGTTATTCAAACCTTAAAACGAATAAAACTTACTGCAATGTCCATGGATGTAGGTCATGTATTGTCTGCTACTTCACATTTTACGTGCCGAGATTTCAAGTTACAATGCCCATAAAGAAGCAAGTATGGACATACGCGAAAGAACACCACAAGTGTCTTATTATAATAAAAACATGCGAGTTATTCGCACGAGATCTGTGAAGATTGAATTATTGTTGACATAACGTACACATTAATATGCAAGTAAGACAATACCACACAGATCCAAAGTTACGTCATAATTATCATATGCTAATTTTCATAATATTTATGCAATTTTGTGTTCTGCATCCAAGCTGCATTACACAAACATTCGCGTAGCCATCGTCCTCGTTTAAATTATGTATATTTATCAGTGTCAGCATTGTCGCAATCACCTACTGGCTAATGATCTTAACTTGATTCATTGGTGGGTTGATATGTTTGTTTTCTGAGTGATCGATGCCTCAAAATCAGTTATCGCCAACTGCGTACATATATATCAATGTGCCCTCTAAGGCTGCAGGGTCTGTATGACTCAGAAACATGTCGATGTTCTCCCTAACGATTATTAAATATGGACTTGCGCTAGTTAGCCTAATATTACCATTTGTCATGTTTAATCAGACTGGGGTAGGACATATTAGGTTTAGGTTATTTGTTTATGAAAGCTTATGATCACGATCATTTTAATTGATTGAATAGCAAAATACCCTACCATAAATTAAATTCTCTTAAACTTAATACACGATTAAATCAAAACATGCGCAGCGCATTTTGATTGCAGTGTCTTGCTGAATTTATTCATAAGCACAAACAGGCAGTTTAATATTACATAAATAATACTTTGCATGTTGTGAAAATCAAAATGTAATCAATAAACGTGCCTGTAAGTGCATTGATAACTGTAATCACACTGATAATATCCTCTTGTTATCCATGGCATCAGTATATTCCATCAACAATGATTGCTTCATTTGAAATTCTTGAGTACCAAACCGGCGACAGTGATGTGCAGCATAACAATGACCGTTCGAGGTAAGGTTGTTACAAACGTTTCTACTCATGACCGGTTTAATAACTGTGCCAATATAAATGTTACTGCGCGCTCTGCGTCAATTTCTAAGTTGAAATGTAAAGATGAAACTGAATACTGCGATTATAATTGCCTTTCTCTGGGTAAAATACACTAATCACCGGCTCCACTCACATTGCGCCTTGTCTACATGCGATATGTCACGTATAAGTGACGTCTTACACGCTGCATATTTTATATGTGTTGGCATATTTGGTTATTTAGACCATTGTGTCCAAAGGTTATAACAACTGTGACAGATATGATCGCAAACTATATGCACAACTGATTTGAAGGCTATCCTGACTGTGTGTGTACACTCAAAATGTCGTGTTACACAACTAAGCAATCGTAGCATGAGTTTCGGACCAGCATCGTGAGTATGCTATTTGTAATTGAATGTATTTATCACTGTATATCCTGGACCACGAGAACGAAATTAACGATAACTTAGGTAGTTCATAGCAAATTATTCTTGTATTGGTTGTAAAATAATTGGTGTCTCTGATTGACAGTGATACGGGTGCGGTGATATATTAATTGGGTGCGGTGTAAGGTGTCCCGTGGAGATCAACTGGCGCATATTGATACTGTTAGTATCGCCTTGCATTTAAATGAATAATAAAATCAGCATACAATTTTATATGTTTGTGTGCGTATCAATAAATCGTACTAGAAATCGTCTGAGCGTGGTTCGCCGCATTGTCTTGAGAGTAACTTTTACGCATATATATTTCTTGCTCACACGTGTGAACAAAATATTGCATTGTGTACTACGATAACAACCCTAAATAAATCATCCAAACACAGTTTAACAACGAACAGCCTGTAAGATGTTATTACCCTGTCATGGACTCTGACTGAATACTCACGTATCATACTCATTTAGCTCGTTGTGTATTTTCTTGTTGTACTGGTCTTCTACTTCAGTTCCATTGAATCCTGTATACCCCGTGCCTGAATGTGGATAATAATAGCCACGTTTGCATTGACACGTGTATGCACCTGTTTTGAAGCCCTGGCCAGGGATGAAGACGCACTGTTTTAAAAAAAAAACATATATGTTTGTACTAGATGATTATATATAGGACAGGGAAATAGTGCGGGGATACCAAAGATGAGTGTATATATCTGTGTGTAAGTTGTTGTATTTATTTATTTGATTGTATTCGTTTTTGTCTCTTCCCAGTTTGCTCTAACGGTATGTGTAGTATGAAATACTAACTACTGATTACAGTCATATGTGTACGTATCATGTATTCCATCGGTTTGCCTAGCACGTACTACAATGGCTGTCTAAAGATTAAGACCTGGATTCATGTAATATTTATTTACTCCTAATGTGGAACTTTTCGTTATCACATTGAAATCGCATTTTCATTCTTATATTGTCAAAGGAAAAAGCTTTAATTAGGTAATTTTTAGATGATTGGAAGGTATCGAAGGAGTCACCGGCGGTAATTAGTGCAAGTCGCGCCCAGGTCAAATCTCATACTTGTGATTTCAATTAGAAGAGCGGATGAATTGTGAGAAAATCAATGTTTATCAACACAAATGTCGCGCATGTGCAGCGCGACGACCATCACCCTTTAATTTAGCATATTCAGCTGCCAACGGAGTATCTGTGCAGGATAAAAAATATAATGCATATAAATGATTGGCTGCAATAAGTTCCATATTCACAATGTGAACACGCACTCGCACGATTGTGTATTTATGGTTACCTGTGTTGTTTCCTTTTTGCATTTATGCGTGTTGATAAAAGGATCGTATCCCACCTGTACCCCCTCACTGACATCGCACTGGTTAATATCTACTTGGTCCAAGTCAACATCTATTGTGGTAACGCCCCTGAAAGTATACATACATCTACATAAATGGTGAATATATTGCTATGGTAACAATACTCTACGTCACGGAATGTTATTATATCCAATGACGTCGAATGTGTTTACCAGATTACAGAAAGTATATTGGTTTTATGAACATATTAACAAAACGAAAGAAATGCAGTCCAAGTTATCATTACATATTAATATTTTAAGCTAAAGTGCTAAACTATATATTACGACACGTTGCCAGGCAACCACGCGGAATATTCGAATTAATGTCAACATACATCATATTGCAAATAAGCTTTTTGGAAAAATGTGTCCTTTATAATTATTATAAAAGACATTCAGAAAAATAATTTGTCGTGGGAATAGTAAAATACCAGGATACGTGGAAGCATATTTCCCCCGAGTAAAATTGTCGAATATACTATTGAAATACAATTGTTTTTCAATACACTTTTTTTTAGAATTTAAATATAAGTAAATGTGTTGAAATTCAATATTTGAGACTCATTACATATTAATTGACTACATAGATGTAACAAATATCTCCCTTCACGCTAATTGAATTTTACAATTAAATTACATATTCATTTTCCATACTCTTATCCTGGTTAGCCTGGCTGATATACCATGTTTATAAGCGTAATTAATGTCCATGTATTTACATAGTATTATGAATATAAGTCACATAGTATTGATTAAGTGATACGTTTGCTATGGCAACACGGTATGTATATATGTTGGTTAGCATAACTTAAATTCAGATCAATTTTCCTTGTCCCGAGTATTGATAATGACAAAAAATAATGATCAATTTTCCCGTGCTCCATAATATATATAGTGGGTTACATTATAACAATACACTTTATATAATAGGGCACTGTTAGTAATGTAGAATTCATTCACTAATGGTTCTACCGCAATCGATATAACTTGATTATTTTACCCCAAAAATGAATATTGAGCTATGTCAGATATTGGTCACGTGATAGTTAGTATCGCGGGATAATGGAGTGAATGTGTTTTGTGTATCCTTGGGCGAGCTTAAATCGATAAAAAAAATGCACATTCAATCAAACATCGACAATTTGTGATATGTTTGCTCGCCGATTTGGTAAACCCGATTTATTGTACAAGTGCGCCTTACGTCAAAGATATTTTATATAATGGCATGGAAAATAATAGGTTTACAAATAAATTGTTGACCAGGAACGTCTTTCGATTGACCAAACAAAACAAAATCTGCAAAATTCGCTGGTAATTAAATAAGAGATTTTTGGTCTTAGAACATTGTCGTCGCGTGAGAAGCTGCAACTCATAACACTTTTATTCGAATATTTATTTGCTCTAAGTACTGAACGGTACTATGCCATATATGATCATAAACGTACACAGTATGATACGCATTGACATTTATTACATACGCGACTAACGAGACGTCTTGAATTGCCAATTTGCGTTCGTGGGCTTCGAATCCAATGATCAATGAAATGCATTCAATAATGGTCGTACTCAAGCTAAAAATAAGCGTGCCGTGTAGTAATAGCAATAGACACAAATATGAGTATGAGAAGGTAGGCCCTACAAAACATGACCAAATAATTCATGTACGGTTGATTTGTGTGGATTTTATTTAGTATGCGTTAATAGATTCATTTAGACACACCAACTCCATCCCTCTAAATTGGAATCAATATGGAGGATACCGTACAACTCTCGACAATCGTGTGACATTGTGGTCTGCTCTGCATGTAGAAGTAGACCTGACAAAACATGCTATATTTATGTAAAACATTTGATGAACTGTCAACGGCAGATATATAGATATATCCAGCAAATGTGCTGACAATACTGACGAAGTGTTATCTCATAAACCCAGCAGTAATGTAAAACTCGGCGTATGGCAGTAATCGAAGGACACGTCTTAATTACTGGTGCATGTCATCAGAATAGTCAGTGTGGTGTATACAAGCAATGAATAAAATAATTCGACGTATTCCAACTAAAGTCTGTATATTTAATTACATTCCATTTTAATCAACATATAATAATAAACCCCGCTAATCGCAGACTACGCTTTGAGTATAGGATATGGCTGAATAACTGTATTCGCCCAACGTATTGTGTTATCAATAAACAAAATAATGTCAAGCGAAATGAATTTGAGTATCTTCAAAAATGACAAGAATTATTTAAATGAGTACAAAAATCGATTCATAATTTTATGATACTAATGAGCTCATTTTTCATTTTTGGTCAAAATAGTAGTGTGAAATATACTATAATGTCAACGAGCAACCATCGCTTCCTGACTTCATTCGATGATAAAGTATGGCCGATGGCACAAGCCGTGTAACCATGGTGACCATGTAATAGCTAACCATGCATCAACTGACGTTTTCTCAGCGGGACGTTCTCAACCATTGGGGCAAGTATGAAATGCATGTGTATCGAATCGGGTAATTTGTTCACTGCTACTGTGAAACAGTTTGCTCCGATTCAACGCACATTAATAATTTTCCTTAATGTAAGTATTTATTTTGTGACTTCTAAACAAACATGGACTCAGAATGTGTATTCATTTACACTACGTACCATGCACCTTTGATTGTTATTGTAACTACGTGACATTGAAGATACTCCTCGCACAATATACAATGCAATTTCTCACACGGCGTAAAATCAAGGCCGAGTACAACGTCAACATGTTAATGGAAATATCTTGCCTGCACTCAACGTAATGAGATATTAAAATATGAAGGCTATTATAGTTTAAATTAAATCAGCTTAATTGTATTGTTGTAACATGAAAAGATGAATAAAAATATATTGTTACTATAACAACCTGCTGGCAAGAATACATACAAATGAACCTGAACTGTATTACGAATATATGCTCCGAGTGTTGTACGTTAAAATGTCAGTGATTTTCAACGGGTTAGGTATTGAAATTGTTAATAAAACGATATTATTAAATCATTAGGAGACGTAGCGTAATTATTGTTCGAAAATAAATTAATGCTGAAATTACAGTATATCAATTCAGAGCCATTAATTGTATGGCAAAACGACAAACCGGCGGTGCGCTATGTTGTTTCGCAAATTAGTGGTCTGGGTATACGAGATTCGATGATACTGCCGGTTTTTCTTCCTTTTGAACAAAGTAACAGTGTCGATTATACTGCAATGTCAACAAGAAACCATCGTTATCATTCAATGATTAAGTATGGCTGTTCACATAGTGTATGTAACCATAGTAGAAATACCTAACCATGCATCAACATTTTCTGCATGGGCAGAACATTGTCAACTATTGTGGCAAATATATGCGTGTGATATCGGAGCAAATTGTTTGACTGATTCAGTGTCACAGTATACAATGGAATCGATCGTTTCTCACACGTCGTAAAATCAAGGCTGGGAACAAGTGACATATACGTCAACGTATTAATGGGAAATGTCTTGCAAGCACTTAACGTAATGACACATTCAAATACGAAGGCTATTATTGTTTAAATGAAGGCAATTTAATTGTTTTGTAGTAACATGAAACGATGAATAAAGTTATAGTGTTATTATAATGCCAGACCAACCTGCTGGCTAGAATACTTCTAGTTCACTATATAAAATAATGAGCTTGAACCTTACTACTTTTCCTGCAATGACAAGATGTCATCTGAATTTAAGTATAGTATAAAAATACCAGCATTATGATTGGCCCAGGCAAGCACATTTGGCTTTTGGTGATAATGGTGGTTTTACAGAATATTTCTTGAGTTATTATTATTATTATTATTATTATTATTATTATTATTATTATTAAGAATTATATTATTTCGAATAATTCTGGTAGTTTCAGATATAAAGCCGTATATATTTGTGACGTAATTTCAAATTCCCCCTGACCTCAACTTCTCCGCGCTCGGATATGTGTTTCATCCATGTCTAATGGATTTCTATTCACGGATTGTGAAACGGCCACAGTGTGAATTAGTAATTATGTTACTAATCTCCGTAACCGTAAACGTAGTGATGGCTACAAAATAACTAAACTAGTAGTAATCGGTGTTCATGAACGGCGACTATTTGTGGAAATGAAAAAGCCCTAATAAATTTCCATCACTTCGTTAGTTTTAAGTCTTTAGAAACTGCGAAATGTATACATAGGATAAACAGGATATCAAATTCGTGACTTTTATTTGTTCCTCGCCAAATGCTCGGAACGAATGGAAATTATTACACTCGTTTAATAAATCTGATATTCTAAGGCCACTTGTGAGATATCATTAAGGTAGCGAGACTATTATTTGAGTTGAAAATTACGATTTTCACATTTATTTATTAATTGATGAAATGCACCATAAACTTTCATATGATAAAGTCAATATAACATAGAATGTCATGTAAGTTGGTTAAAATATAGATTTTCAGAAGGGAAGCAAGGCAGCCTCAGTAGTGTTTTCCAAAATCAACAACACAGGTTTAATCTGTGTGCCTATAAGTTTCAAAGATAAACTCAAGACAAAGCAATGTTAGGATGTGTTATCAGTAGCTATCTGACACACAATGAGTGTTTCCAAACATTTGAGTGGTTTGTCTCCGCCCCTGTTTGTTTCACAGATTAGTCATTTGCATATGAATGTGTCAGACACAAGGTCACACAGCCACTGAAACAAAATCATTGATTTTGGTGTTTTCATATGCCGAATTTATCCAATTATAGCTATCCCATTCCTTTATTTTTTGGTTTCCAATAGCCTTACACATTTGGATGTCCCTACACATGGTAAAACAGACCTTGATGGGGAAAACAAATTGATTGTGCCGATAAACAAGCTTGAAAATCTTTGCTGTTACTTCATGGACGTTTTCTAGGAGTTTATGTTTTTCAAAATACAAGGTCTTTAACAAAAAATAACGTATACTTATTGTCGTCGGATTAACACCAAATTTTCACAGCTTTAAGGTGACAATGAGAGGAACTTGAATGTGTCCAGACAAACTATTTCATCGATTATTTACCAACGAGTTGTGGTTTGAGTTGGGGGCAATGCGACTAAAACAGTAATTGAAATTCAGGACACTATTTTTTAAAACGCGTTGCTTGAATAACACTAACCAGACACATTCAATTTACCAGACTATTGAACAACTAGGAAAAGTGAAGAAAATACTTCTTATCGCCAGCATAATGCGTAATTATTTTTTTTACAGAATAAATAATTTTTTACCTTTGATTGAGTAACGTGTCGTAGATTGCAGATACGGGCATGCAAAATACACTTGTGAAAAGCTTGAAGTCTGTCGATTCTAAAAATATATACTTTCCCGGGTCTATTTGTAGTCATTTAGTCACAATTAGAAGATGACAACAAGTATGCAAATAATAGTCCCGCTACCTTAAATGTCATTGCATTGTACATGTAATAGATGTGTTCATATGGTGATCATAGTAGTGTGTCTAATGGCACAATGTGTGGTTTCTACAAGAATCCGTCATGAACGCCACACGAGATATGAACATATTAGTAATATCATTGAACATTATGTCACTTTAATGACACTAATTGTAACTCGCATATACGTAGTTCAAGTGATTCATGCGTGAAATGAATTATTACATACTTACGCAAACTTAAGAAACACTTGATGTACATCTTCATTACCCTCTGGGTACTTCGTGGAACCGATTTCAATCCACGAAGTGTTATCTGTAAACACAGTTTCATTTCGACCAATCAGTCGAAAAAAAGGCACTGAGAACGTAATCATCCATACATCACCACCCCCACAGTCAAAGTACGGGTACGTCCAATACCCGTCTTCTAGAGTAATCAGCGGCGACGGTAGACCTGTACTGCCGTCATTTCCAATAGGCAAAGATTGGTTAATCGGCGTTGATGTTTTCAAGTGTGCACTTAGATTACCAAACCTTACATACGGAACATTAAACCAGTCTGCTGCGGGGTCGTGGTAATAATAACCTATTGAAAGGTCTTTTGTGTAAACTAAACCGGATCGTCTCCATGCGTAAGGGCAGAACAACTCATAGTCACGGTAATAGTATTTATCGAAGGCTATAGCTGATCCTACGATGGTTGGAAACTCTTCGATATTTGATCTCACTATTGAATAAAGAAGGTAATCATCAATCGCGTGGCTTCCCCTCATGTGGTCCTCGGCTGTGGTGAGAATATCAGTAAGCAGATTTGCAGCTTTGACAGCAACACTCGCCTCGTATTCCCACCTTGTGGCATCGTAGGTTAATGGCAGCGCTTTACCGAAGGTGCAATTATCACGCGTTTTCTCAACTTCAGTCACATATTCAAGCGCCGCCTGGACTGCGTCTACGTACCACTGTGTGATATTGCTCGTATTCGTAGCTGCACTGGATCCTGTCGAGTTGTTGAAATATAGAATGCACAGTTGTATACAACAGGTAGTAAAAATGTTGAATCTATAATAATTATCGGTGCTCATTTCATCTCATATATCCATATCTAAACAACTGCAGTCTTTGATCGTACACGTTCTTCTAATTCCTGTAATGGAAAGCTTGCGTAAGAATCATGGTGCAGAAACATGTGCTTTTTAACTATTGCGAAATAATTCTCTATTTAACATATGTGACTAGCAATTTGGATTATTAGTCCCAGATGAGAGTGCTATTATCGGAACAGAATATTCATAGCTCCTCTGAGTGAAACAGTTTCCGTAGTTCTAACCTGGATAATCTTTTAGTCAGATAAAAGCAGTAGTAGAAATGCTTAGTGTAATTTGCATATTGCCATAATATTCAGGGAGCATGCTCAGAAGAAAGCATAACGTCAACAACAGTGAGTGCACTCGATTACTATTATGTGCTGATATATGTCACTTACATTGTGTACGCAAGTCAACCGGTGCGGGCATGGTTAAACGAGAAACAAACCGGTCATGCTGTCTAACCAGTGAAACAAATGCACCAGGGTATATTTGGTAATCGGCATGTTCAGATTGGTACGATGCGCACCCTGTGTAATCGAGACAGCCAAATGAAACGAATCACCCAACATACAGCTGCGGGTGATTTTGAAAGTGTGTCGATGAGCTGATTACTAAAAAATAATTAAGACCATTACAGAGGTGTGTATGTTAGCTAGTCTGTGCGTTTAGGAATCTGTCTCTCGAATTTCTAACTTTCGTTAAATCGGTCACAACCTGAATGAAATACACAATTAAGATGATAATCGAGATAAGCTTTATCTGTTTTAGGTCATCGGAGAGTTGTCGCCATGACGATCGCCGTCAGAGAGAAGTGTGTCACGAGCGACGGTCTTATTTTTTATACTCTTGACATTCTCACATATTACCTTATCATGGCAAATTAATATAGTCAGCAATGTCAAAAGTCGAAAAGGTGCGTTGTGTTGTCATGATAGTAACAGCATATATTATGACAATAATAGGCGGAATACCACATACACATCGTTCACCTTGAACTTCATAAATAATATTGGGTTTTGTTAAATCTCAAGCTACTCCGTGAGGCGAGTCGAATACACCGGTTGAGTACAATTGAGAACTTACAAAAATGACATTTGTTATATATCTTGTTCAGTATAATATTATATGTATATATGAAATATATTAGATTCCGAGTAGTTAGTCTTAACACAATTGTGTACGAAGTCATATTATCCTTCACTTTTTTCAGTTTTACAACGATCAGCCCACCCGAGAACAGGGGTATTAAAGAGCCATTATCGTTGTATTAAGAGTGATTTTTTTAAATCATATAATACATTTTATAAGATATATTTTTCAAATCTGCCTCGAGGAATGTATTCCTATATATAAGAGTGTCTACACAGAAAAAGTCTTCTTCGATATATATATCTGTCGAATCTCAACTGATCGTATCTTCATTATAATTAGAATGACTGTCTATATGCCGTGTCTTTCATTACAATTCCACCCTATCAAGAATATGTCAGAGATACAAAGGCCAAAGACATGGAGCGGTTCATTTACACCTTCTGACGCTTAGTAATTTACAGTTGGTCGCAGTTCGCGAAGCTAATATTATTCAGCTTAGGAACAAAAGCCTGGTGTTGAGTGGAAATAAAATCACCAGCAATGAATAGACAGCTCACCATTACAATGATGGGAAATCATGAGCTGTTACCGATGATCGATAATGCAATGGACATATAACTGACGTTCTCATTTATTGAAGAGAGTGATAATGTTTCAACGTGCACAGCTTAATTTATTGCCGGTAGATAAACTAATGATACACCGTAAATATGGCGAACTAAAAATAAATGTCGTGAGCAAAAAGACAGATGTTATACGTAACTCATTGGAAATTATATTAAACTCATCGATACGTGTATGTTGTGGCTACTAAATAAAACAAATCAATATGTCTAGTCTAGTGACGAGAGGATACATCTTTTGTTTATTGTTTTTGTTGTTGTTTTTTAACTAATATGTCGAAATTAGACGGTTAAATTATTCATCCGGATTTGCCCTTGTTTCGAATGAATTTGGATTTTAATACATACGAAACTGTAAAAATCCAATATAGCCACTTAAGTTCAAATCAATAAACCTAGGAAGACTGCCGAGTTTAATAAGTATAACAATAGGAAGAGTGGCACACTGGTAACCATCTGAGTTAACACACACAGTGAACTGTATGACTGTATTTTACTTTGACCTCAAGATTGTGATTGTAGCCAAAATACTCGGACACTCAGAGAATAAATCAAAGAATTGAAACATGTAGATATATGGCGCATTTTACCGTATATCCATACGATAAAATAAGTCACATATTTTTTTCAGAAACTCTTTAAAATAATCTCGGAGTGTAACGATAAACACAATGGATGTGTTTATGACTCTTTAAATACGTAACGAAGCTCTTGCATATATATTTATATATCGCAACTGTAAAAAATACGTTTATGTAATGATGAATTAAAACAAATGCGAATAGTGGTTACCTTTACCGTCATTGATCACCCCGTCCTCACTATGAAGACCTGTACGATACTTTACTAATGGTACATCGAGTGTTGTATGTGTACATAAATTTAACGGCTTTATTTGCATAATTGTAACTCGTGACATATGCAAACCTCACCAATACTATTCATTACATTTATAACCCGCATAAATTGAGAATAAAAACACATATTTGTGAGTGAACTAATGTTACTACAATGTGATATCTGCCATAACATATATGGGTTTACAAGGCGCCTTGTATTTCATGAGTTTTTTGTGTATGTATTTGGTGAATTGGAAGCTTAATGAGCATTAATCCGTCGTAAGAATAACATTTCTATTTTTAGTATGCAATTTGTTCAGCCTTAAACCAACTAACACTATCTATTGGTTTCTAGTTTGAAACTTATGGCTTAATACACAATTCCTGTAAATCGCACGATCCGGTGACGGACAGCTTCTGTGATGTCAATGACGTAATATAGATAAAGACAATTTCGTTCAAATCGGTTTGTTTGGGTCGTCGTTATTGAAACATTACGTCATAGCGCTTTATCACTAAAATGTGCAATTTAAAAGAATGGTGTACAAGGGTAAATTAGTTATAAATAATTGAAGAATGTATTTATATATCAGCGCTGTTCATGTGTTTAAAATGTTTGAAAACATTCACCATTTAGTACCAGTCTATAACAGTCTATAATTATATATTGGAAACTCGAGGGCTTACTGAGAGTTAATCACCGGATTAAACCGTATTGTTTTAGTTAATATCCGAGGCCCATGGTTAGTGCAAGTGTATATGTAACTACTTGAACATTAGACTAATAGCCAGATCGGAAAAACGACCCGGATGTTCATGCATATAAAAACAAGGGTGATCAAAATCGCATATATACAATGAGTCAACAGAAATAAGAGTAGCGATTGAACATGTGACCAAAGTGGCATAAAGAAAATACTATAGAGCAGTTAGGGTCGGGTCACAGATTAGTGCTTTTTGGACTAATAATAGTAATTTTAACTTATGTTGAATCTATACAGGCATAATAATACAAAATACATTGTGTATTTTTTCTACTGTTGACTGTAGGCACGGAAAATAAAATATGACACAGTAATGGATAACCAATAATGGATAAATAATTCAATTTTCGAGTAATTGAAAACATTTTCCCCATTTTTGCAATAACGTTTTGATATTACGAGAACAAGTGAGTGTCTCTGGTCAACTTATTTTGTTATTATGAGTAACTATTTCTGTTATTTTTGTTATATCCGCAGTGTTCCTGTGAGAGCAATATATATAAGTGATTCATTGCTGTACAATGTTATGTTCTCTATACAATATGTGATATCTCGTTTTTCATTCTTTCATAGTATTTTTACTAAATTTGATTGATAGAAATGTAGGAGAATTTAAACGAATAATAATAAACATAAATAGAAAATTATTTAGGAAGACCATTGCATAATCTTAATAATGTTGACTTGTTGGTTTCTCTGATGTTACCTATTCCCCATATGGCTCGCCATTTACAATCGCTATCAAACACAGCGTTATATAGCGTTATACTTGTTATGTAGAGACTAGCCTTTCATGTTTGCAATTGTCATTCTCATCTGCTAAATGTTTACCTAGCTAGCTATGTGGACACAATATGATACGCCATACATTATATGTGTTTCCAATAGCTGGGATGTTGCAAGCCGGACTTTTTTCAGAATGCGTAGTAATATTTAAAAACTGGGCCGCGTGCAAAATCCTACGAATGATCACTATGCCACAATAGTGAATGTGCCAGCATGACGCGTATCAGATTGTAATTACTTTGTTGTCGGTAGCCAAATCATCTTTGATAATATGCCATTCAATTTGTTGAATTTTGTTACTAATTATATGAGTATTCTATGTATATATTGAAAAACTTAAAGCTACACTATATAGTTGAGAATATAACCACAAAAACTATATTTAAAACTCACTCATAATGTTTTGACACAATTGGTGATTTATATGGAAATACTGTTACTAAATATAGAGATAATGCTACTTACCTATTTGCATATATACACTGCTGCCACAAGAATACGAATATATCACCGTCTGAAGTTGAGACCCGGAGAAACTGTTACAGTACCACTCACTCACTTTATGTAAACACCAATCAGAGAGATTACACGCCACAGATATGCCGAGTTTGACATGATTCTATAGCTCAGTGTGCGACAGATTATATTATAATGAAATTTCACTCATAGCGTGGACAATTATCAGCATTGATTAGTTATAATGCGCGAATGTTATCATAAATAGGCCGGACTGCTGTGCACATTAATTGGGAATGATGGTAACAGCGCTGGCGGGGGTATTCAATGATACAATAAAGCGTCCATTTTATCGCCTACTAACAACATGACGTGAATAATATATACACACGTACGCCGGTACGTTTGTTTAGTTTATCTGTTTACGATAGGGAGATTAAATTTAGTGTATTCGAGCGAGGATATCAGAGTCAGACTGGTTGTAATATCACCGACGATTATTAAACTGTCAACCTTCTATCTACGGATGTAATTAGAAATTTTAATTTCCATATCATTATTTTCTATTTATCATAGGAAATTGCTTTATTGTGTATGCCTAAGTGTTATAATAATAAAAGTTCATTTGAGCCGCCGAATAAAAGTGTAATCAAGATTTGAACAATTGTTATTCGGAATCCATTTCATCTCTCTGATATACAGACTCGTTGGAAACAACTATCGTTTTACGTATTACATTCACATCATGGAGGTCACTTTAACTATACCTCCAGTATATTGTGACTTTTAAATTTTATTTTGTTCAAGTCAAGTAAAATGTAAACGAGCTTCCAACGAAATGTTTCAAATAATACAACTAATATGCGTATGCTCCAGACTTCGACTGAGTATATGTATTTTATGGCTCGATTGGAGACATGTCATTACAGTTATGCAGACATACAAACTACCAACACTAGTATTACTTCTATTACAGCCATTATCATTATAACGTGAGCATTAATAATATAGTAATATCGTACTACATCAAATATACGTTGATAAAAGTGTGTGAATTTGTGTGTATGATAACCTAGCATGTCAGTGTTTATGTTATAGTGCAGTTTATGAACCTCGAGGTTGAATCAAATTGAATTTCATCACATGGAATTGGGTGCGGCGTTTTCTTTCTTTAAATGCCTTATTAGAAAGTAATTTCTTTTTTTAAATTAAACTACAAAATATCGTTTAATTGTGGACTGTACATTGTAAAGCAGGTATTATTGACTTTAAGACAGACGTGTAATTTAATAACGGTTTCATAATATTAGTATTCAGATATAGTTTAGTAGTATGTTTCTCGCCGTGATAAATTTAGTATGTTGGCATTATAATTAATTGTGTGATCCGTATGAGCCCTGGATGCAAACAATTCTGCCAACTCAAAGCTCACAGAGCGAGTTTATTTTTTAGTATTCGAAAATACATTTCTATTCTATCCTCATTCGTTCATACGCTGCTAAAATGTATAATATATTGATATACCAAATTAACCATTGCCAATTTCACGGTAAATTGGAACATTGTGCATTTTTTGTTTTATTTATTCTACATCAAATACAACATATGTAAAGTTGTGTTTGCGAACCGCTGACAATAGTTGAAGTTGTATAGGAAATAAGTAGTATAGTTACATAAATCGCAACTGCTACTGCACGATTGGATTTGAATTAGATGACGTCATCTGTCGAGATAAATTTGTATAGCCTTTAATCTCAAATAGGTATTTGACAAGTATATCTTTTTTATTCAAATAATGCATATCTAGTTTTGTCTGGCGAACTAACACAGGACGAGATACGAGATAGTGCTTTTATTCAATGAAAATTATCAGTTGAAATAACTACGCAGCTTCAAAATGGAAAGCGGAAAATGGTAAATTATAAAGAAACAGATTCAGGAAAAGGTTTATCCTCTTAACTACAAATTACGATTACTAAAAACATTATAATTAACGAAGATCGAATAAAATATAATGAAACAAAGGAACTACAAAATATGTACTTGCTTATTTCGAATAATGAGGCGTTGATAACAATTACATTTGGTATTGAGTTATTGCATTGATAGTATTTTTAGCAGTATCGAAATCTCCGTTTAGAATGCCCTTCTCGGCCTTCTTGTATGTATTATTACGAAAAATAACAGTATACAAAATATGAGTCAAGAGAATTCAGATGGCCTGTGACATTTCTTAGCTTCTCAATAAAGCGTGATAAGACAGAAAGTTACAAATGAGGTAGCTGGATTAATTTGATCATGTGACGAATATATAATAAATATAACCATTATACCTGATTGGAGCAAATGAATGCTAACAGCATGTGTGGAATGCAGGACACCTATTGAGACAGTAATTGTAAAAGGGAATGCTTGTGTTGTTTTATATTAGAAATCCCAAAAACATTTATTCTAATTTATTATTCCGAATTGTATGTAGAGTGGAAACAAAAAAACCGTGAACGGCGTGCCAGGGGTGAATAACTAAAGCGAATTAAATGGGACATTGACATTGAAGCCCATTTGAATGCATTTGAATGTTCATGGGTGTCAGGAATTTGTAACGAAACTGTTTCCACATAGGTTTCCCCGAAGTAGTACTGTCTTGACATCAAACACACAACCGTGAACCGATTTTTTTATTCAGAATGTTAGTTAAAACAAAACCGTAATTTGACAATGAATGAATGGATTCATATAAATTAATTGACACATGAAACTAGGTAGAAAGGACAAGTGATAAAACATACATTTCATACGAATTTATTTTAACTATTCTATATTATCCATTAAATTGTCCAAAATTCTCAATTTATATAAATGGGAAATAGAAAACACTGGTTTTGAATTATTACACTCAAGAAAGATTTTAAAAGTATTGTACAAAGTGGAGTCACGTAGTAATTGTATATTACACAAAGACGGATAACGTTGATACTTTAATTTCTTTCGCTATTCTTTCAGTATTTTATTTATATTGTCATTTGCATGTGCAATATAATGTACAATTACGGAAAACAAATAATACACGAAGAATCAAAGCTTGAACCGAAACAACAACGCGTGTATTACGTAAACAAAAGTAATTTGAGATTAAAATGCCACTTTCTAAATAAAACACATCTTATCTCATCGTTTGACCAGTCTCGGACATCGATTCACTGCGACCTACTTCCGAGTCAATAAAACTACACAAATGTGTTTATTTTTTGTGATGAACACATTGCAGACTGAGTGCATATCAAGATTTATTTAATTTGATTGTACTACATGTAACAACTGTAGCAGCATCATCGATTATATATGTGTAAAATTTAATTTTGCCTTTCTACAATGCTATATGAATTCCTTTATCTCTATAAAAAAATATTGATTGAAACATTGAAAAAAAGAAATACATTTTCCCGAATTATGTCGTATTGTAAGTTATACATAATCTAGTTTAATCAGAATTGCATGTTATTCAAAAAACGTGCGTCGAAGTAATGGAATTGTAATAACATATTTGAGAAGGAATTATTAAATTGTTGGATGGCTATGAGTATACATTGTGTTTATTAAAAATAAATATTGATTCGGGTCATTGTGATCAAAGACGTCAGAAAATAAACATTGAATGCCATATATGGGAATCACGGGACAATTACATTCTGCCATACGTGCCTTAGGTAACGGTTGACCTAGAACAACACGTTTATGCAGATGTAAATTATTCAGCGTCATGAGGTGTCGTTTTATAAGCTGGTGAATCAATTTTTAAAAAGTTCGACTGCTCATAATACTGAGAAAAAGTCTCCCTCAAAAGTAATTTTGCCGCGTAATTATCAATCATACATAGCTAGTCACTGTCTCAATCAAACAAATCATCCAAGCAACGGGACAGGTTGACTTCAGTTGCTTGTTATGCCAATTGGGAAATGCCTAATTGATTGAACGGAAAGATATTTACAAAAAATGATTTATCAATTACACTAACTATTTTATTTAATGAAATGTACGTTTAATTTGGAATACATATGTGTAATGGAATAACACACGTCTATATTCATTACACTTTCAAGGTCGTCAGACGATTGTTTTCCATTTGTGTTACAGCTTTATATGAATATGTATGTCATTTAATTGTCAGTTGAGCGTGTCATTATGTCAGATTGGAGATCCTTCATTTGCATATTTTTTTTCTTTTAAATGTCAAAGTAATGGCACCGTTTATTTGTTTTTATTTCCCCGTATTTTATCGTGTTACCAATGCCCATTTATTTATTGTATTCACATTGAACAATGGAGATTTTAAAATTATAATTTATATTCACTTAGAGAATCAGAAGACTATTAAAGTCGAGCGGCATTCTTTCAAATGTGCAGCTGCATAATATTACACGATTTAATTTCCAAGTTATTGGCAACACTAAGCCAACCTCCAACTGATTGGCTACCCAGCCCATACAACTGACAATCAGACCAATTAGAGAGCAGCTTTTTGGTTGCCAGTTCTTTTTCGATGTATCAATGCCTGCCTTGCATACATGTTTCGACTAAACTAGAGTATTGTTCTCAGCGGTACACATGTGCACAGCTTCATTTTTTCAAGTGAATTATTAATGGTAACCCAGTCGAGTATAGTAATCTCTGCCTATAACACTGTTGCAAAACGGAGGCAATGACAATAAATATGCAATTTTATTCAAGTAATAGTATATAGAAACTGTAGGAATTGAATTTTTCAGGCAATATCCACTGTTGATATCCGACTTAACTTCCAATCCATTGCGAAACCTGACGAGACTATTTGTTTAAATATTGGTATGCATTTAATACAGCACACCGATAAACGTTGATTACATGCTGCGTAAACTAGTCGATGGAAGATAATTGAGAATTAATCTTTGCATCCATCCATTGTTGCCTTACAACATCCATAATGAAACTCGTCACTGCCACTTTGTTTAAATACGTAAATCGTACCATGTCATACCTGACTCCGATCGCCACCATGCAGATGTTAACTAAATACGCAAATAGTATTGATATGTAAATCAAGTACGCATACTTCTAAAAGGTTCCACGGTCTTTCATTTCACTGCAGATCATCCATAGTGCTAGCGTGGTGTTGGGAGCGGCGGCGTTCGTTTTATTTTCGTTATCCTTATTATTTGATTAGTTTACCACCTATTCTCTATTATTTCATTACTACAGGATTTCTATTTCCGTTTATATCACAACTCATTTTCTGTATCTATGTTTGATATGACTTGCCATGGAATATTAGTTTTTTTCATATTTTTATTTGCCGCAATCCAACGTGGCACCTCGGTCAGTAATGCATTGGGTGACCCCAAACTTTCCTTGCATATTCCAAACAGCAGCTCCCTAGGAGACCCACTGTCCGAACCACAAATTCTTCCATCAACTCTAACTGAACAAGACGCTCTCGTCATTGAAGAGAAAATGAACTTTGGCAGAAGGAAGGTTTCCCCAGCCCCGAGTAACATGAACTTTGTGGTGAGTAAATTAGTATTATCACGTGCTCTATAACAAAATCAACGTCTTAATGGGTCATTGGAAGATTAATTAGCTCCGATGAGATGAAACACATTTCTAAACAGTTTTGCTTTCTAAATATTGCTGATCAAATATAAGTGATTTCTACTAACTGGTAGAACTGTGGATTTCACGCATCTGCGAACGTACATTCGTATACATATTCTTATTTTCTGAATGTGATGCTTTGCTCGTAGTATTGATTTATCTGAGCAATATCATTTAGTTATCAACCATAAAGCGTTTAGAAAATTGCTAGCACCTGTTGTATATTTGAATAAGAGAAAATGTAATAATATGAAAGTAGGCCGTCATGTGACAAGGAGAAATACTCGTGTTCGTGATAACATTCCCTAAATATTGTTAACATCTCCATAAATTGTCCAAGACTTTGAGCTAAATTTGTCAACCTGGTCACATCGTAAAACGCGCCTTTGAAAAAAACTAGTGAAACGTACAACGTAGGGATTTAATTGGACCCAATATATTATGCCAAAGCCTTAGCAGTGTGTCAAATGATGGTGAATCGTGGGTAATGTGTAGTGCCATTGCGTGTCGCAGAGTCCATAGAAATTTACTATCGGCTGACCATTGCTACACTTGTTCATAAAGCCAGGTAACACATGTGTACACTGGTCTTCAATTGAAGTCCATGCAAATCGCCATGACTTGACACAAATTTAATAATCCATGTAAAGTACCAAGGTATTTTGTCGTGATTGTGTAGTTTATGGGAATGTGTACTGCAGTATTTTCACGTTTTGTAATAACTACAGGTTTTAATTTCGACTCGTTTTGCAGTTAAAGCATTGTATTACAATACGCATCGACGGTATTCCAGAACGCACTGGTACTACTGTCACACTGTCTCAAATATTATAAAATACTGCAGTACGGACATGGTGGCTGAGACGTTTCTTGTATCAAACTGTCGTTTCGTTTCCCGTAGTTTTGGAATACCGAATTATCGGATGCTGCCCAGGAAAGTGTGAATACCTGTCTATATGCAAATTCGCAACCATCTTGGATAAGCGAGCGGTCTTTAGTGGTGACACCGTATTATGGCTACCATTCTACTGAATTACGAACACCTGAGATCATAGAAGGGCTCTTTAATCTCGGCAGATTTTACGACTACACTACCATGTACTGCTCAGTTCATTCATTTTACTGTAAACTCTACAGAATGGTGGGTATATTATATTTTGTTCACCTGAAATGCTAAGTGCTGATCATCTTTAAGAGTCCCTCGGAAAAATAAATGATGGCAAAATTGCATTAAAATTGAGCATGCTGCCTATTTTTCAGTTTATAACAAAATGATGAAATAGTTGTACAATATTTCTAACGAAACAACCCAAAGTCGTGTAAAAATGATAATTAAAAAAGCCAATCTTGATGTAGTTAACGTCGATGAGGGCGGTTGGCAGCTATAATTGGTGAACTACATAAAAAATATCAATGTGCAAGTTGGTTTTCATTGCATTAACAATTTCACAGAATAATGTACTTCCTGCTCTACTAAAAGATGGTTTAGTTTTAAATGATATAAAGCTAAGCAAATGACCGAAATAATATTGATGGTTGAATATTAAGCCTTAAAGCGTGGGAGTCTGCGCATGCATCAGAAGCCCTTAGCGCGCGTCATTGTTTACAAAGTCTACCCATGAGCTTTTGCGTTTTTAGCGTGTTATCGTTTGTTTTAACTTTTCATATCCTTAATTTTATTCCCATCTATATTGTATTGGAAACTCGACATGTAATTATATATAACGGCAGCATTTACAAATATAACTGGGCGATTTCACACTAAACACAGTCCAATACTCGGCTGTCATTTTGAATCCTACCACAGATGAGTTAAACCCACTATTCTATTTTCTCTGGAGGCGGGGGTCATTAAGAGTATTAAGGGCTGTAATTGCGCAAGCATGCGGGTGAAGTTATTTATAAGAGCAGATTGCACTATCTTTTGTTAGAGCTGTTCTTCCTGACTACCTAGGATTGTTTTTCAGGTGACGTGGTATTCTATGTTCTCTGTTGGCTGTGCACAACAGTATTGCAGTAAACTACAGGATACATTCAAAGAAACTGTTGTTGAGAATGTTGTGTACTGGAAATGTAATTTCGAAAATGTGTAAGTTAATAGCAACATTCTTTCTTGGAACAGCCATTTTTATTAAAATGTACTATTGTATTGTACGCGGGTGAATGTTGTATATAGTGATCGAACAAAAGATGTGGGGTTCTCATTTTGTGACGAATTAGAAACTTTGTCTAGGCCGGTTGGAATTTTTCAAAATATTTTAAGGGCAGGGTAATTAGTTTTATAATATATTGGACACACAATTGTTTCACTTATTTACCTGGTCAAAGTGATTTTGTAGGACGGCTAATGTTATTTTCCGGCTAATTTATCGAATTGTATATCGTTAGACTATTTTGCAATACAGACAGTGTAAAGAAACCTACATTAAGAGTTGCATGTGGCCTTGATTATATGATTTTGGGTGATCAACAGATAGAAAAGTCAACAGCTTTATTTTTCCCTCTGTGGTGTTCACGTTGACGCAGATGCATTGTGAGAACGCTCGGTACCCAAAGTAACGTGCAAGTCAGAATTCGAATATATATCCAGCTCTGATTTTTCGATTATTACAAATTATTTCATCATAACAGAGGAGAATATAGGAATAATGCCATTCGGCCTTACAGTGTGAGCAGTGATGGAGTATGCTCTCAATGTATAAGTGGTAGCGCCTGGTGTAATGATGGTTTGTGTGGTAAGTTGCGACTTTATTTTCGATATTATTACATGCTACTATGTACATCTAAAATGGTCATGGATTGGTCATGTTTCTGACTTGTAATATTTCACTGGCGTTCCATAAATAATTGTTTTGTCGTTTCCGTTATATCAAATAGACGGTTTCTGTCATGAATATTCTGACGGCGATCCAGAATGTGTGTGCAAGACTGACTGTCACAATAGAGGAACTGTTGATCCGGTATATTGTAGTTGTTCGTGCGACTATGGTTATGTTGGGGATTACTGTGACGCTGAAGGACACGACGAAGATGGTTCTTGGTTTGATGGGGAATGGTTTCCATCGCAGCGGGGTAAGTTGCATCATGAATCGGCATATATTCAAATACAAAAGATAATCGCACTTTCCCTTAACGCGTACATGCCGTTGTACTAACTTTGTTTTTTAACAATGTCAAATGTTGCAAATAAGGGAACATTGTGTTGTGCTTGTTGATATTCAGGTGCGGTAAATGGAACAGATTTATGCGAAATTGAAAGCTGTCCTTCAAACCTTGTGTTTGATCTATTTAACTGTAAATGCGATTGTGAAAGGGGATATTTCCTTGCCTATGGCACGTGCTACGGTAAGATCTTTAATATTATGTATCTTCTACATGCATATGCTGTGTATTATCAACTCACTACACTATTGTAGTATTTTTCTAATCTCTCTAATCATTTTAGACATTGACGAATGTGCAACGCTTGACGGGGTTTGCGAGTATGGATGTAAAAACTTTGATGGTACATATACTTGTACATGTGCAGTAGGATTTGCTTTGGATAGCAACCAACGCACGTGCATCGGTAAGTTTTTGGTTGCATTTTTTTCAAAATCTCTCGATTAGTGAAACTTTAGTTGAAACAAGATTAAGTTCAAATATGGAGTATGCGCCAGTTCTTGTCCATTTCTGCCAAGGATTTGTTTATAATACATTTCATCTTGTGGTTGGTCAAAATTTAAAGCGTGTAGCCAATTTCATAGTTCACTTTCAGATTTCATCATTTGTGTTGCATAGTTCAACCATATTTGTGATTATTGAACAACTTTGCCGATAAAAATTATTGTACCAGAGGCCAATAACTTGAGGTCTCTAAACTGAATATTGACACTGGTAACAATTTCGCCGAAACGCAACAAAAAACAAACGTTAGCGGATGTTGACTTCTTGCAGCGCACGAGTTCTGTAAAATTAAAGGGACGATCTTTAACATTTGGTGTATTTAAGATTAATAGTGACTCTGTACTTTCTGTTCTTGTATTTGCTCTGAGCACAGAACTAAATGAGTGTGAAACTGGAATTAGTGGATGCAGTCATAAATGTTTTAATACGTATAGATCATATTACTGTGAATGTGATATTGGTTATCAATTAGCCAGAAATAGACGTGAATGTACAAGAGTTGCTCCAGAAATAAGTAAGTCGTATATCGTAACTAATTTTTCGCCGAGCCCAATCATTGCCCTACTTTTATTAAGAACTGTGGTATATATTGGGATCTTATTGAATTAATGATTGCACATTCTTGGGAGGGACTCCGAAATACTTCGTATTCAACGAGGCAAATCCGTAACCATGACTGAATCAGTATACTTTGCACGACTGAAAGAGGCAAAAGGTCAACATACTTAAAAACTAATATTGGGTATCGGTCAATTCTTAATGGCTGCAAAAATGGGGGCGTTGCAAAGCACAATTTAAAGCTTAGTCCACATCCATCCCTTTGCATGTACTCATAGACTTGATTTCAATCTGTTCTAAGATGGTCTATTGATGACCATTTCAACACTATTCGTGCATTTGTTTCCAGAAACTGGTGGTAGTAGCGCCAAATATCATGCCAGAAACCTGATTTTACAAACCAGCTTTTACAGGCCCAACAAATAGTATAGTTGCCTCACCACACAGAGGTTCCACATCAGCCTTTGTCAAAATACTTTATCCCTACATGTATCATTTCTAGCGGACTACTGTTAACTAAATCCTTTTGTTTACATCCGGGGTTTTCTAACTTGGTTTCCATGTTCTTTCATTCACAAATATGTTGGTAATGTTTATTTTAAGCGTCGAGAAGCAAGGCTAGTCCGTGTGATGGCATTGCCAATGGTGGATGTGAACAAGTGTGCTCGTTTAATGACAACGTCACGTGTGCATGTCGAGATGGTTTTGAATTGGCTGGTGATAAAACTACTTGTTTAGGTAAGCTCAATAATTATCTATCATTAGGAATTTATAATACATTGTGTGGGGTATAATTCTCGTTATGATAATATGCAATTACGGTTAATTATTGCGGTTTTTTTCTGCAGATCTAGACGAATGCGCAGACAATAGTGCTGGTTGCGAATATGACTGCGTAAATTTAAATGGATCGTATAGTTGCCAATGCCCAAATGGACAAATATTGAGCTATGATGGTCATACATGCGAGGCCGATGGTAGTATACTGTTAATCACTTTTCTAAATGCCATTTACAAATTGTATATCATTTACATCTCGTTTGGTTTAACTACTGTTAAATTTTAAATGCGTATTTACCAACTAGATGCAAGTTTGAATGTTTAAACTTTTCAATCATTTTCTATACCACAGACAGATTTAATAAATCTAAGTCTTTTCCGGTTTTCATAGTCTTTCTGGCTCTTTTTAGTTTTTGTCGAGGTATTTTTCACTGATCTGGTACGTACGTCCTGCATGGCAATATATAAATGTTTCTAGAACGAACATAACGTATAAAGGTTGTCAAGTTAAAGAGTAATAGCGTTATAGCAAGTTGTAACAATTAACTCGCAGATTTCATAATTTGTCGTGTATCTTGTTTTCCTTTTCATACCGACTTTTTTTTTCTTGTATATCCACTCTCGTTATCGTATAAATACAGCCTTTGACAAAGAACAAGAAGTGACAGTTGTATTTAGTGTAACATTATCTTCCGTATTAGTTTGTAGCATGGGATCGCATTGTAATGGTAATGGAGTGTTAGATAAAACAACTTGTCAGTGTCACTGCTCATCTGGATATGATGGAACTACGTGTGATGGCAAGTATTAATGTTTAAACATTTCAATAATCATGCATAGTCAAGTACATCTAGTTATTAATGTTCAGAAATAATGCTTTACTGCTCACATGTTTTCACAGTGCCATGCGTCTCAAATATGTCAAATTGCTGGACCACGTACAAAGAACCGACACCAATGTATGATGTGGATTATTGCCCTGTATTCTGTAAACAGTGCGGTAAGTGTTTTCTTAATTCAGGTTGACAAATGAAAGTTAGTTTTTGCCAAATGTAATGATGGTATTTTATCGATTTTATTCCAGGCTGCTTTGACTTCCCCGTGTGTAGGAATGGTGGGATGTTGAATAAAGTGGCTGGTTATGAATTTGATATTGATATTGGTATGTGCATGTGTTATTGTCAATACCCATGGCGTGGAAGGACATGCACTGGTATGTACTGAATACTCTCATTTCTTAATGGAACATGCACTTGTTCATTTTGTGTAGTATAGAATATCAGATTCGTCATGTGACAATGTCATGAATGTTATGATTAATACAAATACTATAATTTCTCTTGCGTTAGAATGTAGCATTGACTGCTTGAATGGAGGTACTCTGGATAAAAATAGGTGTCTTTGTGAATGTCCTGTCGGCTGGCATGGAATGGCATGTGAAAGTAAGTTCTTTGCTTTGCATTTCACCTTGTCTGTATCATTAAATATAGAAAGGAAGGGTATATGATGAAACGTTATTAATAATTGTCAATGTTTACAATACGACTTGAGTAACATTTCAAACTTGATTGTTAACGTTCTTGCCTGGTTTTGCCCAAGTATAGTGTACAAGTATGTGTTAAATATATTCATAGTGTGGTGACTGTATTATATAACAGTAAACAGCGCCCTCTAGTTGTATCTACTGTAAAGGGGGTAATTATTCACTGGGTTTTAATTTAGCTTATTTCGCTGACTGGAAAAATGCGCTAAATTAAAACCCAATGAATATGTAAAATTTAGCATAGAACACATTGTCTAAATGATAAAACCGTGAATTTAAAACCCACTGAATATGCCTGAAAAGGTAAATCAGTGAAATTTAAACCCAGTGAAAATTAGTCATTTTACAGTATCTTGTTGCAACATCTGATGTGAATGCAAATCAATTCCAGCCTTGAAATCCGTATCTAAAAATTAGTTAATTGGTTTACAGTACTGTTGCCTTTGTGAATTTTCTTCAGTTTGTGGTGTTTTTTTTTTCTGTGCATATTGAGAATTACCACTATATTCGATGTTCTACCGAGCCTAGGATTTCTGTATTGATATATTGGACAAACAATTCAGTTGAATCGGTTCTCAATTTGTTCCCTCAAAATTGGAAAAAACTATTATTTTCCTATGTATTTTAAATTTCAATATTTGAACTCTATGCATTCACTTTTCATCAATAAACATTACTATGCTTGTATCAAGCTCCATATAGGAAAGTTCCCCAGTCTAGCTTTAGACATGATAACGTAATTCACCTGCCTTTGTAATTACTGTACGTCAGAATAGCCTAAATGTATACATGTACCTTAATATAATCGGCTGTCTGATACATTATACTAATTACAGAACAATGTGAAGAGAAATCAATGTTGTGTACCAGTCGCTCCCAGCCATATTGTGAGACAGTCGCTTTGGTTGCTGAAAAATGTCCCATTCTATGTGGCATTTGTGGTAAGTATTTCAGCAATAACACGTGTTGCTCGCTTCTCGCCAGGCTTCCGTTCTTTCGAGTAATAAATTTCATTAAGAATTTAAATTTCAAAATGTAGTTGATTTCTATAATGAATTATGACTTTAATATCACTGGCGTGGTAACGTGAGATAAAATGTTTTTTTTTACATTTTTTTTAGGTTTGGCTTGATTTCAAGAATTTGACAAGATCACGATTTAATAGTCAAGAATTTTTTCTATTCTATTCTATTTGAATGTATCTAGTAATAAATTATTTTGTTTAACGTCTGTTTCATTTACACCAACCCACAACTGGGTTTTATATCTCCTACAAATCTAAGCATCTAATGGTTTGTCTGGTATACAAGTCGAATGCTCGACTGGTAATGTTGGATCTACTGCTTTGTTCTCTCATCCCCCCCCCCGTACCCTAAATCCAATTACTAATTTTAAACCCATCTTGCACAATTCTTCTTCTGTGATTCAAAAGCTAGATTGATCTAACTTTTGGTGGGACGTTCTCTAAAACGGCTTACATCCTATGTGTGCAGTATTGCCCACTGGCGGATGTGTTTTTGACGAACCCTAGTTGATAGCAACTCATAGACGTGGCATGCATATTACAATGTACACATGGCGTGAATTCTTACACTGCTGAAGAACAGTGTCGCAAATACATTACCCGGCTTTCACTGCGAGACCAACAATATCTAGATTTTGTTTTAGAGATGTCGCTCCAATTTCACGCCCTCCCCTTAGTCTTATTCGTAGCATTAACTGTTCACAAGTGTTGATATTTCTGTCGACCATATAAATCATTAAACAGTCAATGGTGACGGCATGATTACTCCCAGATGAAAGAGCTCCATAAATGCAGTTTTGATTTACTCTATCACTTTTTTCAAGTATTCAACTTTTAGTATACATTGTCCACCATTTTGATTTGTAAGACGTTTGCACTACATTGCACTGAATTTTAATCGCAGTCATTCAGTTTCAGTTGTAACTGCCAAACTTATGGTCAGCAACTTGTAGTTGTCGCGTGACGGTGATGTAGACCATTACTATGTCAGTTACGGCCAAATAGAGTTGGTTGTAAGCACAGACTACGTATGCAAAGGACGTGGTTCAAACCCGGCTTTGCAACTTGTTTTAATTAAAATATTTCGTTCATCTACAAAATGTCCAGCCTTCACACCTAGCGAAACTTGACGTTATGTGTGCGGCACTGTACACGAACGTGCATACTATAGCAGATTACAAATCTACATGAACGATACAAAGTGGAGTTGGGTAACTCCAACAAGTCCTGACCAAGAGTGGTTTAAATCCAATAATCTAAGGGCACAAGTGAAGTGCCGACATGTTCAGAATTTGATGGGTTTCCGTGATTCGTGTCAATTCTGTACTAAGGAGTCAGCCTCGTATGTAAATTGCATACTACCGCTATTAGTATATTATACACGGTCTTCAATTTTTAGTTTACTAGAGGATGACTATTTGGCAATGGTTATGTCAACTGTATCACGAATTCCCAAAATATAATGGCCTAGTTTATGTTTGAAGCAAAAATTCACTGAATGTGGAAACCATCTGTCGTAAATATTCGGTCATTGCCGAAATTGCGGTTTTCTGGAAACCGCTTCTATACATTAGATTGTTGCTGATTACTGAGAATCCATGACTGATTTTCGATATTGCCTTATCCATGGTAAACTTGATCATATCTGTAACCAAACAAACGGGTTTCTCCTTGTGACGCGGGGGGGAGGAATGTTTTATGATCTACATGCCCACTGGACACTGGACACTGGATACTTAAATGTACATACAATTATAAACCCCAACCTCGGTGAAATGTTTAAAACATTCTACCCACAAGTTAAGTTTATAGTTAGTGGGTTTTTTCAATGGTTGAGTGAAAAAGAACTGATTTTTTTATCCTAAGAAACGTGGCCAATTTGTGCAAACAGGGTTACAAATTGGTGAACAGTCTGTTGGTCTTGCAGTTTCTCAGTTACAGTTCTAATGAACGTAAAGATTCCTCGTAATAGGAAGTCGTTGTCAATGTATGTATACTTCGTTGAATACATGAAACAAAATAAACCCAACTCGTGGATCACGTGGAACGTCAGTTTCATAAATGCGGGCAGCATGCAACAAAACATTGAAGGAGAGGAGCATTGCAGAAGTGATTCCTATTGTAACTAAGGATAAACCAAATAAGTTGTGCGACATGCAATGTTAGTGTAAGAACCAGATGAAATTTAAATCGTGTTTATGAATCGATATTTGTTAAAAAATGTTGGTTCTAATGCTATAATAGAGTTCGAGGAGGCTATTCATGGAACCGCGATAAATAAGACCTGAACAATTATATACTGAAGAGGAATCGCAAATGACTAAACGGAACATTATCACATTAAATGTTGGTCTGAATAAAACTAAGGGATGCCTTTCAAGGGCTTGAACATCAAAGTCTTGGAATTTTGCGTGCGAACATGAATGGTGATGAATTATATGCTTTGATACGAATCCTTATTTTCAGATCGACAGTATATACACTAACAACTTGGGTAGAATCGTGATTGTACAATGGCACGGGTATGTTTGTACGCCCCACACGGCACGAGTCAAAGACAATCTTAAGTAGTTAATGTCGACAAATGAAACTTTTGTATGAGAACGTGTGTACAAACTAACTGCAGTTTGAACAATGTACAGAACATGGCAATGACGTATTTTAACTTCACGCAGATCATAACACTTTCAATTTGCTGGATATTGGGAGGGGGGAAAAGAAACTAGTTTCTAAAGCAATATACATATTAACCTGGTACAGTTTGCTACTGGAGCTGATATTGGGCTCGCGTTAAAAGTTTACCATATGGCTATTTAAAGATGATTTTGCAGGAAAACTACAGGGATTCGGGAATTCGACAATTTACTGAATATACGAGTCTATGCAAGTAGAGTGCACAAGGCTTTGTGTAGGCCAAAGTATACACTGATGCTAAACGCAGGAAGGACTTACTAGTAACCAAAATAAAACTTGTAAAACAGTTGCAAACTGCATAGAAAAGCACAAGTAACCCACCATTAATGTATGGGTAAATCAAGCGAAAGCTTGTACAATTGTGTGGCAGAGGGAATACAAATGAAATCAAAAAATGGTGATTAAAGAAGTTCTGGGCATTTCCGTGGGTTAGAAGAAATCAAAGCCGAAAAAAAAACTAAAATATTGAAACCAGTAGAAGGTAAATGTACAACTCTAACAGAAATTCTTAGTAAATAGAAACGTTTTACTCTGAATTATACAAGGCAAATTTTAGAAGATGCCCATTGGCTGTAACTAACAAATATACGGGGAGCGGAGTGAGGGCGTGCTATCGGAGAGAATTTATCTGGCAGTTTGTTCGTCATTTAGTGACATGTTCTATCAATCTTGCTTGGAGTAATGGGAAAATTTGGATATGGCATGCTGACCCTTGTGAATCTTCGTTGACCTAAACTGGCGTCCAGTCGCATTGTAATGCACAGACTACAATACAAAAGCATTCTCCAGACAATGATTCAAACTTGTTGCATGTGGGAACATTTTATTGGCAATACTATTGGACTAGTTTCAGGATTTTTTTTTATTTTGTCACCAAAAAAATGCGTAATATTGGCGGTGCAGACATATTATGAAAAGACATTTGAATGTGTAAATCGGGATTACATGGATGAGGTGTTGCAACCGTGTCAGTTTATACTTCGTTTCGGCATTGAGTCAAGTCGATATATTCGAGTATTAAAAGTTGCATCGCATATAAAAGACGGTGTTCAAACTATTTTTTACGTTACAGAGTTAATGCTCTCCTTCGTCATGGTTCTGCTTGCCATAGTAATTTTCATAGTGAAAAATATTCATGAAGCAAAAATTACGTTGCTAGTGTTACTAGTTTACAGAGGGGTCAAAATGAAAGTCTCTCCGAAATAGACTAGCACGGGTACAATTTACCAGTGGTATGTCCAAGTCGGTCTCGCCCACATACAAGCACCACAACGTGCAACAAACCAAGACAGAGTTATATCTATCGCTTCAACAAATTTATTATCTTTTACACAATAACGAATGCACTGCCCAAGTATACACTGGCAGAGAATAACAATATTTCCTCAATTATAATAGAGGGCGCACTAACAATCGGGTATAGTCAATGGTAAGGAATAGCAATGTTGGACCATGCGAGATGTCAAACCACGTAGGGGTTGCTCGCACACTCTACAAATAGAGCATGAATAAAATCAATACAAATCGTGTTGACCCGTAATTTGAGAGTAACAACAAATGACAATGCGTCAAAATATGAGGAGCAAACCCCTATGTAATTTATACAAACCGGTTCAAATGGTCCGCACTTAGCAGTGTGATATAATTACAATAAATGCTAAACCTTATTAATCGCCCAGATCTACAGCCATGGTAACACACTACAAAAATATTATCTAAGGTATAAAGTGATAACAATACAATAATCGCTCAATGACTAGGGTCGCAATATTGATCAGCTTGAATATTATACAAGAGATCCAAAACAAAAATCATACCAATAAATAATATATAACTCATTACAATAGCATGGTGGGATATTACAGAGAGAGTTCAGTCAGTGTTCTTGTTATATTAGGTTCGCCGACGCTTCGCGTTGGTGTTCAAAATGACGTAGTAGTTGTACAAAGAAACACGCACACGTCATAAATCATGTACGACACCCGACTGGATATTGTAGCTCACGGTGGAGACTAACAGTGTTCACGACTTGTCTGAATTCAGAGTTGATAGGCCAATGTTACTAACATGTATCTATATGTCGATTCTACTTGATTCGGTTGCTATGAATTAGCGGATATTCGCAAAAGCTTTCATTAATCATACTTATCACTGACATACATCGGTAACAGCAGTCAGTTGTTAGGCGAGGATAGGTTGCTTGTGATCCCCAATTAATGAAGAACAGGATGTCAGTTCAATGGTTTACGAAATAAGTTCAATCAATCGCACAACACCTTATCATAGTATGGAGGTGGCCATGTTTAGCTCTCCTCGCAATGCATCATGGGGCGTTCACCAACGGAGAGTTGTACACACAGTTACTACCTTCAGGATGTATGACTATTCCTTTTAATTATCTCTTAAACAGGATGAAACTTCTTCCAAGTGAGCTTGAAAACGCTATTACTTCAGGTGTACTGCGTATGTTGTCGCCCGGACTTGATTTGTCGCGGTCCCGGGTGGGGGCACTTAATGCAAATCACATTATGGGGACGTGCCGCCCTTTGGGGTCGTAATTTTTAGCAGTTTGGTCTAGAATGGGGGTATATATTTGCTTGCCTTTTGGTTCACTATCAGTTTTGTCGGACGAGGATAGGGTCTGTTTTTTTTTAATTTCCATGTATTTACTTGAGTTTTAGAACTTTTATTGAGTTTTTATTAGTACATTTTCACGTAGCGGATCGCCGAAGTCTGCGACGATCAGCCATATTTCATCCCGTTATTGAGTCCCACAATGCAATGCGTTTCAGTGCGTACGAACTTAGCGCATGCGTAGTGAAGTCACCAACAATTAAACCTATAGCCAAATAAATTTACTGACAATTTGGTCTCTGATGGAATATAAAAATTCACTATTAGGTCTATAATGGGGTATGGTTTTTGAGGCGAAAGTGGTCTATGATGGGGTCTGGGTTTTTTTTTGTCCGGCCGCACACCTCTACCAAACTGAAAGGCCAATCCCCCCCCCCCCCCGGGGTCGCGGTATTTAATCTAGTTTTCGGCTATGACTCTCCCGCATGGCGTTGCCAATCTTGCCTTCTTGTCTTCTCTGCGGAGTGCTCTCGGCACAAGTAAATATATAGTTCCCAAATAAAAATAATGAATAATGATCTGAAATCCCATCCACACAGCTATTATAATAAAACACTGTTTCGTTTTAATTAATAGAACAATAGTCGGCATATGATTTATAACCTACAACAAGTAAACACTTAGTCTATTTAAACTGAATGTCATACAAAACACAGCCGATTACCACAACTATTATTTGCGTACAATGCGCCGGCAACCACTTTCAGCCAATCACCGGCAATACGGCAACGGCAATACATCGTACTAAGGAATAAACGTTACCTTTCACAATATCAGCCATAAGCTCATCAAAACAAGTATGGTATCACTAGCAGACGACACAACTATTTTTGCGAGCGATAAAATGTCTATCAAACGTGTACTTTCACTTGTGAAAATTAAGCAAGACAAAAACAAGGGCATTATGGTTAGGGAACATGAGAATTAGTGATTATACTATCCGTAATATAACCTAGACAAAGAATCCTAATAAAATTAAACTATCTGTGTTTATTTTGGATGTAACGCAAGATGTAAAGACACGTGCTATAATCAGTGGAAACAATGTTAAATTCATGGAGACGATGTTATTTGTCTTTGAACGGTAGAAATTAAATAAAAATCTCTAGGTGTGTCGAAGAATATTTTTTTTTCATCAGTAGACGTCATACCAAATGGCATCTCCTGCCGACGGTAAGTCAAGAATATTATCGACAATATTTTTTTATCATAGAAAAATATCAAATCGAGTTCATTAAAACAATTGTGGCGGAGTCAGGCATATAGTCGTTAAGTGTCAAGTGTAAGCATTGAAGTATATAGCAAGTATTACGTAATATTGGTAAAACGACTAATATAATGTAAAGACTCCACGTGACCAATCGCGGCCATAGCATAATCGATATCTCATAACACAGCCTGCCCCAGTCTATAGTGTTCTGGTTCTTACAAATGCAAACATTATTAAACCCCCTCTATCCATTTTCACTTATAGCGAATTAAGTTAACAAACATTTCGTTGCATGGACGCGTTTTAGTGAGTGACAAATAGCGGCCACGAACCACGAGTACCAAATATTACAAATCACGTGACACCCTTACTCCTTTCAGCGCTATGGCCTCCAACAATAATACGGCGATACGCTCCCTTTTACCGGTTCAATATTCTGGCTTTTAAAACAAGTATTGTCTACGGGGAGGTACCGATGCCAGAATTGAAATTAAATGCAATAAGTGTTCGATCATGTATCCGGTGTCTATTGTACATCTTGGTCGTTTCTTCAGATCTCCTGCCATTGTTAATCCACGCTAAAAGAGTTATATAACATATGAACGCAACAATCACAATGATATTTGTAGAAAATTCCAAAACTTACAAATTTCGCAGCATAACACAGATAACCGACATGAACATAAACACGGACATATACCATATAGTTCGGGTAAATGTCGTCGTTACTGGGGGCAACAGATTGTAACCAAAACACATACAATGATTTACCTCCTCATATATGTAAAACTGTTAGTAAGCATCACACCGAAAAAATGAACACGAGGTAATGGGTAGCATAATTTCGATAAACCCAGACTTGTCTCTTGGAGATATCCTCTATAGAAGATCGCACATAACTTGAGAAGTGTCGAACCATCTGCGGTGAGGTATGAACTCACGACATTTGCCACATAAGCTATCGAAGATTTGATTGGTTCATTGCCAACAAATAAGGTTTACCAATCAAGTTATTCCTTCGAATTAGTATTCACGAACGTATGACAACTTATTACATATATTGTTTGTGTTTATGTAAATTATGTGCAGACCAGACTTGTCGTGGTAACCCAACATTTACCTAAATTGTATTTAATAAGTCATTATGCTTTATAAGTCATCATGCTTTATTATTTTTTGTCGTAGTACAAAATTGTCTAAATTACATTGCCATAAGCGAAACTCGAGGAATGTGAAAAATAACTAACAAAGCACCTGTCATCCACGAGCACCCCACGTGTCAAGCTCTGCCTGTGCCCATTTTCACAGTGCAGTGTGAGTACGACAGTCTGTTGCAAACGTCGTGTCTATTTCGTGTTTCTCTGAATTTCAAGGACCATGCAGTACCTTTTAACCGTTGTCGGGTTTGTACTGACATTGGGTTCTAGCACAGATGCTACGCTTGATTCCAAAATCCATTTACCCGGAATCACCTCAAGTACCCTTCCACCACAAAGTACGACATTCGCGACCACAGCCGCACCAACGGCACAGATCTAGAAGCAGTACCTACACACGAATTGGTGACGTCATAAAATACATGACCTTCAATCGGGGTCGTTTCCTCGGTATATACGAATTGGTATATACAAATTACAATAAAGATACTTAAGACATTACACATAAGGTAAAACAAATCACGTGACAATATAATGATAATAACGGTAATAAATCCTAGCTTAACAGTTGAAGAGAACGCTCATATAGTCAGTCGGATGACGCCGAGGGTCACGAACTGTGTTGCAAAATGGCCGTGTGGTTGAAACTGGGTCATGGCGTGACGGGTGAGGAAGACATCATTAAACACTCAAAATCACAATAAAACGGGGAAGTGGTTGCATATTACGGCGTAGCTAACATGGGAAATAAAAAAACGCCCAATACAAACGACATGGGTTCGAATCACACTAGATACACACTCACCAGAACCGAAGCAATCAGAAACCAGCAATCGTTTTGGCTTTTCCGTTCAACTCATCGGAACACTAGAGTAGTTAGAAAAATGAACACCACTTAACGACCAACGTCGTGGCGTGGTACACAAGCGTGCCATCAAAATAAAACAAAATTAGCTTGAAAAGACAGTGGGTTCGAGTCCCGCTCAGAGCTACCGTAAAAACGTAAATCAAATAAACTGAAATCTCTCAAACCGTAAACAAGTAAACAAAGAACGTCGCAAAAAATAATAAACCTCACAAAACTGCACCATACAAAACTGAATGAATAAATAATAAAATAACTAACGTCTTAAACTGGACGACGCGCAATTTGTTCAACAGTTTCCAGATTGTGACAAGAGATAAACAAGACCCAAGTCAAGGTAAGTTTTGTTAAAGTGTCGATGGCGTTCCCTATATTACGAAAACAATTCAGGCAACAGACGAATATCTTCTGTGGTGTTGTTGAATTTATACCGTGTCTGCGGAATTGTTGATTGAGGGTTCGAAGCCAGCAGTTAACGTTTTGTTAGAAAGTTTCACAATTAAATCAAATATCCAATGATACCAGTATATTTATTTCATTATTTTAACAACTTGCAATGGTGGAAGTTGCTCAAACACGAGTTCTTACACCTAAATAAGTATCAAATATTTGTCGACACATTTATTCTCTCAACCTTGTAGAGGTGGAAATTAATTAAACAACAGGTATTTACTCACAAATATAATGGTCAATATTTGTCCATACATTCATTCTGTCAATTTAAGAACTTGTAATTGTTGGAATTAATCAAATGAGAGTTGTCTACACCAAAATAAGTTTCAAATACTTGTCCATACATTTATTCTCTCAATTTAACAACTTGTAATGGTGTAAAATAATTAAACGAGAGTTGTCTACACCAAAATAAGTCTAAAATATTTGTCCGCACATTTATTCTCTCAATTTAACAACTTGTAATGGTGTAAAATAATTAAACGAGAGCTGTCTACACCAAAATAAGTCTAAAATATTTGTCCGCACATTTATTCTCTCAATTTAACAACTTGTAATTGTGGGAATTAATCAAACAAGAGCTGTCTACACCAAAATAAGTCTAAAATATTTGTCCGCACACTTATTCTCTCAATTTAACAACTTGTAATGGTGTAAAATAATTAAACGAGAGCTGTCTACACCAAAATAAGTCTAAAATATTTGTCCATACATTTATTCTCTCAATTTAACAACTTGGAATGGTGTAAAATAATTAAACGAGAGCTGTCTACACCAAAATAAGTCTAAAATATTTGTCCATACATTTATTCTCTCAATTTAACAACTTGGAATGGTGTAAAATAATTAAACGAGAGCTGTCTACACCAAAATATGTCTAAAATATTTGTCCGCACATTTATTCTCTCAATTTAACAACATGTAATTGTGGGAATTAATCAAACGAGAGATGTCTACACAAAAATAAGTCTAAAATATTTGTCGACACATTTATTCTCTCAACCTTGTAGAGGTGGAAATTAATTAAACAACAGGTATTTACTCACAAATATAATGGTCAATATTTGTCCATACATTCATTCTGTCAATTTAAGAACTTGTAATTGTTGGAATTAATCAAATGAGAGTTGTCTACACCAAAATAAGTTTCAAATACTTGTCCATACATTTATTCTCTCAATTTAACAACTTGTAATGGTGTAAAATTATTAAATGAGAGTTGTCTACACCAAAATCAGTCTAAAATATTTGTCCACACATTTATTCTCTCAATTTAACAACTTGTAATGGTGTAAAATAATTAAACGAGAGCTGTCTACACCAAAATAAGTCTAAAATATTTGTCCGCACATTTATTCTTTCAATTTAACAACCTGTAATTGTGGGAATTAATCAACCGTGAGTTGTTTACATCAAACTAAGTATTAAATATTTGTTGAGACATTTATTCTCTCAATTTAACAACTTGTAATGGTGTAAAATAATTAAACGAGAGTTGTCTACACCAAAATTAATCTCAAATATTTGTCCACACATTTATTGTCACAATTTAACCACTTGTTAATAGTGGAAATTACTTAAACGCGACTTGTTTAATCAGTTGACATCAATGCAACTTACCCGCAGACAGTGCACAACAGAGTATCATTGTTGAGCAATTATAAACAGGAACGTGTCTTGGCATTAGGGTAAGGGTCGGGTCAGGTATGGGCAACGGAATTATTAACAGGAACGTGTCTTGGCATTAGGGTAAGGGTCGGGTCAGGTATGGGCAACGGAATTATTAACAGGAACGTGTCTTGGCATTAGGGTAAGGGTCGGGTCAGGTATGGGCAACGGAATTATTAACAGGAACGTGTCTTGGCATTAGGGTTAGGGTCGGGTCAGGTATGGGCAACGCAAATGGCAAACACCCAATTGGCAAGATGTACACTAACGGGTTATGGCATGCATATAGTTTACACAAGTAAAAACACAAAATTGGCAATTTTTTGGACAATTGTAACTCAATAATAGAAATATGTTGTATTTCTATATATATACACACTATATAGTCTTATCAAATGCAAATATATCCAGTCAATCCATTGTGGTCTTGTGGGTCAGTTCTCTACATAGTGACCAGGAGGACCTGGGTTCAATTCCCTTGCCTGCCCATCTTTTTTTCGCAAACACCATTTGGCAATAAAGCTAAATATGACAACAAATTAATTAATTTGCATGACTACCCACATAGCTCAGTTGATTTGTAGTATGTCAGCAATGTGAGCGATCGCTGGTTCGAATCCGGTATGTTTAGTTAGATTTTTGAATGCTAGTAAGACAGTGTCCTATGAATAGGACTTAAATCCTAACTCCTGTGTGAAGACACTCGTGGTACAGTGGACAAGACAGTGCGCTGGGAACTCAAAGATCGCAAGTTCGAATCACGGATTGGACACTCCTACGAAAGACGTTAAAATCATAAACAGCGGATTCAAAAACTCAAGTCAGGAAAACAGAACACAAGAATACTACCTCACATGGAAGCCAGTCGAAGTCGTCAAAGAACGAACACAGTCGAAGAACTAACACAGTTGACAGCTGTAGGTCACGTGCAACAACAGACACGAGGAGCATGGCTGCTCTCCAAATGGGTCCCTTCTTTTGTATTGACCCCCTAAGGATTGCTAATCCCCCTTTCTAACTCTTCCCCCAAAAATAATATATCGCCCCTTTTAAAATGTAATGACCCACAAATTAATGAATATTCATGAGCACAGAAACTGCTACGTCATGAATAAATTAGCATAATTTTAAAAAAAATTGCATAAAGTGTAGGTACTCCTTCTGGAGCTCTGCCGCACCAACTACTATGGAACCGTCTATGTCTATGAGTTTGACAAAGGAAGAGGAAATGCTTGTACTGAATGTACACAACTTTTGGCGTGCTAGATTTTCTCCAGAAGCATCTACTATGAATAAACTTGTAAGTATTATAATATTTGTAAAGTCGTAGAAACGTACAGACGAATAAACGTCGGGAAAGGTTTTAAAATGCAATGCCATGAACAAATTAATACTAGTAATTTGAAACCCGAAAAGGAAAATTACTTCAACTCGGCACATGCATTGCATGGCATAATTTCGAACTTTTTTCCCCAAAATAATATTGAAAGCATTGTTTTCATAATAAATGTTATCACGTTCGCATTTTTCACAGCGGTGGGATGTCGTTTTACGAGACGTAGCCCAGGAACTTGTTGACACGTGTATATATCACACCCTGCTTCCCAGAGGTTTGCATGATAAAGAATACGTAGCTGAAGTTACTGGTCAAAGCAATGATACAGCCTTCCGCCTTAATTATCTCGCCCACTATTTCAGACTTTGAAACGGCATACAACTTGTACAGTGGTGATTGCAAATTGGTGCAGATAACATAGTATGTTTTGATAATGTATCATTTACGTGTATATTCAGTGTAATACTTACAGCTTATGCATATTAAATGTGTTGTATTAAGACGTACATCAGTAAATCTAGCGTCAGAGTATGTTGGGCTCAAGTAGACAGAAAAAACTTATTTACAATGGTTTGCTTACACACCGATACATGTTTGTATGCCTCTATATATACATATTGGAATATAACTATGGATGATTACAGTGGATTAAATAGTCTTTCACTTCTTTTTTAAAATTTGCTCGAATACGAATCAATTGGATATCCAGGGGTAAGCTGTTCCAAATTTTAGTTCCCTGGTAATCGACTGAAAACTGACCCAAATTTGTCTTTTTCATTGGTAGAAGAAAGTTTGAATTATCCCTTGACCTAGTGTGATAATGGTGAGTATGGAAATTGAAATAGTAATTAAGGTCACGTGGCAATCTGTGAAATTGTAGGTCATGTATAAATGTACATAGCTGATACTTAAATTGGTCATATATATTGAGAATACGTAGTGACTGAAAAAGAGGTTTACTATGTGCACAGTAGTCTTTAAATAGCATGATACGAACAAGCTGTTTTTGTTGTTTATATATAGGGTCCAGAAATGTGCGATACGTACTACCCCATACTTCTAAACCATAGGAGATATGAGGAAGAATTAGAGAATTATACAGAAGGATAAGAACGTATTTGGGAAGTGTATGTCTGAGCTTAGCAATTAAGCCAATTAAAGGAGTTATCTTTGCTAAAACTCTATTATTATGCGGCTTCCATGTGAGATGTTTATCTATCACCACACCAAGATAAGTAGTAGTATCGACTTCCTGGAGAACTGCATTGTTTAAATGTATGTTTTGTTTGTTTACCAGCTGTTTCTTAGAGGTGGAAAACAGCGTGTAATTAGTTGTGTTGGTATTAATTGTAAGTTTATTAGTGTTGCACCATGTGTTCACCATATCTAAATGTAAATCAACTTCAGCGCTGGGTATATTGTTACTGGAAAATGAATGAAAAAGATTTGAGTCATCAGCAAATAATTTAATTTGGAAGTAAGTTGATGATGCAGGAATATCGTTTATATAAATTAGAAAAAGTAACGGTCCAAGGATGGAACCTTGTGGCACACCATAATTAATTGGGAGAGTGGAGGAGGTATGGCCATCAGCTTGAACAAACTGTTTTCGATTCAATAGATAGTTTTCAAGCCACTTTAAAGGTTTTCCACGAATACCATAGGAACTTAATTTGGAAAGAAGAATGTTGTGATTTATCGTGTCGAAGGCCTTAGTAAAATCCAGGAATACCCCCATCACGATATTACCATCATCAATTTTATTAATTAATTCATAGAAAAGATCTATTAACGCAAGCTTGGTACTGTATTTTCTGCGAAATCCATATTGGTGCTTATTGATAATATTAAATTTGTTAAGAAAGGAAGATAATTGTTTGTGCTGAGTTTTTTCAATAATTTTACTGATAACGGGTAAGATTGAGATGGGTCTGTAATTACCAGGCAAATAGGGTGAACCTTTTTTAAAAATAGGAGTAATTTTGGCTATTTTTAGTTGGTCGGGGAACACACCAGACATAAAGGATTGATTTATAATGTGACAAGAGGTATTTTAATGAAAGGGGCTGCATCTCTTAGAAGACGGGAATAATTATAGTCATGGCCACAAGATTTACGCGGGTCTAATAATTTTAGATCAGATTCTATTTCATGGATGGTAACTGGTTGGAGAAAGAAGGAATTCAAATTGGTAGTTGTAAAGTAGTCCAAGGGATCGGCAGATGTGTTAATATTCATAGCAAGTTCCTCCCCAATGTTAGCAAAAAATCTATTAAAATAGTTAGTTATTTTTATTGGGTCATGAATATTCATGGTTTGAGAAAGCGGGTTGTCTATGGTAAGTAGTTTAGGCAGTCTACCACCATTCCCAGTGGCCCTTCCTGTTAAATCATTTATCGTTTTCCAGAGTTTAGTCGGGTTGTTTTTATTTAGATTAATTAAATTGGAGTAATATTTTTTTTTAGATTTTCTAAGAATAGTTGTTAAAATATTTCTGTAGGTTTTGTAAGCAGACAGGCGATTTTGATTGTAATTACTCTTAATCACTTTTTCGTATAGTTTATTTTTATGATTGACTTTGTAATGCCCCTCGTTATCCATGGCTTCTTGGGTAGTTTTGATCTTTTTTTCATCTTGACTAAGGGGGCCACTTTGTCACAAATAGTGCTAAAAATAGACGAAAAAGTATTATACGCATTATTTACATCCAAGCTGTTTAGGACATCAGACCAGTTGACACTGTTTAATTTCAGATGAAAATTTTCAATATTATACCGGGAAAAGTCTCGAGTATAATATACACTCTGCTTTTGGTACATTTTGTCAAGATTTTCAATGAATGCAAAAATGGGAAAATGGTCTGTTATATCTGTCAGAATAGTGCCACAGTGCACAAAATAATCATAGAAGTTTGAATATATGTGGTCAATTATTGTTGATGAGCTATTTGTTGAACGTGTGGGTTTATTGATTAGTTGTTTGTAATTGATACTGGCCATAGAATTGATGTAATTCTGATTTACTGTAGCTGATTGATTATTATAATCAATATTAAAATCACCAATTAAGATACACTTTGATTTAGTAAAATTTATATTCATAAGGTGGTTTTCTAGGCCAGTACTGAAGTCAACCACATTTGTTCCTGGTTTCCTATATATAATGCCTATGTTAAAATTATCTTTTCGTATATGTCTATGCATGTGTCCTACTTGTTTTCAGATCGCGGATTTGTGAAATGTGCAGAGAGCACCAAACTTAATCCTTATAATTGCGAGTGTGGTTGCCGTTCTGGGTATTACGAACGCTTTGGGCGATGCCGAGGTGAGTTTCTTGTATACCTGTGTGAAAACAATTGATTTTTAACAACAGTTAGTGATAACTAATGAACATGTTCGTAGTTTGACGGCAGAACTCCAGATCAACACCCTAACCAAAATAATCGAATATTTTTATTAGCAGAAAATACATCTTGCCTTGATAGATATTAACGAATGTGACGTCGTTACGAACGCATGCGCACATATATGTATCAATAATGTTGGATCTTTTACCTGTGGCTGCAATACCGCATACCAATTGAATGAAGACGAGCGGACCTGTAATGGTAAGACCAGATATGCCTTCCACCTAGTCTATGTAACCTTGGTGTGAATTAATTTGTTTGATTGCACAAGAAATAAATGCTGACATTACTTTCTCTCAGACTTTGACGAATGCGCTGAAAACAACGGCAACTGTGATCACACCTGCGTCAACACTATTGGATCGTATCACTGTGAATGCGATGAAGAGTTTATTCTGTTTATCCACCCGTGTCAATAGGGGGCGATGTTGGTAAGTGCCATTATTTCATTGAGTAGGTGGTTAAATTAAGCGTGTTACCACGTTCAGGGAATAGACAAGTTCGTCAACACTGATATAAATGCAGTTGTATTATTCCCTTTTGTTTCGATTGGATTAAAATGCCGCCAATTGATGAAGTTGGGAGCACGTTGTGCAGGATGTCCTCGATGATTGTTCTCTCGCGTCTATCAAAACTTGAAATAAAAACATGTTAATAATCAACCATATCATTTGTTAGCCCGTCTTATTGGACCACAAGAAATCAACGTTACAGCGTGCATGTCCGAAGCAGGATTAGACTGTGAACATAGATGTCTGAACGATACAGATGGTGATCATGTCTGTGAATGTAACCCTGGTTACAGACTGGCTGGCGATAAACAACGATGTATTGGTATGTCTGCAGAAAATGTATGATAAATATGTTGTTTACGATAAAGTCGGAGTTTGTAATTTACTAATTGACTTTAATTGACTACGATGTTTTGCCCATAGATATTGACGAGTGCTATACATTCAACAATGGTGGCTGTGAATACAAATGTGTAAACACAGTCGGATCCTATCACTGCCAGTGTCAAGATGGATATATCCCGAGTTACAATTGTGATTTACTATTAATTTCTCAGATTTTCTGAACTTTGTTGTACTTGTGTAGGAAAAACGTCATTTTCTCTACACAAGACTGTTCTTTCTAATCTAGTTTCACCATACCAATTTTTGTTTGATTTTGATACACGTTGATTTTTCGATCACCTAGTGAAAATGTTTACTTTTCCAGTCTGTAATGGAAGTAACTGTTATAGGAGGGGTTACCTTAACGAATCGTGTAGTTTTCATTGCGCCGATGGATTCACAGGAGATCATTGTGAAAGTCGCATTTTAGATGCATTTTAGAGAATATCGTCATTAATGAAATGAACATTAATGCACTGGAAGCAAATGTATAACAACTGGGCATTCCACTACCAGACATTTCAAGTCGTGCAGATATATAAGTGGTGCATATTATATAACCGGTCTTGCTATATAATACACCAATGTAGTTGAATAACTCGAATAGCATTCATGTTTAGAGTGTTGTATTTACTTGCAGAGTCAGTCCCTTCCTGCTGCCTATTCATACATGCAGGTAGCTAATGACTATATACTATATGCTTACGTTTGTCGAAATATTAAATTCCCTGTTCAGGGTACATTGATATTGAAACAGTAATTTTTCTCATCCGCCGGTAAAATTATTTTTCAGCCAATTGCTCTCCTACTAATGAGACCAACTGTTAGGAAGAATTTACCGAACCTGACCTTCATTACGATGACGAAAACTGTCTCGTATACTGCAGGGAATGTGGTAGGTATAAGTTTATTATCATAAGTATTATTATCGTGGGTTTAATCAGACATGACATAAAACTCGAGCATTCCTTGAGAACCATGTTCAATTGTACGAATTAGTATTAAATGTTCCGATGCAATTAATCGCTTCCTGTTTCAATGAAAGTTGTTCATAAATGATACAAATCGGAAGTAGCATTAGAACTGTTATTTTAAACTGTGAAATAAAATCCACCTCTGTTGTATGGTTCGGAACACCATATTAAACACAATTCGACTGTTGTCATTTAAGTAATGTGAATTTAAAGTGCCTGTGCAATGCCCACCCTCACGTTTCCCATTTTAGATCTGTGTTCCACTGAAAAGGGTAGTTATTGATTTTTTGGCTGAAAATGATTCGTATCCACTTAAATTTGGGATATTTCTCGTGTTGTAGCCACGCCCACCTATCGTGAAACGGTCGACTGTTTCCGGATTTCAGACTCTCGCCGAAAGTGCGCCACCAAATGACTAAATGTGAGAGGAAGTCATACCCCTGAGCCGTAATAACACTGGTCGTTCAGTATACTTTTAAACGATATACATTTTTCGGTCGGCGTTTTTCTTTTTTTGTCTATTTTTTGAGAGAGTTTTTAGATGTTGTGTTGTGGGCGGTTGTATGTATTCACACGTTTCTAATCGATCGGAAGGTGCGACATCACTTAACCTTAAATTCATTTAACTGTCCTCGTCCGACGATCGATGAAATAAAACATTGTAGCGACGTGCCTAGTAACCTGCTAAATAACGAGATAATTCCGACGTCAAATTCTATTTTGTCCAGCAACAGTTTACAAACGTGCGCCGGTGTCGGTGACGATCACGGTGACCAGCTACACCACAACGGACATATTTCGCATCTAACTCAACCTCATGCAACAAAAATTGATACTATGTGTTCATTATCATCCATTCTTCCTCGACGAACAAGTACATAAGTGACAATATAGTCAAAGACGAGAAAACTGCACAAGAAATTTGCCTTATTTACACGTATCGGCAATGCAAGCTGCCATGCGACTTCCCCTTCTGACGTCACAAGGGGAATTTCTGTATGCAAATGAGAAGCTAATGAGGAGCCTCGTTTTAAAATACAAAAAAATATAGTTGCCGTAGACTGAGTTTAAAACACATTTTTTCATTTAAAAAAAATAATTCATGCTAAGAAACATAAAAATTAATAACATTTATGTATCAATTGATAATTTTAGGCGTGAAAATAGCAGCCATTTCACAGGCACTTTAAAATTCCGTTCGCAAACTAATGTGTCTTTTGTTATCTCCCGCACAAACTCGTAATGGTTACATTAATAACAAACTTGTATATTGTAGCTTGTTTCGATGCTCATAACGTTTGTGAGAATGGTGGACAATTGAAATGGAGTGAAGATCATTGCAAATGTTTTTGTCCTATTCCGTGGGCTGGAAGGTCTTATCAAGGTAGGTATGCACATTACAATGGTCTTCCATTTACTCGTTACTGATCAAGGTAATATTAACAGGTTTGCGTATTTTGGGCTAATTTAATGACAGAAGTTGTATCCCAAATGCAAGCAACAAAAGTGTGTTTAATCTTCATGTCGGCAAAAAATATATATATATATACACACACACACACACGCGTTTATCTGCAATATTTACACATATTTCAGTCAACACGACTGACGTTTTAAAGGCGGAATAATGATAAAATACAGCGATGTGAAATCAAATAAAAATGTAGGATAACGTTCAAAACTACCGACACCTTGAATTTATCATATGGGAAAATTCTGCTTATTATTAATGTCGTCCAAAAACATGCTACACATTTTAAAAGTAAAATGCATTTAATGGTTTTAATTTTCACGTGAACACACACAAAAACATGCCACGACCCTGCAGTTGTTTTGTGACGACTAGTCCTAATATAGAAAAACAAATTACGAAAACGTGTTTTAATATCTAAATCATTTTGCAGTGGCATAAATAGATGTATTATAAACATGCCCCGTACAGTCGCTACTCAACTTCCAGTACGCTTGCGACGTGCATCAATTCTTCAGATTCGTTCACAATTTCAGAAAAAATCATGAAAAATGGAATGTCAGATTAAAATGAAATTGCATACAAGTAACTGTATTTCAAGCGAACACGTAAAATTTAGCAAAAATCGTTATAAAATACGTCTAAATTGTGTAATCATCTGCAATACGAAAGGCGTAGGAAGCAACAATTAGTTGGTCCGGCCATCCATCGAGGGAGAAGAGTCTCTGTTGGCTTTAGTCTGCATAGTTTTGATTCATAATTAACATCGCAATATTTTACACGAAAGTATCAAATAAGATCTGATTGGACTTCTTTTTTTCATTAAGATACTTAGTTGGTTGGTTCTAGTGAAATGCTGTCCCAATATCTGCGCGATCAGTCATAGTTCTTGTGACCAGGAGCTTATTTTGCGATGGTTGACCATAAACTTGCACAAGCATGACAATTTCTTTTATCATATCTCCATTATTGATTTGGTTTTGCCGTTTAAATTTACTTCAACATGTTCAATATTGTTGAAAATTGTATTTATATTTTTACACTACTTTTTCTAGATAACTATCGCATTCTGTACGTGCTGCATTTGACCATACGAATTTTGTAACTAATAGATTGTAATGCGTCATTCAACTATTTGTCTGTTCCCCTTCTCAGAGTGTAATCTGTATTCCTGCGCCAACGGAGGCGTACTGGATTACGATAATTGTCGATGCGACTGCGCAGCTGGATGGCGCGGAGTCAGTTGCGAAGGTAATACTTGGATCAGCTCATTTTAGACAAACTAACCACATTGTTATATACTGCATTTCCTTGCCATACGTCAGGGTGTAAATCTTTCATTTTTGGATACAATTAGCATATACTGTATTTTGAATTACGCATTATTCAGTGTTTGAGTGTTATAGTTGCTTTCTAGGCGTAGATATTACATATTATTAAATGTTGAACAATGTCCTTGTTTCCTAAGATTTCAATGCAATTACCTGTATTTGCGTATATGTTAAAGTAATGCATGAACCGTACGACATATTCCTCAGAAACCTGTGAAGTCGATCAATCTATGATATGCGATGTCGGGTCTTTGCCGTTCTGTCAGTCTGTTGCCATTGTGAAAACGAAGTGCACGGTTCTCTGTGGTGTCTGTGTAAGTATCTATAGTTTTGATTCTGAATATTGTAAGAAATAGTCTTTAAAACAGGTTTTTCTGCTTGTATGTATATTTAAAGACACGTGTATTCGCGATTTATCGTGTATTACAGCCATATCCATGGTCAGCATCGTCTAGATGTCGCTCGGCTAAAGGCTGACCATAAGTGGATGTTACATTTGAAAAACCACGGCTACTAGATACAATTAACGACTTGTACCACGATAATCCGTCGACAAGGCGAAAAAATGCACACTGCTTCGCTTGTACAATTGCGTAAACACGTTGCATTATCACAATTGCATTATCACGTCGCCAGATGGCGAATGTATTTTAACCATCACATGTGCATAGCCACTAAATAGGGGTTATAGGCACCGACTGCCAATACGAAAGTTGTTCGAACCTAGCTTGTTCACCTTATTTAATACTTGCCGGGTGAGAACCATTATTCACCCACAAAATGCTAAGCCTTGACACCTGCCCTACGTGCATGTGACAAAAACTGGGTGATTACAAATCTACATAGAAAAAAGTTGCAGAGATGATCACAACGGCAGAAAAATGTATCACATCGCCAAAACTGGTATAAATACAGAACCTTCAAAATAAGGCTAAAAGATTTTTTAAATAACATTTATTTAATGTACAAAACATGTATGAAACCTAAGATAGACCTGTACATAATTTGATAATGCCCTTGGGAAAGACATTTTTCGTCAATTTAACAGAAGTGTTCTTTTTCTTTCTAGGTCCCATAAATGAACGAAGAAAGTATTTGACGTAATCTCAAGATCATTTATTCAAATGTATTGGTTGCTGAGTTATATATATATAAAAATTATGATTTAACCAGTCAAACTATGATTTTTAAAACTGATTTTCTCATTTTATGACCAATGATGTAATATATTTTATGTTGTATTTTTAGTTTATGTATTAGTTGCTGAGCTATATATAAATTTATAATATGTCCAGTCAATGTTTTAATACGTGTTGTTTTTGTTAATTAACGGGTGAAACTATGATTACGTATATTGTTTAATTTTGTTTGCATATATATAAATTGTATCATTTAGCTATTCGAACTGTGTATTTTAAGTTTGTTGCATTTTCTTTGTATTGAGTACATTTACAAATTTTGTTGTCTACTGCCCGTTTTTGAATTCATTTTTAAATTTGTTTCAGTTTTTGCCTAGTTTTATTTGCAGATTATATTATAGAGGTCAAACTTGTTGATTTTTATTATATTTTCATACATATATTACTTGTCAAGCTATATAATTTGTATATTAAGCCAGGGAAATCTATTTTTTGTTATTGTTCGTATGTGACGGGAGTCTAGGCCATACGACCTAATAATAGTACGTAAAAAGTATTACCGTAAATGTACATGAAGTCAATATCGCATTTTGTTGAGCACTTTCTACATGAGAGCCAAACATGTGCTGATCAGTGTCAAGCTATGACGCCATTGATTTCTAAAGTATACCCCCGTTTGCGATAACAAAATTTACTTTGTTGGAACTGTATTAATTTTTACTAGTTTTCATATTTACAGACTGGTATTTTTTCATGCTTTATTTTTCACCTGAATAAAGTATTACGTAAAAACGTAACGTCATTATGTTGACACGCGCAATACACTTGTTCTAGTAGCATTATTTTGTAATCTTGACACCTGACAATACTTGGTCGTTGAGATGCAACTCTTCTCTTCTCCTATAGACTCAACACTACATTTAATGATTGCACAAGTACGTGGATTTGGGGTGTTTCAGTATGGCACCTGTCGTTACTAATTTGCTGATAATCAACACTAGGCCATTTAAATAGACCAGATGTAGCCACTTAGTGTAATTGTAACCTTATTTTTCTATCTCCTATTATGTAAACATTTTAAGCTATCTATTTCGAATACTCGCAAATTTATAAATGATATTGTGGTTTTCTTATTGAATCAAGACGTACTTAACCACAATGCACAATAGCTTTAGTCGAAAAGTTATGTCATGATTTATGTCTGTGTCTATGAGATGGGTCACTGATAAGACTGATAGTTGAGTTCTAGTGGATGGCTATGTCGTATCATTCATCACATTTCCATAATCTGCCACCAATTTGACCTATGCGGCGCCTTGGTCGGAACTGAAATCATTTACTGGAACTATTTCTTAGTTTGGTATGTGTAGATTCCCCGATATCGCAGACGATTAATCAGTAGATATGACATGTTGAGTACTTTGTGTGATTGGCTACGTGTGAATAGAATGTATAAAGGCTACGCCTTAAGCTTTTAAACTCCCCTGTAATTGGTCAATGTTTGGAGAAGTAAATAAAGGAGTTAAGATTGTCTGGATTTACTTTTCTTACAATCCCTCATTAGCATATAAACAAAATATTGAGGGCCCCTTTGATTCGTTAAATAAATGTTTGCAGACATGGTAGACTCGTAATCTTGCACTAATTGGTAAAGTTCAAATCATTAAATCTCTAGTTATCCCGAAATTTTTATATCTATTTAACCTAATTGTCATTAAAATGGAAGATGTATGTAAACTGAACAATCGCCTACACAAATTCATTTGAAAGGTCATGACAGAGTAGCCAGGAATACTTTGATTGGAGACTATGGCCAGGGCGGCTTAAATATGCTAGATATATTTGCTCTATATCACTCACTTCGAATTAAATGGATACAATCATTTCTAAATGAAAACAAGACTCATCCTTTGAAAAATATTCTAGCACACTATCTATCTACTGTTGGGGGTTCTCTGATCTTTAATTGTAATTATAAAATAAAATTTACCCATAATGCTGCATCCGTTCTATGAAGGTTTACTCTACAGTTGGCGGAAAATTCATTGTTACGAGGTTGAACACACAATAGCAAATATAATTTGGAACAACCAAAAAATTCTAATAAGTTTATGTTACCCAGATTTTATCTTAAAACGTATTGTGTACTTTTGTGATCTATACGATTCCACTGGTCTGTTTAAAAACTGGGAAGCATTGAGAGTCATTGGTCTGACGCAGAACCACTTTTTGCTATGGCGGGGAATAATCTCGGCTATATCAAGTGAGTGGAAAGCTTGTGTGCCATATATTATTAGACCACAATTACCTATAGGTATAACCATTAATGATAAATCCATGTATCTGAATGATTTAAAATGCAAGCTAATACGAAGAATTTTGTCTAGCTTTTATTTAATTCCACCTAAGAGTACTCTTTTCTTTACTCATTGAAGACATCGAATGGAAGAAAATATTTCTTTTACCATTTGCTGTCACCATGGAAACAAAACTTCAAGAATTTCAGTGGAAGATTACACATAATGTCCTATATACAAACTCCATGCTACATCACATGAGACCTCCTCTTACGGCCTCTGGTCTTTGTACGTTTTGTCATAGTTTTGAAGAAACACTCCTACACTTGTTTGTCAATTGTGAATATGTTAAAAGCCTTTGGACTACATTGTGTGATCAATATGGAACACATTTAAGAACCCCAGGTGCTCTCACATGTAAACAAATATTAGGTGATACTCTGTTTTCTAAGCTATTAAATCATCTAATTATCATTACTAAATGGACAATATACACTAGCAAGTTAAAAAAAAAGTTTACCCTTTTTTAATATGGTTAAAATGAACATACATAAACTACAACAAATTGAACACTATATTTTAATTAAGCAAAATAAAACAAACCTCTATTTTGAAATGTGGGGAAATTTTAAAATAAGGTAATGAATTTGTTTTTTGTTTGGTTCTCTACACGGTATTATTGTCATTCTTGTTAAACCATTCTTGAGAGTCTGGAGAAATATGGCATCACCACACCCAGCCACTTTATTTTGTTATTTTGCATGTATACTTGTATACTCAAAAAAATAGCACATATAAGTGAATCTTAAAGAAGCATAGTTAGCAGGAAAAATATTTGGTTTGTCAAAACACGTATTTTGAGAACAGAATTTCTTTGTGATATGTAATTTTTAATTTCTTTACTATGATTTGAAATGTAACAACTTCTGACAATATATAAAGAAATAAACTGCGATATATTAAATAAAAAATAAATAAAGGAGTTTTGGGAGAACACCGCGAGGCACGCAGTCTTGAGAGTCTTGAGGGACTTTTCCTCGAGGCATTCTGTCTTGGAGAGTCTTGACGGGCGACTGAGACTAAGGAGTATTCTACCTGTTTGTGTGTGTCTTTGTTTGGTAAAAGGTGGCGAACTCCCCGATCCCTGGTACCTCAGATGAAGGTTTAATAACACGATAATTAACCCCTCATAGTTATTTTAGAAATATGAATATTAGCTGTCAGGAGATGAAGGAGAGTGCTTATGTTGGCGATTATATCCCACAGAAATGGACAGCATTTTAGCACTTCTATTGAATTTCACCAGATATTAGTACTTTAATCACTCGTTGCAGAACTAGCCGACTTTATAGAAATGTAATAGAGACAAAAAGAACTAATATAGTTTCAAAGAAATCAATGTATCATGGTACAAACTAGTGGTACGTATCATTCAATTTATAGTAATGCGCCATGTGTATACACTATGTATTTATTCATATTTTGTCTTTGAACATAATTGGTTCTGGATCAATCATTAGATGCACTGCTCGATGTAAAATAAACCACGATATCTCGTCAGATTTCTATGTCCAAAACAATTTCTATTTACTACTACTGGTCTTTTAATACAAATTTCGATTGATTGCTTGCTTTATTGCCATATTGGTGAATAGAGTAAAACTCATTGAATCAAACTCTCTAGACGCTATATGTGAGTGGGTGAAAGAAAGGAGTCGGCCAAGTTTACGTTTCTTCCGAAAAATGTGCCTCCCTGTCTCGCAATCATCAGTGTTTACTTGATACCTAGTAGTGTAGACTCTGTGGTCTAGTGGTTAGCATATTCTGTGTGCATACCTTATCAGGTGAGTTAGAATTTTTCACTTTCATTTATTTGCACTGCCCTGCAAGTTCTCCAACCACTACAAGTCACTGCCATCTGGCACATCTGCTTTAAGCCTCTAAGGCGCGGCTGCCGCGTCGGGTGGTCTGCGCCTAGTATGGGATTTTTTTCCCGTCCGTCGCGTCGTAGATTTGGGTAATGTGCACTGAATGCATAATGCTTTGTTTATGGTGTATATGGATAAAAAAACCTGGAGTCGTCTCAATTCATTGGCATTCAATGGGTCATATAGACTGGAGCTCGTTTTTGAGATGCATGTTACGTACATACAATGTGGAGTTCTGGGACCAATTTGTGCGATGAGTTGATACGGAATTATTTTTTCAAGACATCCAGCTCAGTTATTCTCAAATCATGTCAAATTCATACCAAGGCGCATCTTGTCACAGACAATCATTGCGATGATTGACGTTAAGAGATCAGTTTCTGGAATGACAGAAATGTTCGATTTTGCTAATACTTTCATCTTCAAAATTCACAGTATATAGTTATCTTTGAATATGTGCGATTTCGAGCACGATCAGTCAAGGCAAGACAAGATGTATGGTATTTTGAATCCAATCTGAAAAAACAATTACAATTACGTGCATCAAGATCCCATTATGTCCAATGTATGCACCAAGACCGAATAACTTCAATGACCAAGTTCCGGAATGAGAGAAAGACTCGATTTCGATGAATTGTTAGCTACCTAGATGGCCAGCCTAAACAGTGCATAAACAATTTCAGGTCAACTCATGGAAACTTAAAATAGTATATTTGCAGAATAGTTGATGTGAATAAACCAGTTTAAAAAAAATGACATCAATCGACATTCATACACGAGTACATGTGAGTCTTTCCTTTCAGATTGTAGCGGCATTGTTATTTCCAATCAAAACAACAATAACAACGTTGCAGGTAAGTCATTATATATTGTATTTTTACAGTTTTTGCCATGTTATATAAATTGGACGTTGAGTTCATTATTCAAAAGTACACAGAAAGCAGAATTACTCAGAGTTATTTTAAATATTAGCGACAGGAAATATACTATTTTACAACGTATATTGTTCGGCAGATGATGTAGTGATTATTCATAATTACATTATTCTTTTATTATTATTTTCATGTTCTTTACTTCACAGATAAGGGACGTGCGTGAGCTATAATACGAGCAGTTCTTGAATACAAACTACAGATCTTTCTAGCTAAACAGACAAGTCTCATAGTTTACATACAAACCATATCACTGTATTTGTTATTAAATTGTTAGTCCTTGTCGGACCTAGTCCGAAGTGGGGACATATTCTGTCTGTCTGTGTGTGTTTATGTATGTATGTGTGTCTGACATCATTTCTGGTACCTACCTTATGAAATCGATATAAGAAATGTAATTAATACCTGTGTATTCATCCGAATCTATTTTTTGTTTTGCTGCTTCATAAACAGCATACGAGCATGTTAGTAACTCCACAAATGTTTTGTATAAGATATAACAAAATTACATATTTAGTTTGTTAAGAAAAACCTGGGTTTCAATATGGCTGCCTTCTAATTTTGCTATTTAACGGAATTTAGTTGTTTACTGAAAGTTATTTAGTAAACAAATGTGACAGGCACTAAGTATACAGGATAAACAGAGCTTGTATCTGGGTATATACGAGTAATTCCATATTTAGTTTGTTAAGAATAACTCAATATAGTTGCCTGACATTTGTGTTGTTTAACAACATTTAGTCATTTACTGCGATCACAAAGAGCGAAAACTCGGAAAATTACAAGTAGCACAGGAACAGACAAACACCAGTGTACACGTTATGCAAATGAGCACAGCCATAGACGAATACTAGTGTACGTGTTATGCAAAACAGCCCACGTGTCCGTGTCCACTTTGCGGAGGCAGTGTGAGCGTGGCGTCTGTTGGAAACGGTTTCATTTTGTTTGTCTCTGAATTTCTAGGAACATGCAATACCTATTAGCCGTTGTCGGGTTTGTACTGGCATTGGCTTCTACCACAGATGCTACACTTGATTCCAAAATCCATTTGCCCGGAATTACTCCAACTACCCTTCCACCACAAATTACGTCATTCGCGACCACAGTCGCACCAACTACAATGGAACCGTTTGTGTGGAGTTTGACGAAAAAAGAGGAAATGTTGGTGCTGGACGAACACAACTTCGGGCGTGCTAGAGTGTCTCCAGAAGCATCGAATATGAATAAACTTGCAAGTATTATAATATTTGTCAGGTCGTAAAGAGGTCACAATTCATTGTCATGAACACATTAATTCTAGTAATTCGAACCCTGAATAAGACATTTCTTCAAATCGAGCGACATTCTCATGACTTCGTTATAGAAAATAGTGACATAAATAGTTTTGCCACGTGTTCCAAAATGACACGAGCTTCTCTCACATCGACGTTAGACAAATGTACTAAATTAGCTATTTGAAAAAATACTACAACTGCCAATTTTAAATGTACGTTAAATAATAATTTGTATTGAAATCACTATTGCTAACGAGAAATATTCCATTTATCAGGAATGGGAAATCGGTGTAAGAGATATTGCCCAGCAGGTTGTCGACACCTGTACATATCATATCAACCTTCCTAGACGTTTGGCTGATAGACGCTATGTAGCTGAAGTTACTGGACTAAGCGATGATGTAGATTTCCGTCTTAATGACTTCGTACATAATTTCGTCGACTTTGGAGAAGTTTATAACTCGTACAATGGGGAATGTGGAATTGATGAAGACAAGTGCAGTGTATATAGAATAGTAGGTTTCCATAATGTACCATTGCTGTGAATATTCCAAGAGCGTTTATGGCCATATTGTGGCATTTTTTCACCAAAATAGTAAAATATGTAGATACGCGGGTTTCATTGACCAGCGTGTACAAATTTGCTGATTAATATTAAGTGGATACTTGTTTAAGTCTTGAAAAGCGGGATTTAGTGCCTGCCTGTTTTTAAAATCATATTTTCATTTCTTGGGGAATTTAGGTAATGTACATGATGGCCCTATCTGTGAATATTTAACCCTAACTTTGAAACAGTAGTGAATATTCCACCTTCTCAAATAAATGATCTACTGGGACGAATAATTACCAAACACAACGTGGCTGCCTTTTGTTTTGTAACAATTGGCATAATTGGTAATTTCTACCACACTGAAGCGTTGAAAAGAACTGTGGCATTACAATTGTGTATCGGCCTATAAATTGAACCTCAGAGATTGAACACAAGTAGATACAAAATTAAGCTATCTGAGCTCAAGACAGTTTTTACAATGTTGTAACATGAATGTGGACGATTTTTCTTAAAAGGTTTCTGCAGCTTGTTTCTAAACAAATCTAAACTATGAAAAGATCGCGACATAATTCTTGTTTGCCGACACTTGCTAATTGAACACTGCATTGAATACATGTCTAAATAAACGCAATGGTTATCGCTCAGAATCTCTACTATATGTGAGCATTGTGTACCGCTTCGTTAATATATGTAATCAAAAAACTGGATCGGTTCAGTATTTCATCTTTGTTTACATTGACCAGCGCAGTAAATGCATTGGGTGGATCCCAAGGCATGCTATCATACAATGTCTTTTAGAGTTTCATAGGCGCAGAATTTCAATATACAAATACCTTGCGCCATATTGAAACTTAACGCAGCATATAAATGCATTTAAAACACCCAAGGCCATTTTTCTTACTAAATACGTTCTTGCACTAACATTTCTCAGGGCCGAGTATGTATTCATGTAGTTTCATACTTGCATTCACGTATTCATCACTGATATTTTAGTTGCGGTTTTAACAGAATTTGAAACTAGTTTTAGCATTTTATGGTTAGTAATAAGTATTTTTTGCATGAACGAAGAACACATAACGTATGATAAAGGTGTACATCATCTTTATTCTTATTCGATGATAGAATAACGTAATAGAATAACCAGGTACCGGATATGCTGAACACATCTGAATCGGATAAATATTTATTCGATTTTAATTAAACCTTGCAAGTTGATATTATCCGACCAACCGCTTTTAATTCAATGAAAATAACTATTACTTGTAGGTTACAACAGCCAGACTAATTAAAGTGGGATGTGCTCAACAACTATGTGAATCATTACACGACGATGTCAACGACGTTCTTAGAACAAACTCAATTTACTGGAAGTGCTATTACCTTGGCGAGTAAGTAGTTATCTATTCGACTTGCAGTTTGAAGGTGTAACCTTGTAGAGAAGTTTTAGAGTTTGATATTGTATTCTTGAACACACATTGAGTTTTCAATCCATGAAACAATGAAAACCCCCAATACCAGCTGTAATACGCATGTGCACTCTTTGTTTTGGTGTGTACAATAATGATCACTGCACATGCGTATTGGTAGTTTCAATGTTTCATCTGTTGTCCTGCTGACACAATATTTTTAGTTCATGACAAATCACAATTAAATTTGGTCTAAATGTGTTTTTGTCCATATTCCATCTTTAATAATGTATGTATGTATGATTTTAAATAACGGAACAGTTAGTATAGCCACTTGCATGCAGTAAAGCGTGCACGAGTATCTGATACGGGCAAGGATAAAAGTAAACCAAATCCTTCGTCGAATTTCAGTGTTGTACGCTTTAATTTACAGTGGGCCCATTGCAGATGCAATCATTCCTTATAGACAAGGAGAAGCGTGTTCCACGTGTGACTCTGGGTCGTCATGGTGCAATCAAAATCTTTGTGGTAAGTCAACACTATGGAATGTTCAGTGTAGTTCAGTTCAGTTTTTCAGACAAGATTCTTTTACGTGTTATTCAATGTGTAACTTTGTATTTGTTCAGATTCTATTTGTAATTACCTATGGCAGCCATGTAGTTGTAGTATTGTATGTGGTATTCATGAAGTCATTGACGCCAATGAATGTAGATGCAAGTCTGACGCCGCCTACCACAAGTATTGCACCGGTGAGTAATTGAATGTCTAAGATCGATAGTTTATCGTTACATGTGGACGTATACATTTTGTTCAATAAAGTAATAATGAACTAATTTTCGTTTCAGATCGTGGATTCCAGCAATGTCCAGATGACGCAACCATTAACCCTTACACTTGTGAATGTGTCTGTGCTCCGGGGTATTATGAAAGCTCTGGTCGATGTCAAGGTAAGTGAATGGCTACCTGTTAACACAACTGTTTTTATATTTGCATGCAATGTGGGAGTGTGCCTGTGGTAATCGAAAATATTTTCAATAGAAATTAGCATTAGGGTTGTTACTTTCTCTCTGATAGATATTAACGAATGTGACGTTGATATGAACGCATGCGCACATCTCTGTATCAATAATGTTGGATCTTTTACCTGTGGCTGCAATACCGGATACCAATTGAATGAAGACGAGCGGACCTGTAATGGTAAGACCAGATATGCCTTCCACCTAGTCTATGTAACCTTGGTATGAATTAATTTGTTTAATTGCACAAGAAATAAATGCTGACATTTCTTTCTCCCAGACTTTGACGAATGCGCTGAAAACAACGGCAAGTGTGATCACACCTGCGTCAACACTATTGGATCGTATCACTGTGAATGCGATGAAGAGTTTATTTTGTCTCAAGACGGTAATCTATGCAAGTCGCTTTATCCACCCGTGTCAATAGGGGGCGATGTTGGTAAGTGGTGCACATTGAGTCTAGATGATACACGCAATTTGAGTATTAGTTGAATCGTTTCCTTCTCGGCTTGTCAATTTATAAGGATTTGAGTGGGAGGCACCGGTTTAAATCAGATGAAGTGTTGAACAGCATCGCTGTGGGAACAACAATGTGCTAATATTGATTTTCACTTTCAATTGTTGTAGCCCGTCTTATTGGACCACAAGAAATCAACGTTACAGCGTGCATGTCCGAAGCAGGATTAGACTGTGAACATAGATGTCTGAACGATACAGATGGTGATTATTTCTGTGAATGTAACCATGGTTACATACTGGCTAGCGATAAACAGCGATGTAATGGTAAGTCTGTTGACGTGTGGCTAGGAGTAATGAATTTCCAATTGTTAAATTTTTTTTCGATTTGTCACAACTTTCGCGATTTCTTAATTCCAGATATTGACGAATGCAGAGTCCAACGTGGTGCCTGTGAATACAAATGTGTAAACACAGTCGGATCCTATCACTGCCAGTGTCCATACGGATATATCCTGCGTTACAATAATCACAACTGTCAGCTTGATGGTAAATAGCTATGAGGCTTTTATTATTATAGAACTCCAATGTTGTGCATATTCAAATCATGCCCTGGCATGTGCTGCAAGATGCCTTAGAAAAATGTACATACAATTTGAGTTTAAATAGATGGTTAATCTGGTGATTATTCACTTTTTCAGTCTGTAATGGAAGTAACTGCTATGGAAGGGGCTACCTTAACGAATCGTGTGGCTGTCATTGCGCCGATGGATTCACAGGAAACCAATGTGAAAGTAAGTCTCCTTTTAATCGGTTGTATTTGATGCGATGTTCATTCGCTCATAAGGAATACTGCAGGCAAATTTGAGTGGGAATATTTAGAAAGCGAGTTAATTGATACAAACTCAATACAATAGTGTTGAAATAAGTTTTAATTCCACGATCAATATAAAAACGTGTACTCGTATTTATCTATATCTGTAAGAATTTTCCCCTGAACACTACTGGTAAACAAAGCGTAGATGAAATTGATTGATGTGGTTTGAAATTAGTCAACAGTAGATCGACCACAATCGTCACAATTCATTTCCAGGAAATTTCAGATGTAGTCTACTCTCACAGTAGTAATTACATTTTTTTTCACTATCAATTGTCTGTATAGTGTGGTCTTTTCAATTTCATTTATTCTGTGTCCTTGTTTATATTTTAATGAATAACTTTGAATGTATATTTCGATCGTCTCCAGCCAATTGCTCCGTTAGTGAAACCGAATGTTGGGAAGAACCGACTCAACTTGTCCCTGAATATGACGAAGCATACTGCCCTGTGCAATGCAAAGAATGCGGTAGGTATCGTATGTTTATGTAGTAATTTCCGCGGATTTGATAAGTTTAGTCTCCCAGCCACGTCTAATTGTTAAATTAATAACAAACTTGTATCTTGTAGCTTGTTTCGATGCTCATAACGTTTGTGAGAATGGTGGACAATTGAAATGGAGTGAAGATCATTGCAAATGTTTTTGTCCTATTCCATGGGCTGGAAGGTCTTGTCAAGGTAGCACAAGTTAAAATAAAATAAAGTTACGTCCGCTGAAAACACTGTACAGACAACTAAGCAAGCTTGTATGTATAGAAAATGCACCTTTCCCCGTAAATTGCGCACTTTAGTGGCGAACGCGTCTGTGAAGTAAAAACCATTCAAACTGTCAATATTGTTTTGATCTGCCATCGCCCAACGGAGATTGTTCTCTAGATGATATATACGTCATGTTGACGTCACAGAACCAACCCGTCACTATGTTCATCATGAGATAACTTACCTGAAACTGTCCGATGTAATAACACTTGTTTATTTTTATATTCTACCGGAACCAGGCCTATTAACAGGTTCTATACAAAATTAATATCAAATAAATACATGCACATGTACAGCCACTAAAATCACAAGCAGTTTATCACGTGGTTTATAAATTTAAACGTTTTACGCCGAAGTTATGAGTAATTTGACATTCTCAGTTGTATCATGTAGTAAGGTTTTAACTGTAAAATGTACGCTGGCTTGAATAAAAATAAGGCAAGTATAACAATTACAAACTCAATTCTGTGGTTAGAATCTGGGAAACCAGCACGAGGTGGAGGATACTTACAAGTGTTCACTGTGAATGTTGAAAACTTAGTACGTCTAAAGTGGCATGTCTGGCCAATCCGCTGTCTTGTTGCTCTAAACGCGAGTTGTCGCACGTTGTCGCACGTTCAAACCACTTCTTTATTTGCTATAACTGATGATAATGCATCTTATTTTATTCTACCGTCTTGCCCAGAGTGTAATTTGTATTCCTGTGTCAATGGTGGCGTACTGGATTCTGATAATTGCCGGTGTGACTGGCCAATCCGCTGTCTTGTTGCTCTAAACGCGCGTTGTCGCACGTTGTCGCACGTTGTCGCACGTTGTCGCACGTTGTCGCACGTTGTCGCACGTTGTCGCACGTTGTCGCACGTTGTCACACGTTGTCAAACCACTTCTTTATTTGCTATAACTGATGATAATGCATCTTATTTTATTCTACCGTCTTGCCCAGAGTGTAATTTGTATTCCTGTGTCAATGGTGGCGTACTGGATTCTGATAATTGCCGGTGTGACTGTGCGAATGGATGGACCGGGCTTTCTTGTGAAGGTAATTGAATAGTGCGTTTGGATCCAATGTTGAGCAAAATTTTCATACCGTGGTTAATCAAGTTTCTATTTTTCACAGCTATTTGTATTTTTAGACAACTATTTACCATTCTGACATGGTATAGTCATCATTCATAAGAGTATATATATATATATATACATATATATATATATATATATATATATATACATATATATACATATATATACATATATATACATATACATATATATACATATACATATATATACATATACATATATATACATATACATATATATACATATACATATATATGTATGTATATATATGTATGTATATGTATATGTATATATATGTATATATATGTATGTATATACATGTGAATGTACATGCATTAATAAATAAGTTTATTTTGTCAGCTGTATACAATTGATATTGTCTTCAATATGGCAAATTGATGCCATTGTACTCCCAACACAAATGATTGTTTCAATCATTGACTGAACTATATTTTCCGCTTGCTTACAATTTCACAGAACCTTGTGTCGATCAATCCATGATATGCGATGTCGGGTCTGTTCCTTTCTGTCAGTCTGTTGCCATTTTGAAAACCAAATGCCCAGCTCTCTGTGGTGTCTGTAAGTACCTAAGTATCTTGATTCCGAATATTGCAACTGGTCGTGGGTCCTCTCCTCAATTATCTGAATGATCTTTATTCATAACGTTGGAATAAATCTACATATTTGATAAACATCAAAGCGACATTTCCAGATTATTAAAGGATCGACAAAACTATGTGGTAAACAGGCTACTTTTACGTGGACATTCGCTATTTAAATGAAGTTGCGTTTTTCTCATTGTCTTTCTAGGTTCAGTGAACTGGTAAGAGATTGAAAAAGACCAAGAGATTATCTATTTATTTTTTTAATAAGTTGCTGAATATATTGATTTTATAATTTAGCCAGTCAAATTTTTGCTTTTATTTTGAAAGATAATTACTTCGTCGAATTCACGTGTGATGTGGGATTGTCGTGCTTATAATAATCGTACATGGAATGCAGCGGATGTGGCTCTTGGGTACTTCACGAAGGAATTTTCGAATTTGTGTTCAGTTTGTAGAGTATTTCTACACGAGATGCAGACATTCGCTTGTCATAAAAGTACAATCAAGCTGGGCGTTATGGCATTCCAAATTACATAATAGTTCTATCCGAGAAACATCTCAAAATCTACATTGTATGATAATGTAATTATTGTAACTAATGTTTATGTATCACATTTACAGACTGGTATGTATTTTTTATTTTTGAAATTATTTTTTTTTACTAATTTGAATAAACTCTTGGGCGTGACGCCGTGCTCAGTGAACATGTGTAGCATAATTTCGCTCTCTGTATACACACCATGCCAACTGTGTCAGCTTGGCCATTCAGATTAACTATCAGACAATCACATAATGACATAGCCTGTTCATGATCGTAAACACCTCTGTTGACATTAATGACGTACACCATTGTCGCACTTGATGATGACAATGACAATTTATTACCCACAACGTTACCCTTGGAGGTCGTCCTCTCAATTCAAAATTACTGCTATTGGTTTAGTTTGTTCGCACGTTGTGTCATTATACCAATTCTGGGGTATGACATTCACACATCGCAGAATATTCGCCAACGGGTGAAATCTACTGAAAGGACCAGTGAAATTTCTCTCATGCGTGCTATATCTACGCGTATTCGGAGATTTGTGGAAATTGCATCACCAGAGTACAACCCGAAACATTATGGATTTCCGTAAATCTCAGAATTCTAGATAGATTACTATCTACAGAACTCGACATTTTTCATTAGAAACTGTCTGCACTGTACAGAGATTACAAGAGGTGGTACAGCAAACGCACTGATTTTATGAGTTCCCTGTCCCTATAGAATATATAATCAGATCCTGTACATTTCTAGTCGAGGTGTAACGTCCGGAGTTGTCGAGAAAACTCGTCAACTACAAAGTTGGACAAAGGGGTTGAATCCAAATCAACTACTAAGCTATTGCGATTGTCAATGGAGTCTAGAGAAAGTCACTCGAATGACAAGTGGTGTAAATTGAATTATTCAGGATATGTCTACAATATAGCTTTTACATGTGATAAATATTAACACTTGTTTAAGTGCTTGCTGAAAGTGCAGCTTTATATTTAAACTAATAATTTTTGGTAATGTAATTAAACACTTAAGGAGTGTTTATGGGTTATAAATCCATAATTATTCGGATGCTGGTTCTCTTATTTTGTTTTGTCAACTTGCAAGATATGATAGCAATGTTAGTTTCAATTAGTTTAGAACAATTGGCTTGCTACATTGCGCCATACTTTTGGTTTATCGCACTCGTGCAATTATTAGACTAAAGTGTAGTGTAACAAATAAGCAACACTTTCACGTGATCCATTAACAAGCGTGATATAAAAAACAGTAAATGAGACTCCAGGAGTGGTAACTGGCAGTGGGCAAAGGTGGCGCCCTTCAATAAACTAATATTCAATGTATGCATTTCACATGTGACAATTCCAATACGAAAACGCAAACATTGCTAAATACTACAAGGAATAAAACGTGTCAATAGCAAAATCAATATTTAAACGTGAAAATACGGTTCATATATTCGTTTGTGAGTGACCTGATAAATTGTGCTTCTGGGTGAATCCACCGGAGAGGGCGCAGTAACTCGTAACGCTCCCATGGGCGTAGTCCAAAACAAGTTGCATCATTTTTATCAAACTCCGGGGTGAAGCAAGGGTGTAATCTAAAGCCCAACAATATTTGTAATAATACAGGTATTTTCGGCCAAAATGCATTTATACCATCAACTCTACTTAACACCCCAGTCTTCTCTACGCAGGCGATATCGTGATGCTTTCTGAAACAAAAGAGGGCTTGCAGATGCATGTTGAAAACTACCAGAATACACAATAATTGGAAATTGACTAAACACTGTTTCAGATTCCGCAATCACTGTCACAAAATCGATATGGGTAGACACAAAACCTAAAACTCAGACGAATGTTCGTCTTATGTACTGTTATGGAAATTAAACACTTCGTAACGTCATGCAAATAATACGGAACAGCAAACAACGCAGCAAAAGTAATTAAGTTTCACTGTTTTGGCGAAAAACAACGAATTCTCCGGAATCATGAGTTCATATATAACATTTCTTAATATCATGTTAGCGAAGTACATATAAAAATGTGTATGTATAATTCAGTAACTTCTAGACCGAGCGCAACAAACTCCGTCAATACAAAATTTAAAAAAAAATAAGATTAATTCAAATATCCTTCCTTATGTTCAAATTCCCATTATGCCATTTTCCCCTAACCTTTATTTCTTAATTTTGTAGCTTTATCGTTCGTAGTCGTGTTGTATTTGTATGTCTTAGTTTTTTAAAGATCTGCACCTTTCTGTGTCATTATTATACATATTGTCACATACTATTCTAAAAAAAAAAGATTTTCCCTGGCGTAAACTTTAAAAGACATAGTAGATGAAAATGTATGTGTATGCAGTGTACATCAGATAAAACAATTAAAATCTGAATTCCATATAAAAGATCATCAATGGGTCGTATTTATATTCGCGTTACAAGCGCCTGTGATCTTATAGTCTCGCATATATCACATAAGTGGGCGTGCCCATTATCACCACCCCAGCCAAAATAAACATCAGCCTAGTATATCTATTTAAATGTCTCATTATGTGTCGTATACGGATGAGGTTTAGACATTTGCGAAAAAGGACGGTACTAATTTCAATTCACCTTTTATCTTCCATGGTTCACCTGCCAAAAAATGAATGTGTTAAATTTATTCTTGCGAACGAGGATTTGCCGCCATATTGGAATTAGTCCACGTTGAGCTACCGGCATGATATGCGTTTTGCCTCGAAACTGAAGCTTGCATCATCTTTCATAAAAACAACACTTTGTCATAATTGCCCTACCCGCTGTTTCACAACTACTGATCAGTTGTTCAAGTTACCAGCAAATTGGGGCTCTGGAAAATCTAGACGAAAGCTCGCGTTACTAAAGCTAAAGTACGGAGAAGATTACCTGAAGTTCACGATGTCCGGAAGTGAAGCTGTCAACTTGGAGGAAATCCTAGCCCCTCTCAGGATCGCTGTCAAGGAGCAAGTAAGTCGAATCTATATTTTGCAAATAATTAAAATTCGGAACTGTCTAACATTTCCAAGATGAAAAATGATGGGAGATTATAAAACAAAGCGACAATTATACGCAATATGGTTGGGACATTCGGGGTCGTGGGGCCGAATGATCAGCGGGAGGAGGCCTTGCTGCAGTTTATGCAGCTCTCTTGGTCGTGGTATACGTTGCGGGGCGATGGCCGCAACGTAATATCAAAATAGCTTGAGCGGCCAATAAGAGCTGCTAAACTGCAGCAAGAGGAGGCCAAACTACAGGACTGTATTCAGGGCTAGGTTGGGACACAGAAACTTGACATGTCAGCCCTGAAGTTGACCTCTAAGCTCTATTGATCGTCGACAAGTGCATCATAACCCTGTATTTAATGCCGAAAACATTATACAATATGATTAACGATTTTGTTGACAGATTTTAAACCTATTTGGCGTACGTAACGCATTATATCCATCCATACATTAATTATGACGGCTGTTAACTAGCATATAATTTTTCGGGTGACTGAATAGGGAATATTAAATTGTATTAATAATATTCAATGACTTTCTTTGCCAACTCATAATAGTTCTATAGAATCAGCAAGACAAATGAATGAGGAATGTTTTAATAATTTAATTTTGGTGTTCAGTTATACATGTTTTTTTATTGCTGTATTTTATTGTATTTGGACACCTGTCAATCAAATTATAAAATTACACATAATTTGTGTCAAACTTGTATGATCTTAATTAAACCATGGCTTTGAGTATAATAAAGGAAAGATTGTGACCAGACTTTATGCAAATTGCACTTGATTAATACTGTAAACCGCTTAAATTTCGTGGCTAATGTTCGCGATCACAATCAAACTTCACACATGATATTATACATATGCACGTCAATTTGTTTGACGATCTGATTTAAGATGGCCGAATGGCGGCCATTTTTGTGCTAAAAATCATCAAAATCAAGCATTTCCCAGCTGTTTATAGATGGATTTTGTTCAAATCTTGTATATACGTTGGACATTATAGGACCTTGATGCACAACATGTTGTTTTACGATCTGATTTAAGATGGCCGAATGGCGTCCATTTTTGTGCTGAAAAATCCTAAAAATCCAGCATTTCTCGGCTGTTACATTATGTTACATTATGACATTATGGGCCCTTCATGCAAATAATTTTGTTTTATCAGATAAAATTCAAAATGGCCGGCTGGAGGCCATTTTGTTTTAATGAATGTGGTTCTCGTGCCATATCTCTGACTTGTTTTGACTGATTATGTTCAAATTTTAAATATTCATTATACATCATGTCATAGATAAACAGATATATTGGTTCGACAATCATATTCAAAATGGCCGAATGGTGGTCATTTTTGTGCTAAAAAATCATCAAATATCAAGCATTTCTGGCATTTATGGATGGATTTCAGTCAAACTTGGTACATACATTAGACATTACTGGTTCCTGATGCACGTCATTTTATTTGTCAGATTGGATTCAAAATGGCTGACTGGCGGCCATTTTGTTTTAATGATTGGGCTTCTAGAGCCATGTCTCTTAAATGCTTTGACTGATTATGTTTAAATTTTATATATTCGTTATAAATCATGTTATATATATACATGTATTCAAAATGGTTGATTTTGAATGCTGTTCCAGAGCAAAATCTCTCAATATGGACAAGTACTTGTTTGACGATCAGATACAAATGTCAATCATTTTAATGTTAAAAAATCATATTTCTGACATGGTTATATTCCAGCTATATTACTATAAACAAAACTATATATCTTAAATTTGATAACTAACGGGGACTGTGCCATGCATGGTATAATGTAGTACAAAAGATAGTACAAGGAGACAACTTTCATACAGTGTGTACAGTGACTTGGTGTAACGGTCAAGTGCCGGAGCCTCGATCTCACCTTTATTCCAATAACCCGGATGTGACATTACGTCATTAATACAACGTAAATAATACATAGGAGTATCGACATATAAGTATAATATTGGTAGATACTTGGACATTACATCCCTTCTAACCTAGATAGAAAGTGTCACAAATAAAGTGTTAACTGTTACACATGCGCAAATATCAAACTTTATATAAACTAGTTTCAAACTTTAAACTCGATAGAAATGTAAGCAAAATCATGAAACGAAAAGGTTTGACTGACAGAAGTTGCGTCTTTGTTATTGTCAATGAATAGTGTCACTTTATGATAGTTGAGCGTTCAATTGTTCTGAGATAACAAATAAACATCAAGAGTTCATTAACATCAAATATAAGAGTTCATTACCATTGAATGTAAGAGTTCAATAACATCGAATATAAGAGTTCATTAACATCGAATATACATTTGTAAGAGTTCATTAACCTTCAGTAAACAAATGTTTACGTTTGTGTCTAAAACAATAACTGGTTAAATTTGAGGTGAGAGGTTACCAGTACGTCACCTCTAAGGTAAATCCTCAGCATTTACCTGCCTTACTACACTGAACATAATCTTTTAAATATGAAGGTGGTTGACGTTGGCGTTGCGGATGATCACGACGTGGAACATTCGCAGGTTGACTTGCAGAGCTTGGCGGAGTTGAATCTAACAAAGTGGACTCTTCAGTTTCGTCTTGTTCTGCTTCGCCTGTCTTGCCGTCATGTTCACCCTTCAACACTTTGAAACGAGATGAGCTTCTGGTTATTTTATGATCACCTTTCATCGCGGTTATCATGGAACCATTTGTATCTGTAACTCTATATGGATGTGTGATGTATGGGGTTGTATCTTTTCTGATGTACCCATCCCGTTTTATCAGCACAGTATCACCCACTTGAATTTGCTTCTTGTTAGTATTCTCGCGATTGTCCGCATTTAATTTCATACGTGTTTTTTGTTCCTTATCGCATTGACGTAGCTTGCTGTCAGCATGGCTAGGTGTGCTGATTTCCGGTAAACGTACTCGCATTGGTTTTTTCAGCAATAATGATGCGAGTGGTACACTGGTTGTCGTGTGTGGTGTGGCTCTGTAGTTACGTAAGAATCTGTATAACTGTTGTTTCCACGCCTTGCCTTCAATATGTGCTATGCGATATATTTTCTTCATGGTGCGCATAAATCGCTCGACCTCACCGTTTGCACGGGGCCATCTTGGTGTTATTTTGCGATGCTTGAAACCAAGATCTTTTGCAAATGCTGCAAATTCAATGCTGGAGAATGGTGGGCCGTTGTCAGAGCGAACTATTCTAGGTATTCCAAACAGCGCAAATATGCTATCTAGTTTTGGAATAACGAATCTAGATGCGGTTGAACTTATTACCTCTACTACGGGGTAACGGCTGTAGTCATCAGTTACCACTAGGTTATGTCCACCATTTGGTAAATCACTGAAATCAACGCTGACTTCCTCCCATGGACCCTTAGGTAGCACTGACATTTTTAGTGGTTCGCGTCCACCTTCCACGGTGTTCAGTTGACATGGAGTACATGACTCAACAGTTTCTTTCACCATATTATCGATTCCAGGGAACCAAACTTTCTCTCTTAAGAGCTGTTTTGTTTTAACGATGCCTTGATGGCCCTCATGTGCAATATTGATGATTGCTTGTTGTAGATCTTCAGGTATTACGATTCGGCTATTGCGAAGTAGTAGGTCGCTGGATGAATGTACTGTTAGCTCATTTTTCACAGCGTACAGACATTTCAGTGTGTTTTCCTCCTTTGTATTAGTAGACTGTGAGATAACTTCATCCCACTTGCCAGTTTGTAAGGCTTGCATGCACAGTAACAAAGGTGTATCAGTCTTTGTCGCTGCTTGGATGTCTTCAATCTGTACTGTTTTAGGCGTAGCATGCTGTATGATGGAATTTATGTGTTCTTCAGCCATTTTCTCTTCCCTGCTGGTTGGTTTGACAGAAGATAGTGGATGTCGAGACATGTAGTCTGCTGGATTAAGTTTTCCAGGTCGGTATGACACTTTAAAATCATACTGCTGAAGTTTGAGAATCCATCGTTCTATGCGTGCTGGAGGTTTTGCAGTTGAACTGTTGAAAAGCGGTACTAAGGGCATATGATCGGACATCACCTCAAACTTGTGTCCGTATAGGTATAAGTGGTAGTGAAGCACTCCCCATGTCACCGCCAGGGCTTCTCGTTCAACTTGTGAATATCGTTGCTCAACAGGTGTTAGAGATCGACTGGCTAGTGATATAACAGCAACACTGCCAGTACTATCACGCTGTGTAAGAATAGCACCCAGGCCAACTGGACTTGCATCTACAAGTACTTCTGTCTGTCTGACTGGATCAAAGTAGGCCATTTTACAGTTGACTGAGATCTTGTCTTTGATTTGTTACAGTGCTTGTTCTTGTCGCTTTCCCCATTTCCAGGTCACGTTATTTTTCGTAAGTTCACGAAGTGGTTCAGTAATGGTTGCCAAATTTGGAATGAACCGACTGCAGTAATTCGCCATGCCAAGTAGACTCTTTATTTCTGCTACATTTTGTGGTCTTTTTGCTTCATTTAGCGCTGCAACTTTCTTGGGGTCTGGTGAAACTCCACCCTTACTGAATACATGCCCATAAAATTTGACTGTGCCCTTGCTGAATCTGCACTTCTGCTGATTTAGTGTAATTTCACGATCACGGAGTCATTTGAGACATGCTTCTAGGTTGGCATCATGACATTGCTGATCACGACCATATATTAGTATGTCGTCACTTATGTTAAGTACTCCCTTCAAGCCTTGCAGTGCAGATCTAATCATATTCTGAAATACTTCGGCTGCTGAGCACACACCAAAATTAAGACGTTTATATCTGTATAAACCGTTGTGTGTTGAGAATACGGTTAGATGACGAGACTCTGGAGCTAACTCTATCTGATGGTACCCAGAGTTCAAATCAAGTTTTGAGAACACAGTTGCTCCATTTAAGTCAGCAATTATGTCATCAAGCGTTGGTGTGACATGGCGTTCACGCAATATTGCCTTATTTGCTGATCGTATGTCAACACAGATCCGAATCTCACCTGGTTTTTTCGGCTTTTCTACCACGGTTATAGGTGACACCCATGGTGTTGGCTCATCTCCAACCCGTTCAATAATATCTAAGTTCAACAGTCTCTGTAGCTCTTCTTCTGTCTTTGCACGAACATGAAACGGTACCCTACGATGTGGCTGTACAACAGGCTTTACAGTTTTGTCTTCATGAAGTACACACTGGACTCCTTTCAGTTTGCCAATTCCTGTTGAATCTGTCACTATACTTTGTAACTATTTGGTCAGTAAGTGATTTGCCTGGTGTAATCTGATATGCAATATACACTATACTCAGCTTGGATGCAGTAGTATATCCTAGTAATGTGTCTCCATTTTTCTTGGTTACAAGAAATTCTGCTACAGTGTTATGGTCCTTGTATTGCAATTTAGCATGAAAAGTACCAACTATATTTAACGGTTCACTGCTACAATATGCGTATACATTACTGGTGCTTTGCATGTGCAACTTTGGTTGGTTTTTCAGGTGTTTGTAGGTTTCCAGACTCATTAAATTCACAGTAGAACCAGTATCAATCAATGAAGCAATTGGTGTCTGTTCTATGTATAATGTTATTCTGGGCTGACTGTTCGAATATTGTGTCACAGTAAAGCAGTAGTCATCGTCGGAGCTACATGTGTAATCACATTGATGAACAGCTTTGACGTTTTCTGCTTTTTCAGACTGCTTTAATTTACCCTTTGAACGACAGCATTTCGCATAGTGATTAAGTTTACCACATGAATTACAAGACTTGCCTTTTGCTGGGCATACGGTATCGTGTGGATAGCTTCCACCACAATTATAGCATTTAGAAGATTGTTTAGTCGACTGTTTATCTTGCCGAGACTTGCCGTTGCGCTGTGGACGGTGTCGTTGTTGGCGATGTTTTCTGATTGTATTCACTGAAGTTGCACTCGCACTGGGGACGTTTCTTCCCTCCATTCCAGTCGCTTGAACTTCAGACACTTCGAATGAACGAGCAGAACTTAATAAATTATCGAGCGTAGTTTCCTCCCTGAGCGCACGACGTCTGAGCCGGGCTGAGGTGCAACCACGTATTATTTGAGATTTGACCTCTTGAGATTTATCGGTGAAATCACAAGTGTTCGCCAAACGTTGTAAACGAGTGTGAAATGCATCGATTGACTCACCACTGTTCTGCATGGTATCTCTGAATACAAATCTTTCATATTCAATGTTTCGTTTTGGTGAGAAATATTCTGTTAACTTGGTTTTGGCAGTTTTAAAATCGCTTCCGGTTTCTGATAGCGTGTCAAAAACATCGTCTACTTCTTCACCCGCCCAGTGTAGTAACAGCGTGCGCTGGCGCTTGTCGTCTGTGATGTTGAAAGCAACAAATGCATTTTCTACCCTGTTCAGGTACTTCTTCCATCTTGTACTTGTTGTTGTTGGATCGGAGTGAACTGGGAACATCGGTAGTGATGGTAAACTCTCCATCCTCGTCGCCAATATAATGTAGTACAAAAGATAGTACAAGGAGACAACTTTCGTACAGTGTGTACAGTGACTTGGTGTAACGGTCAAGTGCCGGAGCCTCGATCTCACCTTTATTCCAATAACCCGGATGTGACATTACGTCATTAATACAACGTAAATAATACATAGGAGTATCGACATATAAGTATAATATTGGTAGATACTTGGACATTACACATGGCTTGTTTTTAATGGGGGGTTTTCTCCACCAAACCACTTAAAAAATTCACACTTTAAGAAACTCTAGACATGTCCATACTGATTAATCGCAACGTGTCACGAAAAACAGTACTGTGGCTATCCGCTAAAACGTTCCTATTTCACATGTTGAAGGTGTCTTGTTTTTTTCTTTGTTTCAATAAAATAATAAAATCGGCACTGTCAAATGAAAAATCTGCTTAAAAAGCCATGATTTTGAGATGGATAATCACTTGTCGTGTTACAACCGAACGGTATACTCATGCACTCTTCTCTTCCAAGCATTTACAATGTGGCGATTTGTTATTCGAAATCCTGATCGTCAAACCAAGCCCGGGCTTTCTGATCAAAAAAGAATCGACAATGATGAAGAAACCACACAAGCAAATGAAGAAGTAACTCCAGTTTTAGAAGCTCTTGGGCCACATGGTCAAAAGCGAAAACGTGGACACTATGAATTTTACAGTTCCAAACTCTGTGCGAAGATCGGCAAATACGCAGCCAAAAATGCCAACTCAAAAGCAGTGGTCTTGGCAAAAAAGGTTAACGAAAGTCGGTCCACCATGAAAGATTCATACTTAATAAAAAAGAACTTTGAAAGTCAAAGCAGCCTGTAACTAGCATGCCACATGCAAAACGGGACCGACCACTTCTGTTGGGCGAACTCGATTTAAGAGTTCAGCAATACATTAAAAAGACTAAGAGACGCGGATGGCATCATGAACAGAAATATCATTGTGGCCGCTGCACATGGTATTGTGAACATGGTCAGAATCATTGCTTTGTCGTATGGGATTCGTTAAAAGGAAAGGCACAGAGGCGGCTAAAAAATTTTGGCGAACTTAAGGCATCATTCTTAGAACGCATTACAGAAGCCGTGTCAAACAAAGCAATGCCTGCCGAATTAGTGATCAATTTTGATCCAACTGGAGTCCATATCGTACCCGTGAGCTCATGGACATTGGCCCAAGAAGGAGACAAACAAGTCCCGATTATTGGGTTAGAAATCATCAGAAATTTGGTGTTTCCATGGCCGGAAACTTGATTCCACTACAAGTGCTATATAAGGAGAAAACCAGTCAATGTCATTCGAACTTCAATTTTCCCACCGAGTGGGACATTTACCATACAGCTAACCACTGGAGCAATGAGGACAGGATGGTGACAATGTTTTCCTTCCACACATCCAGAACATCCGTAATCAACTTAGCCTGCCAGGTGAACAAAAATCTTTGGTGATATTCAATGTTTTTCGAGCACATCAAAGCAAAAGTTTTTTACAGAAACTCCGCGATGGTGGTGTGATACCAGTATTTGTTCCTTCTTGTTGTACGTCGGAGCTGCAACCTCTGGACCTCTCATTCAACGGCAAATTCAAAAAGGAGGAATTTAATGCATGGTATGCTAGCAAAGTAGTTGCAGCTTTCGAACGTGGAGAAGATATCGGGCAAGTAAATGTTGATTTGCAACTGTCTGTTATGAAGCCCCTACATGCACTTTAGCTACTATGCGTCTATGACAATCATGAACTCATCATAGATGGATTTGTTCAAATCGTCCATCAAGGAAACATCAAGGTTTGAACATTTTTGTGACAATAACATACTGGTACATTTTTTGGACAGCTACATTGTAAATTTATTAATTTTAAGAACTGACATTCGTAGTTGACTGCTACATGTATGTGCAATAACACAATAAGACACTACTAGTATTTGATCATTACTGTAATTTTATTTCTTTGTCATTACTAATATTTATTAGTAGTATTTATTTATTTATTAAAATAAAATTACCAATAACTTTATCTCTGGCTTGTTTGTTATCGTTTTTCACAAAACATGGCCATTTTGTTCACTGTCCCCATCATGTGCCATGTAAACCATACCATTGAAACCCCTTAGCTTGGTAATTATTCGCGAAGACTAAAATTTGTTGAATGCAAAATTTAAACGGTTTACAGTAGTTTATTTGCAATTACATTGTAGGGCATTCTCCACCAGTTACTAGGTATGTAACTATGGCAATATGCATATTTTCTGAAAGCTGGTACAATCCCAGGAATTATGCAGTTTTAAAACACCAAGTGTTATCACATGAAAAATACAAATTACAGTACCAGGACTGTGCATTGGTCTATTCGATCACCATATTGTCCTCATGCGTATTAGCAATTTTCTTGTGATATTACCTCACATTTTATTACATGTATGTGTATTACAGGGAGATATTGTCCGTAAAATGAAAGAGGAGAAGGCTGCTGAGATTGATATTAAAAAAGCTGTCACTGAATTGAAAGCCAGAAGAAAGGCTTTGGAAGACAAGGTATGATACATATATTCTCACATTCAATTACTGTTTTATTGAACAAAAATCTTTATATTAATTAGTCCCCGTTCGAACGTAGTCCGAAAACGGGGACTTATGTTTTGCCCTGTGTGCGTCTGTGTGTCTGTGCGACCGTGATCACCTGTATTTCAAACATGCATGGACCGATTAAGTTCAAACTTCACTCATACATCACACATTATATGGGACATATGCACATGGATTTGTTTCATGATCCGATTAACGATAGTCGAATAGCGGCCATTTTAAGGCTGAAAATGCATTGAAATCGCACATTTTCACCATTCCGGACCCAGATCTCAGTTATGCATGGACGGATTTTGTTCAAATTTGGTACATACATTAAACATACCGTAAAAACCCTCAAATAAGAGCCACTTTGTAACACTTTCATTTCTGGGTGGTGCTTATTTGAGGTAACATTTTGACAACTTTGTAGCCAGTGGCTCTTAATCCAGGGTGATCAAACTTTTTCATTGTGAAATGGGGAAGGGATAGGCAAACACACACACAACCAAAACAGACAAATAATTATTAATGATGTATCATTGCAATTAATTTATTCTGTAAAAATACTGTTATGGGAATAACAAATGTCAAATAAATAAGAACGGCTGCTGGCTGACCGTGCTGCTTAGCGTACACGACGATTTGACGTTTCACCGACAATGTGTAGTGATGCCTGAAGTCATGTTTCACTGACAATGCGTAGCGATGCCTGAAGTCGGATTTGGTAGCACTCTCAGTGTCTGACCCACACTTGTACTTCCGTTGTACAATTGTTTACCAAGTCTGGTACGGCAAACTCCAATTTTTTTCTTGAAAACTGGGAATAACTTGCGTGGCTGTGGCTGGTGTGGTGGTTGATTTGGTGACGATATAAAATAGTTTCGATAGAATTTATCTGACCAGCAGCGACAGGAGCATGGAACGAATTATGTCCAATCATTTGTATTTATGGCAAAACAATAAAGAAAAACACGTTTTTCTATAGATTTTTACAGCTTGGGTACTTGGGCATTGTTTTAATTGCGCTAGACGTCTGAAAGTACAGCTTTGGTTTATATATTTCCTGTTTCATAATCAAGCAAGCTTATAATGATATGTTAATGATATTCACGTACTTCACTGTCCAGGCAAACGGGGTCAAACTATTGCCCCACCCCTTTATAACCAAATACGAAACGATACCGAGAAAGTAACAATTACATGTATTAAAAATAATTTCCTGTGACCAATCGGAGAGACTAAATCATTTACGAAAGCCCAGGCCTATTACAAGGCATTTTCTAATTGGTACAAGTCCAGATTATTTTCAATTCTCACAAATAGCTAATTTAAATATTTGGGTCAGGCGGGTCACGTCAACTTCGCTTTGCTGTATTAAAGACAAGTTGATAGCGCAAATTTGTGGAACTAATCCATTCGACTTCAATTTTGATTATTTTCGGCAAGAGAGTCCTCTCCAAACTAATGCCAGTTATTTTGTCACTTCCCTGAACATTTTGTCTCGAATCACCCCAAAACGAACGTCTCAAATGAAATTCCAAAAATAACCCAAAATCACGATCAGCGAGAGTGGGCTGCGTAATCATTACATTCTCACAGTCGGAGCTAAGTCACGATCCCTCAAACGTTGCCAGGACGGGATTAACACCTCTGTTTCCCCACACGCTAACCAAATTTCCCCCACGCTAAGGAAAAAATCTGTTTTCTATTGACTTCCTGTTCTGGTCCGTCTGTGAGAAAGTATTTTCGATACCTCCAATTTTCTGATAAAGGCGTTCTAAAATCGTGACGTTTTTTACTTGGTTATAAAGACAACATTGGCAATGAATATCTCAACGTGTCCTTCGGTGTTTCGGCAAAAAACATAGTTACTACTAAATAGTTTGTGAATTGGTTGATTGTGTGTCAGAAATTTAAAATAGACAAATTGACAGTCACATTCACGCTCTCAATGTATTTCTTTCGTCTGTAATTTTTCCGTTCTCAATTATACTGGACATCAGGCAAGCTATGGGGATAATCTTTATTTGTCTCACACCTTCTGTGGGGCAATAAACAATGCAGGGTGAAAGTGAGGCACGACAAGCTTGTGTCTGCCTGATTGTAAACAACCGGGCGGCTGGCACTTATTCCTAGTTTCTTATTGACAAAACCACTCAACCCTTGGTGGCTCTTAATGGAGGGTCAAATGTAACAAATTTTCACTGAGTGGCTCTTAATTGAGGGTGGCGCTTATTTGCGGATTTTTACGGTAGTAGGACCTTGATGCACGTCATTTTTTTTCCAGATCTAGTTCGAAATGGCCGACTGGCGGCCATTTTGTTTTAAAGAATTCAGTTCTGGATCCGTATCCGAGACATGTCTGGATTGATCAAGTTCAAACTTCACACACACATGGTACATCATGTCACAGATAGATATGTGCATTTGTTTCATGATCCGCTTAACAATAGCTGATTGATGGCCATTTTAAGGCCGAAAATGCATCAAAATCAAGTATTTTCACAATTCCGGAACCGGATCTCAGTCATGCATGGATGGATTTTGTTTAGATTTAGAACAATGTGTTGTACATATGCAGGTGCATTTCGTTCATGATCTGCTTTGAATGTATATGTCACTCAAATATTAAAGGAACGGGGACGTGTCATTGACAATGACTTGTTTTATTTATAATGTGCTTTATGTTTACATCATGCATGTATTATAAATTCGTCTATTCATATGCACATAATAGTATCTATGTAAAATGCATATGAACTTTGAATTGAGCAGGCCTGCATACTGGAAGACAACACAAGTAATTTCTTTTAATGTTCCAGCAGGAATATTTGTCACAATGTTTGTTCCAATCCTAAATCCATTATTTTATCGATACCAAACTAGTTTGGCACCATTTGTATCTTTGTTAAGAATTCATACTGATTATATGCACATATTTTGTACAATGATTGTAGTACTTTGCATATTAGCACAGAATAATGACTATATATCCACAAATTTGAGTCCTCATGCATTTAATACTCTTCCATAAATTTTTGAGTGTGCAAGAAATATTCTGCCACATTTCTAGATCAATTACATTCACACTTTGTACATTATAGCTAATATTATCTTCTCCTTTCACAAAGGAATTAGCCTTCCAAGCCAAAGATGATAAATTTGATCGAAGTAGAATGGAAGATCTGTTGAAGAGAAGGTTTTTCTATGATAACTCATTCGCTATTTATGGAGGTAAGATCTGGTGACCTAGATATTGCTAAAACCTCCACCCCCATCCCACCCCACGCCTTATATGAATATGAGAAGTGTTAAGAATTGGTAACCTAGATATCGCTAAAACTTTTGCCTCATGCCTTAAACACAGTGATATGAGAGGTGGTACGATCCTGTAACTTAGAAATTGTTAAAATCTCCAAACTAATTTCTGGTTTCAGAACAGAATCTTCCATTTGATATACCGATAGTAATAATGTACCGATAACTCGATAGATGCTTTCTCTGATGTCTGATGTGTGTTACGTTTTGGGAGTTTTTATTTACGCCTTCCATTTCTTTAACCTGTCAATATTCATTATTTTTATAACAACGTGTATCTTGCATGTGTTGTAGGTGTTACTGGTTTGTTTGATTTTGGTCCAGTGGGATGTGCCATGAAAACTAATATATTGAATCTATGGAGAAATCATTTCATAATTGAAGAAAGTATGTTGGAAGTTGATTGTTCAATGCTGACTCCTGAAGCCGTACTGAAGTAAGTGAACTCCTCCCCCTTGCCATCCTTTATAGTGTTGAATGTGTCATTTTATTGTCATCACTGCCATTGTATGCTCACACGTATCCATCCATCTCTCACTCAGTAAGTGCAGCAGTAACATATCTTACAAATTTATGATGCTTTGCTCCAAATCTGTACCTAGTTACTCTCACTGATTGGTAGAAACCTACTCATAAATGCAAATACCCAGAATTCATTCATTTTCTAATAAATTATACTCCCGGTTTAATATAATGATATTGACCAGCCTAATCATTGAAAAAAATGTTGATTGCATTTTAGTGGATAGTGGCCGTTTTGTCAGTATTATGAAACTTTTATAGATGGCAATGACAAAGATATGCCATATCTCAAATTGTAGATTGGTGACATAGGCTGAAAAAATTATAGCAAGTTTCTCAATATACGTTACTTTAAGACACAAAAGAATGCTATAAGACCATAGCTCTATGATTTTACATAATAAATTAATGAACATTGTCATGCGCCAATTTATGACCTATTTTTTCAACAATTATTAGTATGCTTCTACATGTACCTTAATGTAGATTTAATAATGAACTAAAGTGAGCAAGCCAAGATGATGTATCATAACTGACTTCAAATTATTATCAAAATATAATTGCAGGGCTTCAGGTCATGTGGAAAGGTTTTCTGATTTTATGGTAAAAGACTTGAAAACTGGAGAATGCTTCAGAGCTGATCATCTACTAGAAGGCAAGTCATAGAAATAATATACTGTATTGTATATTTGTATTGCTAGATATGATTATTAAATATGACGTACTTACTGTAGATCTAGGACATATTGCATTTAAATAAACACAACGATTACATTACATCACTGTTTTAATGTCAGAAAGTGCCACAAATTTCAGTGCTGTGTCTTTTTATAATTAACATGTGTTTTACCGATGTAGAACCATGTTCACTGCATTGTATTTGCACTCAAACTACTATCTTGTAGTTTATCTCATTTTAATGTGATCTCTTTGCAGCACATATGGAGAAGTTGTCAATGGATAAGAAATGTACACCTGAGAAAAGAAAGGAGTATGAACAGGTTGCCAGAGAGGTGGACAACTTTGATCAAGAAACATTAGGACAGAAATTGAAGATGTACAATGTGAAATCTCCTGTGAGTGGTAATGATGTCAGTGACCCCATTGAGTTTAATTTAATGTTTAGTACGTCGATTGGTCCGTCTGGTATTATTCCAGGGTAAGTCAAATAAAAACAATTGAATAGTGGGGTACATCAGTGAAGGCAGTTTAAGTTATGCTGTAAATACCCATCTTAACTTTAACCCTTTTCCGGTCAAGTCATTGAAAAACGGCCTTCTATTTAGGTTGCTCAGACAGTCAAGCGTTTATAATACGTTGTATGGAACCTGATATTTTACACTTGTGAAATTATGGAGGGAGAGAATTTGTTTTGATTCCGTCAAGTCAAATATATTAACCAAGTAATAAAGAATGTAATTCTATACACTTGTCTGCTCATTTCACTATTTTACCGTGACAATGCGACGTTTGCGACGACGTAAAAAAAAAAATGCCTTGACCACATTGCAAACTGCAGCATTACAATCGTATTTGAACGACACGATTCATGATTATAACGATAGTAACATATTTTGACCAGCTTGGCAAATAGTCCTGGCACTTAGAATGAATAGCATGACGGATTCTAACGGCTGAGCTTGGAATGTCGGCAATCACCAACGTAAAATGACCGGGACAGCTGGTGGGAAATATTCAAGTCCACGTGATTTCACCGTCTGAGCTAGCATATGCAATTCTATGTGTATGCAAATTGTAACCAATCCGTGTTCGAAAAAATAACATTTATTTACATAACAATAAATATTCAAATTGTGGGGAGATGCAGTCTTGTGGACATCTGGTCATTCAGTATAAATATGGCCGAAGAAAGTGAGATAAAGCCTAGACTCGCAGTATGCCTACTTTCCAACACGTATGTTAATATGCCGTATTATACAGATAGACAAGAAGGAAACTGAAGAAAACGCGTCAATCGTGCAGTGGCACGGGGAGTGATAAGTTTGACATTGACACAACAGATTTTTCACCAGCAAAGCGTGGGAAAAGAAAGGAATCCAAAGCAAAGGAAAAATTTGACGTCGGTGAGTTACCAGCCGAACGTACCACGGCAACCAGTGATAATAGTCCACTCAAGAAAATGCGTAAAAAGAAAAAGAACAAACGCAAGTCGGAGACTGTCTCCTCTGTCAATGAACATGCGATTACAGAAGAAAGCTTGCAGGACTGCGGGGGCAAACTAAGGGGCAAACCAGGAGGCAAACGTAAATCGAAGACGAACCGTAAAGTGGTTGAATCGCCAGTTGCCGACAAAGCAGATGCCGAAGAAACTGGAGTTGGTAACGCTGAAATACAACGTGCCGTCGAAGATGTGATACAATTTTTGCAAGACAATGTTTGCGATTTGGAACCGTTGACATCAGCCACAACTGCCAACACAGAAAAGCAGGGGCCTGAACATATCGACCCAGCGAGTATGCAACAAAACGTCGATGTCACCAAAGAAATGGTTCAAGAAAATGTATGCGATACAGAACAATCAACACCTGCGAGTTTCCCCGAAAAACAAACTATTAAAAAACGTGTTGTGTATGCACACGCATCGCCAATAGACACGCGTGATGATGAACTTGTATTGAACGAAAAAACGGGTGAGCTACGACACAAAATACCAGATGACGATACAGATTCAGAAATCGATGAAGATCGTGCTGAGAACGACGATTTTTTAGAGCGACGTTACCCACCTGTACTCGATAGCGACATTGAAATTGAATCCGACACAGAAATTGGTGCTACATTCGATTATGTTGCCTCTGGCACTGGTGAATGGAGAATGGCCACGGAGGAAGACGGCGATATATTATCCAGTTTTTGAACACGAACCTGGACCAACTTTCGAACTGCCTTCATATGCTCGTGAGGTGGAATATTTCTACAAATTTATCCCACCAGAACTGATAGAACTGGCTTCCATCGAGACTAATAAATACACCAAATATCATCAAAAATACATTGCAAAAAAATTAAATGCCAGCTGGTGTAATACAAATTTCAGTGAAATGCAAGCATTCTTTGGTGTGATGATATGTATGGGTGTTGATTACAAATCAGCAGTCAACGATTATTGGTCGAGTGACCCCTTTCTGCAGAATATGGGAATTGCATAAGTAATGACTCGGGCCAGATTTCAAATGCTAATGCGTTATTTTCATTTAGCTGATCCGGTAAATGACCCACGGCGGGATCCTGACATTGAACGTCGTCGTCAACGATCAGAGGCTGACTCGTTGTATAAAATCAACTCGTGGCTGAAACCCGTACTCGAAAATTGTCGGCGATACTACCAGATGGGACAGGAAATTTTGATTGATGAGGGTATGGTTAGATTCAAGGGACAGTCCAAGTTTAAGCAGAGATTGCCCCCACAAACCCGATCGCAATGGCTTCAAAATATGGCAGGTGTGCGACTCGACAACGTCTTACATTGCAAACTTTGAACCATATTTGGGGGTGAAATATAAAACTACAATTGAGGGGAGAAAGAAAGAAACTGGGACAATCAAGAAGACAACACACCGGTTGCTACAGCCCTTCACAGAAAAAAACCATATTCTTTTCTGTGATTCGCTTTTTACGTCAGTTAACACAGCCCTTGAATTACAAGACAAGAAAGTGTACATGGTCGGTAGTTTTAGCAGACGAAATCGAAAAACCATGCCGGCGCAATTAATTCCTGAGGGGAAAAGCAAGAAGCTGAAATTGAAAATTGGTGAAATGAAAGCAGCAACTAGACCGGACGACACTATCAATATTACTGCATACCAGGCTGACAGCGCACAAATATTGATTTTAAATACAGTCTATCCCCCACTGGCTACGTCGGCAGAAGCAGTAGGTGACGAGAGACACGTGCCTGTATCGTAATGTTATAGACATCACATGGGTGGCGTGGATCGTTTTAACCAAAGGTGAAAATACTATCACATGGGCAGAAAAAACAATCGTTGGTGGATCTACATGGCCTGTTACCTCATAGATGTTGTATTGGTCAATGCTTATGAATGTTTCAAGGCATTGAATCGCACGACTAAAGTTACGCACAAATTCTTCAATATCCGCACAGGTAAACAACTGATTGCTGGACACTGGAAGAGCAGCCCTCGACATCAGGCAGACGCATGGGAGCAGCCCGCCGGGGTGGACGACTAAGAAAGGCATACAACAAATAAATTTGGGACTTATTACAACGTTACAAACTGTACAATAGTTTGAGTTGGTGAAAATACATTATCGTTAATTTAGTTTCATGCTCACTCGGTATTTATACGTTTTAATGTCAGGATAGTTCATCGGGTCTAGTCGGTGGAAATACGTTTCTGCGTGAGTATATATACACGCCAAGTCCCTGCAGTTACGTTCTCGCTAGTTTGTTTTATTTCAAGTCGTTAAATATACGTTGAAATATACGTTGCAGTGTGAAGGTAACCCCGATCAAGTCGTTGCTGTTATGTTCTCGTTCGTTTTAGTCTCAGTTTGAGTCGTTAAATATACGTTGTAAGTGTGGGATTACTAGTACGGTCAAGTCGGTTAATATACGTTAGAGCTTGAATATAACATCAGTCAAGTCACGGAAAGTACGTTGTAATATGATACACATGTAGTTCAAGTTGTTGAATATATGTTGCAATTTGAAATGTACGCTGACAGGTCGAGTATGTCAAACACGTTTTCCCCTGTACATGTCCCAAATATCCCCATACTCGCGCGTTTTTTTTCTTCTTACTTCGAACTTGCATTCATGTAGTGACTTGCTTGTAATGTGTTTTCAATTAAGCAATATTTATTTCAATGTTTAACATGTGTTTATTGAGACTGTACAAAGGGCAAAACATCGTTACTTAACAACAGTAAAAAATGTGTATTGAAATAAAACTGTGATTTTTTTTATACGAGAAATTGTTGTCCATAGTGGTAATGAAGTGTGTATGCGAACAGATTGCAAAAAATGTGGAAACTGTGGTTGATACAGTCTGTTAACTATGGCCTATTTTTGCAAAAATGTCTGGCAGGATAGCATGCACAGATGCTGGCTACTGGAGTGCATTGAATCATGACAGTTTTTCAACGACTTAACCTGATAGCCTGAAACTCCCCTGACCTGAAAAGGGTTAACCTGTATGTGCCCCAATATCTACTGTAGTCAGTATTGTTCTCAAGTGTTCATGTCATATTCTATGAGAGAATGTGAGAATACAACGGTTCATAGTTTCATTTATTTGACATTTCGTTTTTTAAGCCATTACTTTTCCTCACTAAATTTCAAGTTTGCTGAAGTCATTTGCTACGTTCACACGACAGCATTTTATCGGAGCCCAACTCGAGCCAGCAAAAATGGCCGTGTGAACGCGTTCGGCTCGAGCCAAGTTCGGCTCCACTAAACGCTCGGGTTGAACTCCGATAGGGTTGAGTCCCGACATGGCTCCGATCGTGTAAACGCATCGGGGCCCAACTATCGGAGCCGAAATCACGCCCTCAATCGTCTTCTTCGAGTAACCTCTCATTTCAATTATGGCGGAGACAACATCTTTCATAATTTCACGCAATTTCCCGCTTGAATTAGAGGTACCCGTCCTAGTGTATTGTAATGAATCATTGCAATAGATTGATTGCTCATCATTGCAATAGATTGATTGCTCAATGGGAAACAAAAAATGGCGTACGAAATTATGCAACAAAAACTTGAAAGAACGACTGAACGGAAACTTTTTAAAGACACTATTATATAAAAGATAAAAATCGTAGAAGCTATCGCGGTATGGTGACGTGTTCCTGGCAGGTTTAGATTCTTCCATAGTCCCTCTATGATAGATAGAGAGAATCTGTGATTCTTCCTCGTAGTTTAGATATCACTACAGTTGAATAGTTACAAAATGGTAATTTTGCATGACAATAACTTGAGCGAATAGGCTGTATTAAACGTATTTTAGCTGCCGTGTTTCCTGTTTATTCGAGATACTAGTACCAAATTTAAAATACCAGTCATTGTCTTTTCTACCTCCATGGTCAGGCTCCTTTTTCTCCTAGCTCAACAGCATCATGCCATGTAAAGAAAAAACACAAGCATGACACTAAAATCGTTTTCAGTCACTAATTATTCAAGGGCACTGTTCCGCTCGGCTCTGATCGAACTGAATCTAACTCTGGCAGATCTCGGCTCTCGTTCGGTTCCCAACCGTATGAACGCATTGTAGATAATCTCCTGTTAATCTGTGGGAGGAGCAGTAGTTCGGCTCCGATAGAATGCTGCCGTGTGAACATAGCAATTGTCACCTTGTTTATTACTATTTATTCATAGATTTTTGGTTGATATTACCCAAATATTTGTATTTGTTTATCTCTAATACAGCATATATAACCTATATCCTCATACATGTACATGTGCATCAACCAACCAGTCTATATTATATCCCTCCTCAATCATTATGCTTAATTAATAGCTAGATTTACAATAAGCAAGGTTGTATTAGTTACTTTCTTGGCTAAACATATGATGTTTTATACTGATATACAAGTAGTGATTGTGGATATATTACTTTTATTTGTAGATTTTTAAGGCCAGAAACTGCGCAAGGAATTTTTGTGAATTTTAAGCGTTTATTGGAGTTCAATCAAGGAAGGTTGCCATTCGCTGCCGCACAGATTGGTAATGCATTTCGTAATGAAATCTCACCTAGATCAGGTCTTATACGAGTCAGGTAAGTCATAACATATCACAATGCATGGTTAAGGTAGCTACTTACCAGCATACAAATCACAAATAACACATACTGGGATTATGTTATGACTTGTTATTACAGAGAGTTTACGATGGCTGAAATTGAACATTTTGTTGATCCAAACCATAAAGACCATCCTAAATTTGAAGATGTGGCCGATCTAAATGTCACGTTGTATCCTGCCAAAGTTCAACTGAATGGAGAGTCACCACAAGTATGGAAAATAGGTGATGCTGTAGAAAAGGTGAAGGAATTCATACATAATATCTCTTCTTCCACTTCTTGTTATGTAATCAATACAGACGGGCTATCTTGATTAGATTCTATTCTTACCTAGGTGTGTGGTGTTTTCACCAGTACGATAACTCATTGTATTCTATTGACCAGCTTGATTGAAACTGACAATGTGAGACTATCAATTACACATGTGCAATCCTGCAATTAAAGATGGCCAACTGGTTCTGTCATTGTCATATCTGAATCAATAATATCTGAGAGACTTTGCTCATAGAAAACACCTATAATGTAATGTATGCACTTCTCATAGAACAAATATGGTGACTGTGATTAATTTAATTTGTGTATTTAGCTTACCTGTATGCGCCTGCATTATATCGGTCATCTACTTGTATATGTGGTTGTTGTATGCAATCCTCACACTCATAGCTATGACTACAAAATATACCTCCATCAAGACGTTAAAATTAAAATACACTACAGGCACTATCCACTGTCAAACCATGGCAGTCATTGACAGCATATTTGTGTGGTTGCAGATGACGTTCCTGACAAAGTCAAAAATTAAGCAAGCCAAGAGCCAAATGATTTCCAAGATTTTGCCAGACCTTTGCCCAACTTTCTTGCATTTTTCCCCCAAGACATTTTGACCCTTAATTCAGGCCAACATCATCACCAAAAGGTCATCAGAGTTCTGAGGATATGGTAGTTCCCTGGAGAAAATGGGCCTTTCTAAAATGAATTAATAACTATGAAGAAATTATAAGATTTTATTTTTCCTGTAGTTTAAAGACAACTCAGACTTTCCAGACCTCAAAAACTCCAAAGACTTTCAAAGGATTGTTTTTGAACACTATGGAATCTGTCTTTCCCATCATGTGCAAACAATAAAATTGAAACATTCAGCAATGGGTTACATTGCCAGTACACAGCACTGAATGCTACCATGTCAAGGAAACTGTGTGCAACCACATACCGAAAGTATATTTTTTATTTTATTTTAAATATTAATAATTAATAATTTTGTTTTTCAGGGAATAATTGCTAACAATGTATTAGGATACTTCATGGCACGTATCTATCTATTCCTCATGAAAATTGGTGTTAAATCTGACAAGTTCCGATTTCGACAGCATCTTGATAATGAAATGGCTCATTATGCTTGTGATTGTTGGGATGCAGAATGTAAAACGTCTTACGTAAGTACAACCAAGATACACTCATGTTTTTTTTCTCAAATTTCACACATTTTATCAGAAAGTAAATAAAACTTGTTGATTTTGTTTTCTGTAAAGTGTCTAATTGAAACAAAGGTAATTCAATATTCTGCTTTTTTTATACATCTGAAACTAAACACACTAGAATATACTTGTCCGTAAAGCGATGTATCGATGTGTTCAAAAATCTTTCAATGTCTTCCTTATTTGGAAATTGTGCGTCATGTTTACGTCACATGCGAACACTTTCTTTTGTTTACTACAAATACAAAAGTAAGATATTTTATTGTGTTTTATAATAATGTGATTTGTTCTGTATACTAGGGTTGGGTAGAATGTGTTGGATGTGCAGATAGATCTTGTTATGATTTAAAACAGCATACAAAGGCTACTAAAGTACCGTTAGTTGCAGAGAAGAAATTACCAGAACCAATATCCTTTGTCATGTTTTATTTATAAAATCCAAAATTTTGAAACATTAATGATTGTTAACCTTGTTCAGGCCAAGCAAGACGAGGTGAGGTGAGTTGAAGTGATAGCATTTAGTATGTGACCTCAAGTTTTGAATTTAATTTGAGTTGGGGTAGCCAGCCAGCCAAGTTGTAGAGGGGTTTGTTGCTTGAAATGATGATGACCAGTGTTCATGTCATGTCCGTGAATGGGTAGCTTGAATATTTAGAAAACGGGGACTTATGTTTTGACCTCAGTGTGTCCGTGACTGATTATGTTCAAATTTTTAATATTCATTATACATCATGTCATAGATATACAGATATATTGGTTTGACGATCCTTTTCAAAGTGAGCAAATGGTGGCTATTTTTGTGCTAAAAAAATCATCAAATATCAAGCATTTCTGGCATTTATGGATGGATTTTGTTCAAACTTATAACATACATTAGACATTACAGGTTCCTGATGCATGTCATTTTATTTTTCAGATTGGCTTCAAAATGGCTGACTGGCGGCCATTTTGTTTTAATGATTGGGCTTCTAGAGCCATATCTTTTAAATGTTTTGACTGATTATATTCAAATTTTATATATTCGTCATACATCATGTTATATATATATAAATATATATATATACATGTATTCAAAATGGCTGATTTTGAATGCTGTTTCAGAGCAATATCTCTCAATATGGACAAGTACTTGTTTGACGATCAGATATAAATGTCAATCATTTTAATGTTAAAAAATCATATTCCTGACATGGTTATATTCCAGTTATATTACTATAAACAAAACTATATTTCTTAAATTTGATAACTAACGGGGACTGTGCCATGCATGGCATGTTCATGATTGTTGTCCATTTCTTTTCTTAATGCGTTATGTTTCTTCCAGTGTTCAACTAATGTTGTACTATGTTAAAACAACATCTGTGAACCTAAGCTGCATTTTGACAAAGTCCGAAAACAAGGTGCATGCCTCTCCAACTGTATTTGAACATGCTTTGCCCGATTTCATTCAAAATTCATACATACATCATGCATCTTGAGATGCATGTACATGTCTATTAGTTTCACAATCTGATTAAAGATAGCTAAATGGCAGCCATTTTAATGTTAAAAATACATCAAAATTGAGCATTCTGCCATTCTGAAACTGAATCAGTCATAAATTGGACAATATGGATTCTGATGCATATCAGTTTGTTTCTTTAAATCAGATTTAAAATGGCAAACTGGTGGGCATTTTGCTTTAGAGAATGCTGTTCCGGAGCTAAATATTCTTCAATATGCCTTGATGGAAATGTTCAAAGTTTATATATATTGTATCGGTACATTATGTTGCATATGCATACTTATTAGTCCCCGTTTGTACGAAGTTTGAAAACTGGGACTTATAATTCGGTCTCCGTCTGTCCGTCCGTCTGGAGTCATACCTCAGAATCTTTTGGACCGATTCCGTTCATTCTTTGCATGTGCCTAGTACTTTATATGGGACATATGCACATGCAGTGGTTTAGCGATTCAATTCAAAATGGCCGACTGGCAGCCATCTTGTTTTTTGAAAATGTTGTTTTTTGGACATGCTTTATCAGTTTTCATTCAAATTTGGTACATAGATTATACATGTTATAATATATAACACATATAATACATATTATAATAATAATACATGTCTATGACAATTTCTTTCTCAATTGGATCAAAGATGGCCAACTTGCAGGCATCTTGTTTTGTTTTTTATGTGTGGTATCTTGGACATGCTTTGTCAGTTTTCATTCAAATTTGGCACATACTTTATACATGTTAGGATACATGTCCAGAACAATTTGTTTCAAAATCGGATCTGACTTTTTGGCCTTAGTACTATATTTCCAAGATTTATGTACCATTTTCATTCCTATTTAGCACATACATCATACATGTCATAATGTTTCATAATCAGATCAAAGATGGCTGAATAACGCCTGTTTTTATTTTTGACCATATTACTATTATATCTCTGTCACCCATTGATATTTATTTAGCATGTCATAAATGGATACGTGTACATGTCAATTCAATTTGCAATTTGATCAAATATGGCCAACTGGCGGCCATCTTATTTGTTTAAAATGTGATAACTTGGACATGCTTTCACTTTTGATTTGTTTTTCTTTGCTGTCTTAAACCAGAGGGGTCATCACGCAACACGTTTTCGAATTTGATGTGAATAAATAATCTGTTGTATAAGCCACTTGGGACTCAAGGTTTCAAGGACACGCTCACGACAACCCGTTCGCTTTAATATGACGAGCACAAAGAGACCTTTCAAAAATTTAACGGGGACTGTTTCATTTTCAATGATTTGTCAATTTTTTGATCCAATTATAAATGGTGCAATTGTAGTTTTTTTGATGTTTTGCTATTCCTGATCTAAATCTTGGTTGTGCATGGACATATTCGGTTCAATCTTGCTATGTTCATTAAACTTATGGGACTTGAATGTATGTTCCTTTGTTTGTCAGATCAGACTCAAAATGGCCGACTGGTGGACATTTTGTTTAGGTGAATGCAGATCTCGAGTCATATTTATGACATGCTACACTGTTCATGTTGAAATTTTATTTTTGAACTTGAACTCACAGGGACTATGTCATGCAATTACTTGTCATTTCTAAATTCCTTAACAATTCACACAAGACAATTAATGTTGTTGAAGTGCAACCACAGAAAAGTATAATTGGAAAAGAATTCAAGAGAGAAGCCAAAGCAATCATGGAGTTTCTCTTGTCTTTCAATGAATGTGATGTTGAAGAATTGGAATCAGCGCTTAAAGAGAAAGGGTAAAAGTTAACATTGTTGTCTGTGTATTGCATTTCAGCAATAAGCTAATGATATAAATTGTTAGATTTCATAATGTAGTGTTAATGTTTGTAATGCCTTAATTCTCACTATGTCTGTACTGTTTTAGGGAAATGATGTATAAAATAGACGGTAAATCTTACACAATTAAACCCAACATGGTGAACATCAATAGATGTCAGAAAAAAGTACACGGTAAGCAGTTTATTTCCCACATGACTGATTGTCCATTGCTATTTTCTGCAACCATTCATGTCATTATTCTATCATCAGTCCAAAGTCCTAAATTAAAATATTTGTTATCATACAGTTTCTCTTGTGAAGTACTACATCTACCCATACTGTTTTACTCTTTTATGTTTCATAAAATTGTGATGATATCGTATTTTATTACAGTTGAAGAAATCACCCCCTCTGTCATTGAGCCATCTTTTGGTATTGGACGTATTATGTATTCTATATTGGAACATAACTTTGCATGTCGAGAAGGTGATGACCAGAGAGGCGTAAGTATGCATTTTATATTTGATTTTGAGACCAGATATACCAACAGTAAATGTTTTCTTTCTATACCCTCATTGTCTGAATGTGTACGTGACCATGACTATATTATCAGTAAACCAAGTAAACACACTAATTGTTTAAAGTGACATTGTTGCTCTACTCTACACCTTGCATCAGCACTAGAGGGGTGACATGTCATGAAAGTGCATTTTGATGTTTTGTATAATTGATGACTGTACCATGTGTTGCACTACCATGTGCATAAATGAGTTTTGAGGAATGTCTGAGATTGTAGTATGTTGTAGAAACAGAATTAACACTAAAGAAGAATTGATGTTCTGATAATGAGCATCTTTACTAAATACAAAATATCATGTTGTTTTGTTGTACTGGCTTCCTGCTGTGTTAATATTTGGCTCTCTGTGTATTTCATCCCAACTCAATCTACTGTACTGTATTTTAAATAAATATTAAGTGATGATACAAATGATTGTTTCACTGTTTGTATTCCTTTTTTTAGTACTTCACATTGCCAGCAGTGATTTCACCGGTGAAATGTTCTGTTCTACCACTCAGCAACAATGACCAATTCAAACCATTAGTTAAACAGTTAGGTGAGTAATTAATCTGTTTATATGTTGCCAATCTACGTGTTATCACATAATATGAACTGCCTTACTGTAATATGTTTTATTTTCCTAACAATACATATCTTGTATTTGTAGCATCTAATCTATCCAAGTTAGGAATATCTCATAAAGTAGATGATAGTTCTGGTTCAATAGGACGCCGTTATGCACGAACTGATGAAATAGCGATACCATTCGGTATCACTGTGGACTTTGATAGTTTGCAGGAACCTTATACAGCAACACTGAGAGAACGAGATTCAATGCAACAGATACGAGCTCCGGTGAGTCGCAAGAAACATTTTTTTGCTATGTCTGTATTGGTTTTATGTAATCACATGAATTGTAACAAAGGACTCTTCACTCTGGTACTCTGCTTTGGGTCTGTACTAGTGGATTGCATCTGCATGTTTGCACTGATATTATTTTTGATTCCTATTCTGTAATTTGCAGGCATGTTAGCTGGGTTAATTACACTATGCTAGACACGTGTGATGTAAAACTGGCTAATTACATTATAATTACACTACACTGCTAGGAGAAAGCTGTGATATATAACTCAAATCACAAATGAGAATAAAATGTGACATTTATCTTGACCACACATCATGATTTATATATTTCAGTTGAGTGAATTACCAGGCATCGTGAGTGATTTATCTACTGGTCAACGTGTATGGACGGAAATCCTTAAAAGTTACCCTTTATTTGAAGGACAAGAATCAGTGACAAAGTCATAAATCACACTATTTAGTATTTATTAACTTTTCAGTGCTGATACAATTAAGTGAGCAGAATGCCATGGAAATGTGATTCATAATGGCTTTAACATGCAGATACCCTAAAATATATAATTCATTACTCTACTGCTCAATAAAATTTTATAAAATTATTGTATATTTCATCTTTTTTTTGCTTTTATTCAAATCATTGCTTCCTTTTGTGTGCATTATTTTGAGAAACTTATAAATAGTGAAATTGTATTAATTTGAACATTCATCATCATCATCTTTATTCATCATCATCGTCACTCATTGTTTTTTACATCTTTATTTAAATATTCAACAAATCAAGTGAATTCACAAATTAGTAACCAATGAATGAAGAAAGGAAAACAATGATTCCTTCTCACTGCATATAGTCATGTACATTTAAATCCAGACGTGTGAATTGTTTGTAGGAGGCTTGAAACATTGGATGGGTTTGTATCATGCAATCATTAGAATGAAATAAACATTTCTGTGTGCTCTTCACGTGAATTCATCACTAAATACAGAGTTGTTAAGACTGAAAATTGTAACTGTATTCAGGGTATGATATACCTGCATTTGTACAGTCCGGAAAATTACTAAAAATCTTGGAACTTTAAAGGCGTCTTAGAAAAGCATAAAAAGCCATTAACAGTTGCAAATGTGTTTATTAAAATTAAGGTAGAAGCCCTCTTAGAAATGCAAATATACAGAGTTTATACATATTGCAATAAATTGTACTCTCTAGCAGTATAAGGATGTTAACTTAAAAAATGTTGGGGGGGGGTCACCAGTCTAATTTTCTAGAAAATGATGGTTTAAACAATCTGGGTTTTAAAAAGTCAAAAATGTAATTTTTCTTAACATTGTGTTCTATTGAATTGTTCTAATAGTAGCAATTTTTGGAAAATATTAGGACAAGTTTCTTAAAATATGTCACTGACACATAAAAAAAATGCTATTTTATGGTGCCATGGGACAATAGGTCCATAATTTCACATAATGAACATTGTCATGCATTTTATGACAAACTTTCTCAAAAAACTATGAGTTGGCCTCTACTTTAAATGTAAAAAAATGGATCAGTCATTCGATCAGCATAAAAAGCCATCACTGTCATAAAGTAGTTCACCCCAAAAAAATGATTTCATGACCATAAATCACTGATCCACGAATGCTATGCAGTACTGAATTATTGTTCTATAAAACAATTCTTGCTGGCAAGTTACCCACCAAAGTCCTCAGCTGGTTTCTGAATGTAGTGTGCTCTCTGATGTGGTGTTATAAAACCCCTGTCAACTGGCCTTACTCTGGCATGCATCTATACTCTGATCTGAAAAAAATAAAATGAAGAATAGGCAGAGTACCATGGTAAGTATTAATCACCAAGCTGTGTTCATCTCCAGTAGGTCCATACTAAAACCAACCAATAGGGAATAGTCAGCTGGTTTGCAGACATCAATGAAACCGTTAAAAATTGGAGTAACATTAGTGGATATCTATATTAGTATATATTTGACTTCGATTTTGGAATGTGTATACTATTAGATTTTATAAACCTGGAGATACAATTCTTAATGGTTGTTGGTCTTGAGTTTTGTGACAATAAAAGTGGTTACTCGTATAATTTAAAAATCCCAAACTGAGAAACAAAATCAGACTAGAAAAAGCACTCTAAATTCACGAACGCAGGACATGGGTACAGTCACACAAATTTGAAATTAGTTGCAGACCAGGACACTGGTACAGTCGCACAAACTTGAAATTAGTTGCAGACCAGGACACGGGTACAGTTGCACAAACTTCAAATTAGTTGCAGACCAGGACACAGGTACAGTCGCACAAATTTTAAATTAGTTGCAGACCAGGACACGGGTACAGTCACACAAACTTGAAATTAGTTGCAGACCAGGACACGGGTACAGTCACACAAACCTGAAATTAGTAGCAGACCAGGACACGGGTACAGTCGCACAAACTTGAAATTAGTTGCAGACCAGGACACGGGTACAGTCACACAAACTTGAAATTAGTTGCAGACCAGGACACGGGTACAGTCACACAAACCTGAAATTAGTTGCAGACCAGGACACGGGTACAGTTGCACAAACTTGAAATTAGTTGCAGACCAGGACACGGGTACAGTCACACAAACCTGAAATTAGTTGCAGACCAGGACACGGGTACAGTCGCACAAACCTGAAATTAGTTGCAGACCAGGACACGGGTACAGTCGCACAAACCTGAAATTAGTTGCAGACCAGGACACAGGTACAGTTGCACAAACCTGAAATTAGTTGCAGACCAGGACACGGGTACAGTTGCACAAACTTCAAATTAGTTGCAGACCAGGACACGGGTACAGTCGCACAAACCTGAAATTAGTTGCAGACCAGGACACGTGTACAGTTGCACAAACCTGCAATTAGTAGCAGACCAGGACACAGGTACAGTCGCACAAACTTGAAATTAGTAGCAGACCAGGACACGGGTACAGTCGCACAAACTTGAAATTAGTAGTAGACCAGGACAAGGGTACAGTTGCACAAACCTGAAATTAGTTGCAGACCAGGACACGGGTATATAGTTGCACAAACCTGAAATTAGTTGCAGACCAGGACACTGGTACAGTCGCACAAACTTGAAATTAGTAGCAGACCAGGACACGGGTACAGTCGCACAAACTTGAAATTAGTAGTAGACCAGGACAAGGGTACAGTTGCACAAACCTGAAATTAGTTGCAGACCAGGACACGGGTATATAGTTGCACAAACTTCAAATTAGTTGCAGACCAGGACACGGGTAAAGTCGCACAAACCTGAAATTAGTTGCAGACCAGGACACGTGTACAGTTGCACAAACCTGCAATTAGTAGCAGACCAGGACACGGGTACAGTCGCACAAACTTGAAATTAGTAGCAGACCAGGACACGGGTACAGTCGCACAAACTTGAAATTAGTAGTAGACCAGGACAAGGGTACAGTTGCACAAACCTGAAATTAGTTGCAGACCAGGACACGGGTATATAGTTGCACAAACCTGAAATTAGTTGCAGACCAGGACACTGGTACAGTCGCACAAACTTGAAATTAGTTGCAGACCAGGACACGGGTATATAGTTGCACAAACTTGAAATTAGTAGCAGACCAGGACACGGGTACAGTCGCACAAACTTGAAATTAGTAGTAGACCAGGACAAGGGTACAGTTGCACAAACCTGAAATTAGTTGCAGACCAGGACACGGGTATATAGTTGCACAAACCTGAAATTAGTTGCAGACCAGGACACGGGTACAGTCGCACAAACCTGAAATTAGTTGCAGACGAGGACACGGGTACAGTCGCACAAACTTGAAATTAGTTGCAGACCAGGACACGGGTACAGTTGCACAAACTTCAAATTAGTTGCAGACCAGGACACAGGTACAGTCGCACAAATTTTAAATTAGTTGCAGACCAGGACACGGGTACAGTCACACAAACTTGAAATTAGTTGCAGACCAGGACACGGGTACAGTCACACAAACCTGAAATTAGTAGCAGACCAGGACACGGGTACAGTCGCACAAACTTGAAATTAGTTGCAGACCAGGACACGGGTACAGTCACACAAACTTGAAATTAGTTGCAGACCAGGACACGGGTACAGTCACACAAACCTGAAATTAGTTGCAGACCAGGACACGGGTACAGTTGCACAAACTTGAAATTAGTTGCAGACCAGGACACGGGTACAGTCACACAAACCTGAAATTAGTTGCAGACCAGGACACGGGTACAGTCGCACAAACCTGAAATTAGTTGCAGACCAGGACACGGGTACAGTCGCACAAACCTGAAATTAGTTGCAGACCAGGACACAGGTACAGTTGCACAAACCTGAAATTAGTTGCAGACCAGGACACGGGTACAGTTGCACAAACTTCAAATTAGTTGCAGACCAGGACACGGGTACAGTCGCACAAACCTGAAATTAGTTGCAGACCAGGACACGTGTACAGTTGCACAAACCTGCAATTAGTAGCAGACCAGGACACAGGTACAGTCGCACAAACTTGAAATTAGTAGCAGACCAGGACACGGGTACAGTCGCACAAACTTGAAATTAGTAGTAGACCAGGACAAGGGTACAGTTGCACAAACCTGAAATTAGTTGCAGACCAGGACACGGGTATATAGTTGCACAAACCTGAAATTAGTTGCAGACCAGGACACTGGTACAGTCGCACAAACTTGAAATTAGTAGCAGACCAGGACACGGGTACAGTCGCACAAACTTGAAATTAGTAGTACACCAGGACAAGGGTACAGTTGCACAAACCTGAAATTAGTTGCAGACCAGGACACGGGTATATAGTTGCACAAACTTCAAATTAGTTGCAGACCAGGACACGGGTAAAGTCGCACAAACCTGAAATTAGTTGCAGACCAGGACACGTGTACAGTTGCACAAACCTGCAATTAGTAGCAGACCAGGACACGGGTACAGTCGCACAAACTTGAAATTAGTAGCAGACCAGGACACGGGTACAGTCGCACAAACTTGAAATTAGTAGTAGACCAGGACAAGGGTACAGTTGCACAAACCTGAAATTAGTTGCAGACCAGGACACGGGTATATAGTTGCACAAACCTGAAATTAGTTGCAGACCAGGACACTGGTACAGTCGCACAAACTTGAAATTAGTTGCAGACCAGGACACGGGTATATAGTTGCACAAACTTGAAATTAGTAGCAGACCAGGACACGGGTACAGTCGCACAAACTTGAAATTAGTAGTAGACCAGGACAAGGGTACAGTTGCACAAACCTGAAATTAGTTGCAGACCAGGACACGGGTATATAGTTGCACAAACCTGAAATTAGTTGCAGACCAGGACACGGGTACAGTCGCACAAACTTGAAATTAGTTGCAGACCAGGACACTGGTACAGTTGCACAAACCTGAAATTAGTAGCAGACCAGGACACGGGTACAGTTGCACAAACCTGAAATTAGTTGCAGACCAGGACACATTCTTTTGTTTACTTTTTTAACTTGTTATATATTCCCTGAATGTAATGTGCCTGTTTGTATTTTTATTTGTGATCGAAAATTGCCCATAAATTGGTAATTTTCGTGTCCATGTTTGTTTGTTTTTAAAACTACCATAAGATTTTCTTAAGTTCAGTTCCCATGACAACCACTACTTCAAAAATGTACTGTTTTCAAGACAGTCACATTTTAGAGGCTAACCATGACAAGAAGATATTGCAAGTAAATGTGTTAAATTAAATTAAATTTATGGTACATTAAAACACCATAATGTTGAATAAAAATCCATACATACAGTCAAATGACCCTGACCCCATTACATGCAGTCCTGTTCGCATGGTTACATATCACTTCTGTATCGGGAAGGAACAATGAGCAAGCATTCATAGTAACACTATTCGTATTAGTCTTCGTTTCGCGTCATTATGTTCGATTTTACTCCAAAGAAACAAAGTTTTACCGCCGGATTTTACTGGGGCTTCTCTAGTCGATCATTATCCCGGTTCTGTTTACAATTGATTCAAACTATTTAATTTAAAAAAGAAACCGCCTCACATTCGTCTAAAACGATGTGCTCGCAGTGTCTGCAAACCCGAAAGATCATTTTTGGACACCGGAAATTGGCTGAAACTTCCAAATAAAATACATTTTACACGAGGAAATGTCACAGACTCGCACCCAGTATAATAAATTACCTTAAAGAATGGTTTCACATTCTCTGTGAATATTACAACAAACGGTCGTTGTTTGTTTTGGCGCTCCCGTCGTTCGAAACGTCTTCGTGTGCTTTCGTTTTTTAATTGACACAATGGCGCCGCTGAAGTTGACATTCTAAATAACTTTCGTTTATGAATGTATAACCACGCCGCTAACGTCAATATTATGATGTGCTTTCTTTTTTAACGAATGGTAAATTTGCTATAGCGCCACTAGTGTTCATATAATAGTTGCTTTTGTTTTTCTAAATGAGGCCATTTATATTAATACTGCCATCATGGTTTGTGATAACAATTCTTTCGTTTTTGACAGTGACGATACTTTTGTTATAGCACCATCATAATCCAATCATCACACTACTTTCGTTTGGGTAGTTTAGTGTAATAGTGCCACCAACGTTAATACAATTTTTGTTCTTGTTTTTATATTCACGCAGATTTTCAATACTGCCACCTTTGCTTGTGAAAAAGATTATTTCGTTTTCTAATATTTGTTGCGGCTCCGGCATCCAGATTGTTGGTATATACACTAGCAACAGTTCATTGTTATTGTCGAAGTGCGTTTAGCTGTAAGTAGTTGCAATAATTATATTTTAGTTAATATTCGTAGTGACTATTGAATGGTAAAACCACGAATTTTAAATTTCGCGGGAAAAAAAAGAAACAGGTAGCAGACGACAGCAAAATCCGGTGTTAGTTTCTGTTAATAACTTGCCACATGAGATGATAGGTCGTGTTCCTGAACAGATTGTCCGTGCGCTAAACCAAACCATGTTAAAATGGCCCAAATACTATAAAATTTTTCTGACGAATTTCAGTATCGTAAAAATGTAAACAACGCGCTGGCGTGATCTAGCGGTAATGGCGTCCTGGCACTGGGGAGTCGAGCGAAGCCATCGGCTTATAGGTTTGGTGCTGATGTCGTTACGAATACAATTGTTTTTTCAGCTCAACTCCACCAAGTCATGGATTATAGATGGAAAAATCCGACAACATTATACTTCACTAAACTACCAGAAATGACAGATTTTTGCAATGTTACTCTAGTTATCAAGAAGGACATTTTGGAGCAAAATGGCGGACGAGTTCATCAACTGCAAGTAATGAAATGCAGGTTTGGAAATTTGTGATATATTTGCATGTTGTATTGTGATATATATCTACATATATTTTAGGCGTTTCCCTCAGGCAAAAAGCTGTGTTGTTTATTTATGAATCACTGGCGCAATGGTGTGAGTGTAGAAGGGGGTCAAAACTTCTCGGCAATATGGTAAACCCACAGTCAGCTGGCATCGGTGTATATCTATTTTTCCATTTTCTTTCAGAGAATTGATTTTTACAGAAGCAAATATCTTAGCAACACCATCACTTGATGATATAGCCAAGATATATCTTGTCATGCACCAGGCCTTGTTCAAATCAAAGATTTTGATGCCGAAATTTAACAGAATGGGATTACAGGTATATTATGAATATTTTGAAATGATTTTATTAAGTGAAAAAATGTGTAGACAGGCAGTGCTTTTTGCAGATTCAAAATAGTAACGAACACTGCATTAAACATTGTGTTTCGCTATCAATATATAATCATTGATATGAATGAGAATATTCTTTGGAAAATTAGGGGATTTTATCACATCTCACTGCTGTTATGCATGCTGGGATTGGTTGAGATTCGGTCACATGACATTGAATTAAAATGGATATTACATGGTATATTGCCCACCAAGTAGATATTACATCGCTGCACTGGTGCTGCCCCAGCCGCAGTTGCTTTGGGGGTTGCTTTGAAGGTTTTGAAGGAACTTTAGCCATCCGAAATAGACAGCAAATGTGCCACAATGGATATTAAGTAAGATACTCTGTTTTGATGTTTAGGGTATTCTTTATATGAAGCAAAAATGTACGGCAAAGCCGCCACTGTACATTGCAGCCGGGATCGATACAACATGTTCTATGCTGTGAGCTTTTGTATGAGTTCCACGCTGATGCTAACCAAAAACGGTTTAAGCTGTGTGACTTGTGAATAGAAGGTGTAGTACGTTCGTGAGAAAGTAATTTCAGTCAGTTTCATTGCAATCTGACATTTTTATCTGGCGAGTGGTCAAATAACTTGCGTTTGAGAATTTCTCAATTCATTTAAAAACTGTTGTACTCGATAAATTGTATGGTTCACACTGCTGGAACACGGTTATTAAAAAAAGTATCCATGGCTGAAAATAACATATACTGTGTGTATTTCGCATTTTTTTCCAGCAAACAGTGTATTGCATACTTCAAATATAAGTGTTGTTATTTTGTGGGGGAGCGGGTGTGATGTCTGCTTGATGTGATAAAATAAATAACACATGGTCATTCGGCAATATCATGATTTATTGTCTGCCCTCAGGCGTTTGGTCAAAACCACAATCTCTTGAACATGTGTTATTATTTAATTATGATTTTTTTTTTTTGATACTTTAATTGTCAATTAAATGCAGAGAAAAATGAACATTTCTCAATGACAAACAATTTATACATAGTTTTCAATTCTATGGATCAGAATGCTTTCACATCTCAATGAGCAACACTTTATTAGCCAACTTGCTACTTGTTTGAATAGGCTGGTTAGTGTTAGATTATAAATATTTATTTTATGCTTTCAATACCCCAGCAAACAAAAGCTCTTTAATTCTTTGATTAAGCATTCTTTGATTTTCAATTTGACAATATTACCGATACATAATATTACAGATAGAGAAAGTAACCAGACTCCTGCCAAGTATTTTTCAATCCAGTTTTGTATATACTATGACAGCTAAACTTGCACCAACATGGAATAAAGTGGGTAAAGTTTTTGTTCAAGGAAGAGATTTTATTCAGACTTCAACAAGACTGAATGCTGTCAGTAAGTATGTCAATAGCCTCATATTATTCTAGAACTTAAAATTCACACTGCAGTGTTCAGACACTGGAATTCATGAACAAGTAATTCAGCTATAAGGAGTGTAAGGATTTATAACATAGTTACTTACATGTATAGTATTGGTTTTTACTTAGAAATGGATATTACTGTGGTTAATGAAGAAATTACGTTAGCACTTGAAGCCAGTAATGTAAAGTTACCAACTAACAGGGTAAGTACACACATCTGCCAGATTTATCATTTTATCATCTAATAGATAATGATTACTCAAATCTTCATGGATGTCGTCAAATTAATTTATAAGTGACAAGTCATTGTCAATGACACGTCCCCGTTCCGTTCATATTTGAGTGACATATACATTCAAAGCAGATCATGACCGAAATGTACCTGCATATGTACAACACATTGTACTAAATCTGAACAAAATCCATCCATGCATGACTGAGATCCGATTCCGGAATTGTGATTTTGATACATTTTCGGCCTTAAAATGGCCATCATTCAGCTATTGTTAAGCGGATCATGAAACAAATGCACATATCTATTTGTGACATGATGTACCATGTGTGTGTGAAGTTTGAACTTGATCAATCCAGACATGTCTCGGATACGAATCCATAACTGAATTCTTTAAAAAAAAATGGCCGCCAGTCGGCCATTTCAAACTAGATCCGAAAAAAGAAATGACGTGCATCAAGGTTCTATTATGTTTAATGTATGTACCAAATTTGAACAAAATCCGTCCATGCATAACTGAGATCCGGGTCCGGAATGGTGAAAATGTGCGATTTCAATGCATTTTCGGCCTTAAAGCGGCCGTCATTTGGCTATCGTTAATGAGATCATGAAACAAATGCACATACATATTTGTGACATGATGTACCTTGTGTGTGTGAAGTTTGAACTTGATCAATCCAGGCATTTCTCAGATACAGATCCATGTCACACGCACGGTAATATTACCGTAATTGATATAGTACAGGTCTGATGGTTCAAATACCAAAATGGCAACAGTAACAGAAAGACTTCCCTGGCGGCGATGATAAAATACGAACATCATTGTTTTCTCCAGTCATTCCCAGTTCATCCGCCCATTCCATCAACTCTTGTTTCCACATATCTTTCATCTCGCTGGCCATATTGTCTTCTATATGTCTTCACTGCTCCCGGACGAGCCCCCAGATGTCACACGTAATGTAATATTACCGTAATTGGTATAGTACAGATCTGATGGTTCAAATACCAAAATGGCAACAGTAACAGAAAGCCTTCCCTGGCGGCGATGATAAAATACGAACACGTAGCCAACAGATGAGGTTTCAACTGGTACTGGTATTATTATACTCTGCAAACATCAAGTACAATAACGCGGTAAAACTCCACTACTCCAATGACTAGATACTTAAACTCCAATACAATTCAACGAGATCTCCGATCTGAACTCAGTGCTGAACAACTCCCCTATATATACCCACACTGTCTATAAATAGACCATTACATCAGCATACATAATGAGTCTGGAATTTACTATAAATTATATAGAACATTGTCAGTGACACGGAAGTGGTAAATAAGTCGTATGCGACAATCCAGAATTGAATTCTTTAAAACAAAATGGCCGCAGTCGGCCATTTCAAACCCGATCCAAAAAAAAAAAATGACGTGCATCAAGGTCCTATTATGTTTAATGTATGTGCCAAATTTGAAAAAATGTGTCCATGCATAACTGAGATCCGGGTCTGGAATGGTGAAAATGTGCGATTTTGATGCATTTTCGGCCTTAAAATGGCCGCTGTTTGGCTATCGTTAATCGGATCATGAAAAAAATGCATGTGCATATGTCCCATATAATGTGTGATGTATGAGTTTGAACTTAATCGGTCCATGCATGTTCGAGATACAGGTGATCACGAACGCACAGACGCACGGACACACACAGGGCAAACCATAAGTCCCTGTTTTCGGACTATGTCCGAATGGGGACTAAAAACAATACACAGGTTTCAATTTCTAAGATTTAAGTGAATTCCTTTATCTCAAAACAGATTCAAGATTTTGAAATTTGTGTACCTGTCATAGAAAAATTCTTCATGTCTAAGTCTGCGGTAATTAATGAGTTCTCCATTGAAGATAAGTGGTGCTATGTAATGCCAAGGTATTTTAAAGTTCATTTTACAATTTACTAGTATGTATTAAACTTTTGTAAATCTAGTGACATCATCTCACCATACACTTTATAGGTTAATATTACTGTATTCCTCCTAAAAATATTGCATACAAAATGTGTATATTATGCTAGATGTAACTAATGATTTCCTTGTCACTGGAGCAAGTAATTTATCTGTAACCTGTTTTTTATTACAGTATGAAAAAAGGGAAATTAGTAAACATAACACATGATATACCCAAATCAAGTCCTTTCTCATCATATAAAGATATCAAAAGACATTGGAAAAACATGGTAGGTTTGAATCACAATAAAAGTGAATTATTTTTCTGTTTTATACTGAAAATGGATATAATGTTTGAAAAAAAAAGTAAAATATACACAGATCAGTACAAAATAATTATCACGGCAAATACCTCAGTCAATTCCCCCCAAAAATGCTTGCTGCTAATACAGTGGAAGAAATATACCTGTCCCACACAAGTTTATCATTAATAATTGTTGTATATATTAATTATAATGCTGGTAAATAACAATAATAACTCATCTGTTGGATTTTCTTTTTGTATATCAAAGTATGGTTATAGGTTACCAGAATCTGATGAATTGGTCTTCTTTAATGTGTACTTCCCAGCGATTGGTAACATTCTATTTACGTATCCTTTGTAATGTATGCCAATCTAAACACTGAGTTATTCAACCAAATGAGCAAGGTGGTGAAAAATAGTAGAATGTTTTGCTGTAGCATCTTGGTAATATGTGTTTGTTTTTGACTCCCATGTGCGAAGCACACAATGGGAGTCTTTGCAGTTAGTTTGTATGTGTGTGTATGTGTGTTCGTCTTTTTCACTGCTATCTCAAGAACCATACATCTTTTTTTAATGAAACTAGATGCTCTGAACTTATGCATAGATTTGCTCAGTTTTTGGTAAAAATCCATGCATATTAATTACCTAATTTACATGATAATTAGCTAATTTTTAGCTGCTCCATGCACTGATATCTAAACAACCACTCTTTGGATTTTGATGAAACTTGGTACATAGATGCTCTGAACTTATGTGCAGATTTGATTAGTTTTGGGTAAAAATCCGTGCATATTAATTACCTAATTTGTATAACAATTAGTCAATTTTCGTTTTTTTCCACTGATATCTCAAGTAGTAATCATCACATTTCAATGCAACTTGGTACCTAGATGTCATAGGACACTGCACAGACCTGATAGTTTTTAGGGTAATATCAGTACATATTAATTACCTAATTTGCATAATTAATTGTCAGCTTTTGATATTTCAAGTAGTAAGCATTACATTTCATTGAAACTTGGTACATAGATACTCATGGCCTATGCAGAGACCTTGTGCATATTAACACACCTAATATTCATAATTAATTAATTTTCAGCTTTTCCACTGATATCTTAAGTACTAATCATTACATTTTAATGAATCTAGAATTATGCAGGGACCCAATTAGTTTTCGGTAAATATTTATGTATATTAATTACCTAATTTGCATAATTAACTTTCACACTGATATCTTAAGTACTAATCATATTTCGTTGAAATGTTGTACATGGATGCTGTAGACAATAGTCAGACCTGATTAACTGTGGGTTAAACTCTGTCGATATTAATTACTTAATTTGCATAATTAACAAATTCTAAGCTATCACACTGATATCTAAAGTACTAATTATTCCATTTCAATGAAAATCAGTACAATGATGCTCTAGGACGATGTACAAACCTGATTAGTTTGGGGTTAAAATCTGTTCATATTAATTGCTAATTAGCATAATAATTCATAATTTTTTGGTTCTAATCACATTTCAATAAAACTTGGTACATAGATAGTCTGTTACTTTGCGCAGACCTCATTAGTTTTACACTCAAATCTGTTCATATTAATTTTCTGATTTGCATAATTAGTTTTCAGCTTTTCCATCAATATCTCAAGTACAAGTAATTTCAAATTATTTTTAATGTGTTTCCAATACTCTCAGCACATTAGAGTTCTTTCTAAGCTTTCTTTGATTTGAATTGTGTTTCCTACTAAAGGCAGGATTCAGATACAGTTGATATGATATGCTGTAACTGAAAGAGTTACCAGAAAACAGAAGTACCACTGGTGAATAGTGCTATTTTATCTTTGTTGATGTCTTTAACACTGTTCAGTTATCCAGAGTGCTGTGTTAGGAAAAGAGATTTAGTTGTAATTCCCCGGAGTGATTCAGAATCAATACTCAATGCATTTCTGACTGATGTGCAGAACAAGATGCCAACTGTGTGTGGAGTGTCATTGAAGATTGGCAGAAAACCACAGTATAGTACAACAACATTATGTGAGGCTAGTAGTAATGTAAGTAAACAGTTCAAATGATCAAGGAATGTAAATTTGTTTAGTGATCAGATACAATGTGGCTGCCAATAACACAAATAATCTAATGTACTAGTATTCAAATTTTATTTGCAGGACATTGATCAAATTTCCTCGTCTTTAAGTGATGAACCACCACAAAGAAAACTACCAGCAAGAAGAAATGTGGAGAAAATTTACACTAATACTTATCATCACCCTGTCTGCAGTCAAACATCAAATAATTTATTCCGAAATGCTGGATTTCTGAGTGCAAATGCTTCGACCACCCAAACATGTGGTATTCCAAAGTCTGTGCCTGAAAATATCCCTAAAACACAAAGAGTTATACCGATATTCAAGGCACAGTGCATTAGAACCCCTCTTGCTACAAAACAACCAGTCAAGCCACGAACTGTGCCATCATTTAAACCTGTTGCTAGAACTCCCATATTTGCAGATCAATCCACATTCCCCAGTGCCAGTGTGAAAACACAACTCTCAAGTCAGTACACACCAGTAAAAAGAAATCTCATTAAACCATCTTTCTCAAGCCAACCTATTCCTGGAAAAACACTTACTATGCAACCAGTTAATATGGGTGTTGGAAAAACTCAGATAATACCAGCAGGAAAGAGAAAGAAACAGGTGAGACGCTATTATTAAATTTATCAGTCTTGCCATGTTCGATTTATCCAAATATTAATGTATGTATCAGTACACGTTGATAGAAAAATTACTGCAGTGACTGCAAATTTAAGACTTGACCCAACAAATTAGAGGGAAATAGTTTGGCCCATCAAAATATATGTGTCAGTCAGCTGAAATTTAGTTTATTTTGAACTATTTGACTGGAGTATGAAATTTCAATAATTAGGCAATATTAAGTGAATTCACAATTGTTTTAGATTGCACTTTGAGGTATGGCTCATCTGAATACACGGCAGAACTATGTCAATATTTGATTTGGAAGTTTTGATGAGTTGTTTTAGTTAATCTGCATACACAATATTTCATATTCCAATCATAAGCACTGTGAAGATATCCAGCCTTTTTGTGGCATGCAATGCTTACCACAAGAAAGCTGTGATAAAATATGCCAACTATATAGTATTCAGTTCTTCTCCAATCGCAAAAAAAAAATCTTACTTTTAGCAGCATACTATCCATGGTCTTCTAAAAGACATTCCAATTGGTTTTTTGCATTTTATGACATTTTTAATCTAATTAGATCATAGCCTTAAATACTGGCCTATCAGTGTACTTTGCCAGATTATGTGGTGTGTAGCAGAAAAAAAACTCGTGGGGAAAGAATTCTGAGACAGTATTCTATAAACAGCATAACTTTCACTCAAGATACATTATCTTTGTATACTTCCACAGTGCAACATTTTAATTCAGGGGAGCTGTCTTAGAATCAGATATGCCAGTTTGGAATGCATTCACACCATCATTTTATTAAGTTGAATTTGTGAGTCAGTTCATTTAAACTCTAGCTCATTTTGTTTTCAGGATGCTGAATGTAATGAGACAGTGAAGAAACAACGAACCAAACCAAAAGTTCAAGAAAATGTAGATATAGGATCATTGGCAGCTTGTGGTCAGGTAAGAACATTTTTTTTTCCCCCTCGCTAACCAGTGTTTGTCACAAACATCAATGAGTTGATGGCCTACAGTACTTGCAAATTGAATTGAACTTGTTGGCCTTGGTTCTAGGACAAACACTGCTCCAGCAGTAGCTATTATGCAGTTTCTGTGCTCATGTTTTCACTAGGGACCTTTCCAATTAGTCTTTATTGCAATAAAATGACGAAAAACTGCCATCATATAATTCTAACAGTCAGCTAATGTACGCCTTATAAAATACATGCGACTAAGTATTTACTGTATGGGGGGGGGGGGGGGTCATCTTGACCAATCTTAAACTTTTATAGCCAAACATTATGCCAAAGAAGTTGTCCCTGGAAATTTGAACCAAAATTCCAATACCGTAAAGCTGTATGACAATTTTGATTTCAAATTCCTGGAGAAAGTATTAGTTGGCAGATAACCTAAAGTTATCCCAAAGAATCATTTGGCATTGTTCCAGTTTTGTCGTACCTGTAATTTTGCATTCCATAGCTTTATGTCAAAATGGCCACCAATAACTAGTAAATATATCACATTATGTGTATGCAAGCTGACTGTGGAAACACTCCACCTTTTAGATATACTATGTCAGCATTTATCATACCATAGTTAAAAGAGACTGCGCATGTTCACAATTTGTATTTTTTTTAAATGTTTCACAGTTATCAAAGGTGAATACAATTACATTAATAAGCTGGTTGAAAGAAAGAAGTATTGTTGTCAAAGCCAAGGATAAGAAAGGAGATTTAATACAAAAAGTTATGATTCATCTACAGCTGAGAAGTGAAGAATAAACGCAACAAGAAGACAATTGTAACCATGATTTATTGCTATTATACATGCACTATACAGAAATTAAAATGTATAAATTATATTGTAACCGCTTACAAAAAACTACAGACTAAGAGAAATACTAATGTGATCATCTCTGCTTGTTACACTCATCAATTTTATTATTGCACAGTACATATACAGGATTCAATGCAAGAAATTCCCTCAAACTGCATGTTAGTAGTAAAACATAGTTGAACTCTGGTGACCTTGCCCTTTGTTATATAATATAATTCCCTTTATCATAGTTTGTTTCAATATAAATATGCATTGTCATAATTAATTTGGGGTTGAAACAACAGTGGGGAATCAGTCGACCGAATGTCCTTAAAAGATGTAAATATCTTACAAAAACATTGGTGCCTTATTTGTTTAATTATTTTAAGGAACATAATTTCCAGCTTTATTCAAAGTAATTCAGATATTTTAGTATAAAAACAAATGCCTCATTGCAAAAAAAAAGTGCTGCATTTAGACGTGAATAGATTCATAAAACATGCAAGATAACAGAAAATTTTAGATGGCTTTTGTCCAAGTATTTTGTACAGGTGTCTGTCAAAAATTAATGATTCACTGAGACAAATATGAACTGCCTCATTGTGTGACTACTGTATTATATGAAAAGTAAAAAAAAAACACCCTTTATGAATAGCTATCTTGTTGCAAGCTGTGCTTTGTATGCAAATCAACTTAAAAAGTTAGTTGGTGTCCAGTGGAGGGAGAAGTCAACAGTACTGTTGCCTCCTGAGAATCTACATCTTCAAACACTGCAATCTTTGAAGTGCGTTTTTAAACTAGTATTATAAAAACTCTATCATTCTGTTCTAATAGCTGAAACATATTCCTGTGAGTTTTCATTTGTCGAATGAACTGTTTGTCAAATACAGAATACATATATTTTAGAATGCTTTTCATGTATTTTTTATGTATTGTTTTTGATTTGATAACTTTGAACTAAACAGATTTTCTATTAGCTTCAGATCTTGATCAAAGTTAGGTTCATAGGAGTGCTTATATTGATTTTCTGACATCTTGTTTTCTGTAAAAATTTTATTAGTAGGTTTGCAAATGTGTATCAGACTGTGCAATCTCTCTATGAGTTGGTTTTGAAACCAAGGATATTATTACAAGATAAATCATTTGCTTCATTGAACACATACAACAATGAATATTTCCACTGAGATCAGTCAAGTAGAAACAGTCAAAATATTTTATCAGATTTTCTCAATTTTTGCATGATATTTTCATACAGGACATCTGTTGTTCAAACTCAGGGAAGACTTTATACTGATGAATAAGGAGACCAAGTTTGATAAAGTTATTATGCACACAATAACAATTATTAACGACGACGACAACGCCGGACAAAATTTTTCCCTTAATATACCTTTCCCTTCCATCTTTGATGGTACGGGCAAGGTAACAAAACAGACACTTGTTCTTGGTCTGATAAACTTTACCTTGTGATACACATTTTACTTCAATGGCATATGTAAATATGGTAAGCTGGTACATGTCTTCAATTTTTGTCATAGGAAGAGCCAGAATCCTTTATGAGATTGATTTTAGATTTAGGTATAATGTTTAATTGATTAAGTATTAAATATTTGAATAATTTTCAGCTTTTCAATAATAATTTTATATTTGCATGGACAATAATAAAATAATATTGTAATTCAAAACCGCAATGTTGTAATTAGTTTGAAATAAAAGACCATAAAACATACTACATGCATATTTTCCTTGACTATTCACTCCATAAAACTTTATACACTCCACTGATCCATTATCAATAGACCATTTTCCCGTACAATGCGAGAATCACGCGTTATGCGTAAAATCGAACGTAAAAACAGGACAAACAAAGGTCATAGCGTCGTAGTCGCGTCAAACATCGCGTGGGATTCGACAAACGCGAAAGTATTTTGGGGACATTTCCATGCTTAATAATGTGCTGTCCACATTTGATGATAGGGTATTCGGAAGCAATATTCCTCTGTCGATGATCGGCCGGTCAGTGTGAGCTACGAAATAAGGAAATTCGAGTTCAAAATCAAATCGTTCGATTTTTGCGGCAGACGTTCGACGCGCGTCTTTCATGCATCTCGCGAGATCTCGCAATTGTACGGAAAATCACCTATTCAATAATGCTTTTGATATACAAATAAAACTAAATAAGCATTGAACTTAATTAAAACATGTAAACTAATAGTCATAAAGAAGGCTCATAGCTTCAGCAGCTTTGATTCTCACTTCAGCTGACTGGTCTTTCAGTAGCAGAATTAATGCTGAAAAATAAACGATTTTGATGGTGGTATTAAAAATATAATGGAAGGACATGTAAAGATGAATGACAGCCAGATAGTTCTGTGCAATGTTGAATGGTATATCAGAAAGGATTACTTATTGCCATTTTCAACTTTTGACATCTACAAAAACGATTTTGTATAGATTGCTCCTCACATGAAATCTTTATAAAAAACCTTTTGATCAAAAAAAGCTAAATCTGAAACTGTCTATGGTCCCAAAATGGTGATTAAATTCAATGACAACTTTACAAAACATGAAAATATTTGCACTGAATTTGGAGCAGGAAAAATATATATACATATCAATCAGTTTACAGTAATCAGAATGTTCAATGTCATGGAATAATTGTATGTCTATTTTAATGTGTATTAAAAAGTGTTAATACTCTATAATTTGAAAGTAATTTACTGATAAGCATACCTCCACACACATGTTCTTTGGATATTAAATTTCTTTGATCTTGTCGTAGATTACCAAGCAGAAAACCAGAAAGCATAGCAGCATTGCCTCTTATGTCGGACCATAGACTCTTGAAAAATGACACATTGCCCATTACATAGAAATTTACTTTGTCTGGAAAGTCAGCAATCTGAAACAAAACATGGAGTTACAAATTTGTAAATAAAACAACAAAGTTTATGAAATCTGAACTGCTTTTTATCAAGATGTTCAGTGTTATGAAATTCTAACCACTTTAGTCACACCTGAAACAGTTAAGGTGAAATAAATCCTAATTTATTCGTCAGTCATCAGCCTGTATGTTTTTATGGGTACAATAATATTGTACCGTTACAAATGAACAAAATAATAGTAAGGACACTGTGGTCCAGGACTCTGGGTGGACTAATTTAACTTAAGGTTTTATTCTTGTTTCCTTGTACACCTAATCATCTAAAGTGAAATAGGCTATATCACTATTCATGTCCAAATCCATTAACATCCGCACACATGAAGTGTGCTCTGAAAGATATGAACACAACACCAAAATTTGCAATTAAACTTTGCATTCTTCAAAAAAGTTGCCAAATAAATTGTACTGTGTTTATACTTACTAAAACCTTTGAGAGATCATACATAAACTCTCCATAACTTAAGTTAGCATCCTCAAGTAAATGGTTCTGAAACATTTCATTCATATTCTCTGATCCCATTAATGGTCCAAACTGGCGAAGACAAAACTTGCATGCCTGGTAAGAAAAAACGTGAATTAAACAGAGCACAGCAATCTACGACATTGGTAATGTCACAGGTAACATTTTATTTAACCAGATGGAAAATGCAGTCACCTTTTTGACTTCAGAATCTTCATCATTAACATGTAATAATAAACTAACAAAGTTTGTGTGGATCTGTTCTAAGAAGGGAGCCTTTGATGGACCATTACCAAATCTACTTAAATTGCCAAAGAGTGAGAATGCAGCTGCTCGTACAGATGACCTATCCTGTAATGGAAATTAAAATGTCTACATTTTAGTTACATATAAAATACAGATATGTATCAACTAGAGATACAAACAAATGATAAGTACAAGGAAGTAAAACCTATTTCATTACATCATCCCCTTAAGGTTGTCTATACACATGGAATTGCACCATACACACAAGATAATCTGTTCAATACCTTTTCAAAGCATGGTCTAATTCTCAGTGTAATATTAATAAGAATGGCTCTAATATTGTTTTCATCAATTTCTGCCAATATTTTTGATAATCCTGACATGGCTTCTAATGTGATATCATCATCTGGGTCTTCTTTATCGTCCATGCCTGCCATCATAGCTGATAATACAGTGGTACAGAATTTCTGAACCTAAAAAAAATGAAGAAAAGCTGATTCTCAGGCTTAATTTCCGCAAAATATTACAAATTGACAATACATTCAAAATATTCTCTGGAACATTTAATCTCATCGGTAAAATCATGTAGAAGTTGTGAATTAAACAGTTGCTGTAGTTGTTGCTCTGATGTAATTTCATCGAAAGCCAAAAAAATAAATAAATAAATAAATTTGAGATGTTAAATGTTAGACTACACCTGCATGGAAATAAGCGATATAATTACCTGTTCTGATCCAACACTAGCAATATTACCTAATCCCCTAATACAGAACATTCTCACAATCAAGGATGAATCCACCAACCGCCCTAATAAATTATTCATTAACATTTCCACCAATGACATATCACCTGCACACCGTTGATTAATTAGCTAAAAGAAAAAAATTAATGGGATTATAAAATTAATTAGATACTGTATTATGATTGGAAAATCAACAGTCATGATGCACAACAAAAATGTTCCCAAAATGACATCATTTTACACACAATATGCACCTATCTGGGCATGCATCAAAAATGCACAAACAGTAGTATATGTGTATAGGCTGAAGTTGCCATGGATAACTGAAAAATCAAACAACCTTTGCCTTTCTCCTAGAAGGAATTGCTTCCGGCAAGAGTTCACAACAAAAACAACAGTATTCAAGAGTACTGTATATGTTAACATACTGAATAACTTATGTGCAGTGCTACAACTAAAACGACATCACCAAGTCATGTTACACCACAACTGGAGATACTCAATCACAATCACAAGAAAATATCTTAATCAAAATAAACTGTCCAACTCACCTCTGCAAAAAATGATACACCAATTATTCTCTGTGGATCATGCAGACTTGATAGAGAGGATGTCAAGCATGATATTATCTTAGCAACTTGTTGTGGATAGTATTCTGTAATCTCTCTATTAAAACAAGAAAATGTGGACAAATAAACAGAATTGGCCATAGCATATAAACAATACTGATATGTAAGCTTTCCCTGTATAAGAAAACTCAGATTTGTGAATGAGACATCAATATATTAGCTAATGTAAAACAGGTCAAACACACAGATTAGATGATTGGTGAATAGGTTTCAAGGTTGTATTGTATCAAAGGGCAGTCCTTAAAAGTGACATTTTTGAAATACCAAGTACAGCCAAGACTTTGAAGATAACTTCAAAAATACATGTGCCACACTTGCCAACATTTAACTGCACCATGATTATACATTGTTTGCTTGATAATATAAAGTATGGGGAAGATTGAAGAAAAATTACTCTAGCTATCCTGGACACAAGAAATTGTTAACGACGACACCAGACAGACAAGCTATTGCCTATACTTTTCATTTCATTAGAGGTAAAGCAAAAACAAATAACATGCACCTGCACCCAATATATTATAATAAATATATAATATATATTATATGGTAAACAACCCAAGCCATATTTTCTCTACATTCGTTGTGTTATCCTTCTGTTTTTTTTGTTTTTTTTTTCTGAAGGCATGTATGTACACTGTATGCCAGGAGTCAAATTTGATGCAATATTTTTTTTGTCATTTCCAGCATATTGACATGTTTGCCAACAAATATCAATTTTATTCAAATTTTGAACATCGGTCACAGGCACACAAACAGGTGGATGAACATGCACAGGTACTAACAATTGCTGGTACACAAAATTTCATGTTACCTTGCCATACAAGTGACACCTTCCTGGTATTTATTTTGATCTTCCAGTGTAACCCATACATTGTCTTTGTCAAGAACAGCCAGTAAATCATCAGATTTAATACGGATAAATAACTGCCTCAATGATTCACCAGACAATCTGAAAACACAATGTACTGTTAAGACTTATCTCCTATAATGTGAAAACTCAGACTGCAGAAACTGTATTTCACACTAAGAGACGGTGATTAATTTTAAATACCTTGCAGGGTTGATATTGACATGAATTCGTATTGAAGGCTTCTTTTCTTTTTTACTAGTCTTTTCTTTCCTTGATTCCATTCGTGGTGCTTTTGTTCCAGCCATACAACCGCAGTACACCAATAACGATGAGAAAAGTCTGTGGAAATTACTGATAACCACTTCTTCTGTTTCTTCTACTTTAAATATTTCACACAATGCACATACAGCCTGTCAAAGTCAATATTTCAAATAGTATAATTTTACTTAAAAACACATCATTGTTAAAATTCAAAAAATATACCTATTTGTACAAATATCCAAACCAATCTAAAAGTTTGAATGGCAGATTTGTTTTTACCTATGACGTTGAAGATGCAAAACACTTACTGTCAATGGTAGAGGAGTTGCATATCTAGAAAGGACTTTCTGGGTTTTTTGATCAATCTTTTCTTCAAATGGCATACTTTGAGCTAAAATATCTAGAATTTGGTCAAATACGTTTCCTGCCAACTGTGCATCTTTAGCAATTATCTTCCAGCAATCTACAATATGGCTGCAAAAAATACAAAAATATCAGATCTTGAATACCGGTAAAATAGCATCTGAATGTCACTTGTCCTAAATGTCAACCACATGGCTTCACACTACTGTTTTAGTAAATAGGACAATGTTATTAGGAACTCTGTATATTATGTCTGCTAAAATCATACTTGCAGCACAAGTTATATATTCATGTACAATAGAATACACAATGTATTATGAAGGCAAAGGTTGGCATAAATCTGGTGTAGTTTAAATCTTTGATGAGATTTGTCTAGCTGTACATGTATGTATGATGTACTTACTCATCAAAAGGCAGCTGGTAACTGAGTAATGCATTAAGTACTGCAGGTAAATTATGAGAAGACAGCGTTCTAATAGATCGTAATGTACCAGTTCTGGTCTGTGGGTACTGTATATTGGTTAATTTATCATGTAGTTCATCAATGATATCAGCAATCTGAAACACATACAGATGCAATTATTGTGTTAATTAATATTAGTATAGAATGTATATGTTGGAAGAATAGAGTGATAGTCTAAGGACCGAGTAGGCATTATGGTCATGAATCAGAATACAAATGGAACTCTGTAAAATGCTACAATTGATTTTCTTATATGAACATCCAATTACTATTTGTGATGATATGAATATGCTAATTCTCCCAAGTTAGAGAGCACGTTCACACAGTCCAATGTTTTAATAATCTTGTTTTCAATGTTGTTTTAGGTGACTAAAGTACATATTCACATAAACCTATTCAGAAGTTCTTTTGCACAACACTTGTGATTGTTCGTTTGAAATTATTGCAATATATTAGATGGCTCCACAACTACCTTCACACAAACAGTAAAATAGCAACTTCTTTTATTTGTGCTCTGCAAATGTATTTCTTAATCTAGGTTTATTATTAATTTATGGCTCAAAATTGGCATCCATAATAACTTTAATGTTAATAACGTTAATTTTCCACACCAACAAGTTAGCATTATTTTGCTTTTCTATACATTTTTCGATCTGTTTGTTAATTTTAGACCATATACAAAAGTAGTTTGTGTTTGACTGTTGAGAAGATGTCAACTAAACTTCATCAAACAAATTGTTCACAAAAATAATTGGCAGTGTACAAGAAGCATTTGAAATATCACTTTTTACCAAAAATTACAAAAATATTTGCCAAAAATAGAGGATAAATGATATCATCACGAAATTAACAAATCTGATAGAGGTCCACCCAAGGTACATATACATGTATATATATAACATCAAAGCAATCAGGCTAATATTTCTCAAGAAGAAGTTGAAAATAGCATTTTTTACCAATAATGACAAAAATAGAAGATTGAAGATAATTGTCATCTAAGATAACAGCAGAGCTAAAAACCAAGGCATGTTTAGTTAAAGAGTTTCCAGTTTGTATTTTGTGTTAAAAACACTTACATCAGAATGAAGTTCATGTCCTCTAGATTTAAATACACTATTCAGTACAACACAGGCACCACTGGAGCTATGCGATTGGAAATCTAACAAACCATCAAACAACAGGAATAGAAAATTTCTCAGTTGATCAGAAGGAATCTTCTTGGATAACACCTGGGGGAAATAATACATATGAACAAAACTGTAACCTGCTATACTATACAATTGAAACAAAGTTATATACTTCAGTTTGAAACTTGTCGCCATCATGGAAATACAAATATATCATTAAATACAGTCATCATTCCTATTTTGATACAATAAAGTAAAAGATATCATGATAGATACCAAATTATGCCACACAGTAATCTATAGAGATACCAACAGATGACTGTTACAACAGTTTGAACGATAAGGAAAACTTACTTTAGAAAGGTCACTAACAACACTAAATAAAATATTTGGATCTCCTTTCATAACCCTATCTTTAAGTACTGGCAGTGCATCTACCATTTGGTCCTTGTGTTCTGGTGAGAAACCTACAAAATAATACAATATACTGAGGCAGTCTGATATGAAAAAAGCAGCAAAGGTATAAAACGTATTGGGCATTTCTCGGAAACATTGGCCCATCCAGTTCATTTTCTAAAACAATGTGTACTGAGAAAGACTAGGTGTGTTTATTATGAATTTCAAAGCAATGTTGCAGGTGGTTTCAGAGAAAATATGCAAACAAATTTTTAAAAAATGCACTAAAAATAGATGCTTCCAGGTGTGGTATGAATAGCAAGACATCCAAGTCGACAGTTTGGAGAAGTCGTTTGAATGAACAAGCAGCCTGACGGCTGAGATAGCTCTGCTGTTAGCAATGCACATTTCAATTAAAGAACAAAATATATCCTTAGAAAATGAACTATATGTATAGTATCAAAGCAATTGGACATGCCGTTTTCAATAAGAATTCAAAAATATCACTTTTACCAAAAACTACAAAAATATTCATCAAAATTAGAGAATTGAAGATATCATCACAAAATGAACAAATCTACGAGAGGTCCACATGTAATACCAATATATGTAATATAAAAGCAATCAGACTTGCGTTTTTAACAAGAAGTCAAAAATATCACTTTTCACCAAAAATGTCAAAGATATCATCATGAAATGAACAAATATAAGAGAGGTCTACCCAAGGTAAATATATCGTACACCAAGTATTAAAGCATTCAGGCTTGTAGTTTTCAAGAAGTCGAAAAAGTAAAACATTGACACGGGCGACGGACGCTGATGGACAATCACTCATATGCTAAGCTCTGCTCGACAAAGTCGACAGCGGAGCTAAAAACGGCAGACAGATGATGATAAGTGTGGTCAACCATGAGCTCTGCTCGATCATCAAAAAAGTACAAGCATGTGTGGCCTTTACAGGTCAGGAAGTGACTGTGTTGATGTTCAGTTGAGGTGAACTATTCATATAATGCCATAACACATTTCATACATGAAAATTTATGATATTTATAAGTTTACTAGTCACATGTGCACATTTCATTTCATTTGTTGACCATCTTGAGTCAGAATAGTCAAACCAATAAAACCGCAAACGTCAAAACTCCAGAAACTTCTATACCTTCATATCTGAGTGCGGTTTTTAAGACCAACTGCACACAATCTATAGCATTCTGTCTTATTGATAATACTGGGTCTGTACATCGGGGGACCAATCTTGCTAATAATGTACTCATATTAGAAAATGTTGACATAGACTGAAACGAAGCAAAACAATTTTTATTCAACTTAATGAGGTGAAGTACTTAAAATGCCAGTTACACAAAATGCATGCTGGCAATTTAAAGCTACATTGCAATACCTGTCTGCTGGAAACAGTTTGAATTTTTGTTTTGTCTACTGCGCTGTCATATTGATATATTTAAATATTCTCCACTTGTGAGATGCATGAACAGTTTCAATAATTTATTGCGAAATGGTTCAGAACTTGATATTTTAGGTAATTTGAGCCGTTTTAAATCTAAGGTACATCAGTTAATTCTTGAAAGTTAAATTCAGATATTTTAAATGTATATGTAATTTATTTGTATGTTATTTATTGTATTTTGATGTATGTGTGAGTGAGGAGCCTGTAAATGGGACTTGTGCCTGTAGGACTTTTCAAATAAATAAATCAAGAAAAATGAGCATTTACATTATCACTAGGAATCAATTTATAAACTCATCCAAATTATCAATTCACAAACATGAATAACACATAATAGTACACACTATATTTTTTAAATTGAATACAAACAGTTTTGAATTCCTATCTGGTAATACACTGATGTAAAATAAGACATCTTACCACACCATATGGCTGCATATTCTCAAAGTAAGCTTGTAATAAAACCAATGTTGTATTCATCGATCTCTCTCTTTCATGATTGTTAATAGAATACAACCATGGCTCCAGGTGCTATATGAACAATAACATTGTGAATATGCATTAGATTGGACTATGAAGTAAAATTTTCATTTAACGTTTGCTGAACTTAACTAACTCATATACCATAAACACTCATTTTTCAAACATTTTGATCTTTCCTGGCTAGTCAATTCAGTGAGTTTGCTGAACCCTCATTAACATTATGTAAATGACAATGATTGGTTTGACGTATCAGATTGAAGAACACAGTTTCTGATCAACTTATGTATGGGAAAAACATTGATGATATCATATCACATCAAGTGTTTGCATGTGCGACTAAAAAAATGACTAAACCAACAAAATGATTTGTTGTTTGTTATAAAAATTATGAATGAGTATTAGTCAACATTTGCAGCGCAACAAAACAAGTTATTCATTCTCTGGTAAAACAAAGCATGGCCAGATTAACTTATTGTGATTAACTATGTATTTCTTTTACCAACAAAAATGAAACAATTACATTAATACCAACATTTGTATTACTTTGACTTTAAACAGCCTATTTCAGAACCAAATTACCACTAAAGCTTTTCACTCTAGTCTGATGCCTAAATAAGAATGTCTTATTTATGGTATATAGAATGCATCAAATTAAAATCTCCATTTAATATTAATTTGAGTAGCTCAACTTCAAATATCTTGTTCATTAATACCTTGAAAATATCATGAATGCCAGCTGGTGTACAGTTCTTCACTAGAATCTCTGTTAAAAGAGCATGTAAACTTTCAAATGTCAAACTGACTAGTTCTTCTTGTTCTTTTGCTTCTTCATATGTTTCTTCTTTGCCCTTGGCTGTCATTATTTGTTCTGGTAAAGCATACACACAATCTGTACTGATTTTCACCAGTTCAAAAGTTTCGGCTTCTGTCAACCGTGGATCTAATTTACTAAGTAGATGAAGTCAAGAAAATTCACAAAATAACAGTATTGGGAAACAATTCAAAGTTTAACACAGTGATTCCAAATTAATATTACTGGTAAGTCTCTCTCTCTCTCTACTCTGTTTTGGAAGCTCAAGTCAATTCAGAGAAGCTCACAATTGTGTTGTTGATTTAGAACAAATCAAAAACGGCGCCGATATGATAGTAGCCAAAATGGTAAAAAATATCCAGAAACTATATTTTAAAAATAAATCAAAGAAAGCTTAGAAAGAACTCCCGTGTGCTGAGAGTATTGAAGACACATTAATTCAAAATTACTTGTACATGAGATATTGATAGAAAAGCTGAAAACTAATTATGTAAATCAGGTAACTAATATGAACAGAACAGAACAGAACAAAAAAATTATGAATTATTATGCTAATTAGAGAATTAATATGAACAAATTTTAACCCAAAATTAATCAGGCCTGTATATTGTCCTAGAGCATTTTTGTACCAAATTTTATTCAAATGTGATGATCAGTAATTGAGATATCAGTGTTAATTAATTATGTTAATTAGGTGTTTAATAAGTATAAATATTTACCAAAAACTAATTGGGTTTCTGCATAGTTCTCTTTAAAAGTTTCATTAAAATCCAATTTGTGGTTCTTTATATATCAGTGGAACATTATGCAAATTAGGTAATTAATATCCAATTAAAACTAATCAGGTCTCTGCATAATCCTAGAAGATCTATGTAGCAAGTCTCATTGAAATATGATGATTATTACTTGATATATCAAAAGCTGAAAATTAAATAATTAAGCAAATTAGGTAATTAATATGTACTGATATTACCCTAAAAACTATCAGGTCTGTGCAGTGTACTATGATATCTATGTACCAAGTGTTATTGAAATGTGATGATTACTACTTGAAATATCAAAAGCTGAAAATTAATTAATTATGCAAATTAGGTAATTAATATATACTGATATTACCCTAAAACCTATCAGGTCTGTGCAGTGTCCTATGACATCTATGTACCAAATGTCATTGAAATGTGATGATTACTACTTGAAATATCAAAAGCTGAAAATTACTGTAAAGGGGGTAATTATTCACTGGGTTTTAATTTAGCTTATTTCGCTGACTGGAAAAATGCGCTAAATTAAAACACAGTGAATATGTAAAATTTAGCATAGAACACATTATCTAAATGATAAAACCGTGAATTTAAAACCCACTGAATATGCCTGAAATGGTAAATCAGTGAAATTTAAACCCAGTGAAAATTAGTCATTTTACAGTAATTAATTATGCAAATTAGGTAATTAATATGTACTCATATTACCCTAAAAACTATCAGGTTTGTGCAGTGTCATATGACATCTATGTACCAAGTTTCATTGAAATGTCATGATCAGTACTTATATCAAATGCTGAAAATTAATTAATTATGCAAATTAGGTAATTAATATGAACTGATATTACCATAAAAACTATCAGGTCTGTGCAGTGTCATATGACATCTATGTACCAAGTTGTATTAAAATGTGATGATTAGTACTTGAGACATCAGTGGAAAAGCCGAAAATTGATTAATCAATATGCAAATTAGGTAATTAATATTGCACAGATTTTTACCCAAAACTAATAAATCTGTGCATCAGTTTGGAGCATCTATGTGCCAAGTTTCATCAAAATCCAATGAGTGGTTCTTTAGATATCAGTGACACGCGCACGCACGCGCACGCGCACCCACACACACCCACACCCACACCCACACCCCCACACCCACCCACCCACCCACACACCCACACACACCCACACCCACACACACCCACCCACCCACACCCACACACCCACACCCACACACCCACACCCACACACCCACACCCACCCACACCCCCACCCCACACACACACACACACACACACACACACACACACACACACACAGAGAGACACACACAGAGAGACACACACACAGACACACAGACACACACACAGACAGACACACAAACTGCAAAGACTCCCTTTTTGTGCTTTGCACACGGGAGTCAAAAGATGGAAATGCTGAAATATCTTCCCGACCCAAGAGATGTAGAAGTCATCAGGAGGAGAAGACATTTTGAGAACAGAACTTTTCATCAAAGATATTTTCGAATTCATGGATGTCCTAAAATTTGTAGTCGGAAAATGTTAGTAATGGTCACTTGGGGGTTCTGGCACCCCTAGACTACTGGTTTTATTCAATAACTAAATATCAAATGCTGGTAAGGTTAGTATAGTTGAGCAAGTCAGTCTATACTAATATTTTTGTGAAAAACAAGCAAAAAAAAATTCAATTAAAAATAAAGTGTTTGTGTTCTACATTATTCACCATATAAACGATAAGGATACACCAATCTTGCACACGCTGTCATTGCCAATGATCTAGTTTCTGTTGTCAGTTCTTTAGTACTTTCTGTTTTCATATATGCTAACATATGATGCAATAAATCAGATCTCTTAGAAAAATTGTATGGATGACCTAAATGGTCTGAATGTAATGCCTTGGCTATCAAACCAACACTTCGAATTAAGTTCTGTTTTACAGAGGTATCCTGCGAAAACAATGAAGTTAACTTTAGTACACATGAGACATTGCGTATTGTGATGATTAACTTTAGTACACATGAGACATTGTGTATTGTGATGATATGGGGTATCTACAATTGGTAGTATAAGGGTAACGGTACTGTACTGGGTGTCTACAGTAAGTAGTCTATGGGTGACGGTACTGTACTGGGTGTCTACAGTAAGTAGTCTATGGGTGACGGTACTGTACTGGGTGTCTACAGTAAGTAGTCTATGGGTGACGGTACTGTACTGGGTGTCTACAGTAAGTAGTCTATGGGTGACGGTACTGTACTGGGTGTCTACAGTAAGTAGTCTATGGGTGACGGTACTGTACTGGGTGTCTACAGTAAGTAGTCTATGGGTGACGGTACTGTACTGGGTGTCTACAGTAAGTAGTCTATGGGTGACGGTACTGTACTGGGTGTCTACAGTACCGGTAAGTAGTCTATGGGTGACGGGACGGTACTGTACTGGGTGTCTACAGTACCAGTAAGTAGTCTATGGGTGACGGGACGGTACTGTACTGGGTGTCTACAGTAAGTAGTCTATGGGTGACGGTACTGTACTGGGTGTCTACAGTAAGTAGTCTATGGGTGACGGTACTGTACTGGGTGTCTACAGTAAGTAGTCTATGGGTGACGGTACTGTACTGGGTGTCTACAGTACCGGTAAGTAGTCTATGGGTGACGGGACGGTACTGTACTGGGTGTCTACAGTAAGTAGTCTGTTGTTATTAATTCTATCATCAGTATTCTTAGCATATCTCATTCTAATGCTATGTTAAATGCATCTAAAACCTAAAATGTTTGACAACTAAAACCACAGCACAATACAATACTGATATGGGTTTTTTCAGTGATAATTTTCACATTTGTATAGGACAGTTACAACATAAAAAGTTATAATATGACATTTAATAAAAAATTATCTATGAATAATTGGAAATGTGACTAATATATAATATATACAGTTAACTGGTCCAATAAATAAAATTACAACAAAAAGTTAAAACTTAACCAAGTAATTCACTTGATCCAAAATATAAAAATGTGATTAATCATAGTCGCATGATGATTAAGGTATATAAATTGAAAGCAATAAAGCATAAGTGGTTAATAAACATACCACCCAGAAAAAATGTTTGAAATCTCTTGTTTTGCATTACACGCTTCAGTTTGATCAGATCTAATTTGTATCAAGCGATCAAGAATTGTGTTTTGATTAAGTCGAACTCTCTAAAAATAATTTGTGGCATATTCTGAGTTGTCAGTACCATGCCATAACCAGGTTAGTGCGTATAACTAAAACAAAATGTTCATTGGCCAATTGCAGACAGCCACGGTATCATTTCAGCTTCTCACATCTATATGGTGAAATACATATACTGTAACTTACTTGATACTATAATCCAAGAATTATTACAAAACAGAAGTAGGAATTAATAAATATATTATTAGAAATGGACAAGATGACAAACAAAGTAAATTAATGATATAGTGTGTGATTGTATATATAGACTTTGTTTATTACACCAGTCTTTACCGTTAAAATCCTATTATAAACCGCGGTTTATATTACAATGTATCAAATAAAAAATTGGGATCAACAGCTCAAGTTTGGGGTGCGGTTTCTATTGCGTACATATTGCAATCACTAAATGGGCGTGGTAATTTTTTCCCACATGACTTGCACAAAACAAACAATACATCGTATAATCTTTTGAATATAAGCGTAACTCCAATTTAGATGTCCGGGAAGAGTGATAAGCCTCACGTCACGTCACAAAAAAACTGTTCACATGAAAAAAAAAATACTCAGTATAATTAGTGTAATATGCATTTATTTTTTTAATTTTCTTTGTAACACAAAGTATATTCTGACTGGAGTTTTAAATAAAAACAAGCACTAAAAAAGTATGGTACCTTACTTGTTTTCGAAGTGTTGAAATTGTTGATTATTACTCAGTAGTGATTATAATAACACACCAAAAATAAATTCGTTGAATTGTTTTCAAATGCAAGTAAAATTCAACTTAGTTTCACCGTAAGCGAATTATTTGGGTCACATGTAAACGATCGATGCGATACGACATCCGCCATGTAGTTTGAATGCACACGTTACTTGACCAGATAGGTCAAGTCACTAATTAACCAATCAAAATGCTGGATGGTGCCCACATGTTCAAATTACCTTGGTTCATTTAAATATTTTAATGACAGGTCACAGACTTCATGGTGAACGAAACCCGGAAAAGATTTACTGATAATGTAGTGCGATTTTTTGGCTTTGATTTTCATGGGAAAACGACATGACTTTTTTTTAAATCAAGAAATTAGTTGTTTTCGAAAAATAAACTCAGCATTGAAAAAGCATTTAACAGTTTTTCGGTGATAACAGCTCATTGTCGAAAACTTGCAACACACGGACATATTCATAAGGAGTATTGACAAAAGTTGTCACAAGAACAAAAGCAGTTTCACTGCGTGTTTGACAACCTAACACTACTGAACAATAAAGAGGTGTGAATATTTTTAGGCAAGTTGTCGAAACAAATGAATAGGATTAGGAACCAGCTGGTTGAAACAAAGTCAGTCACGGTCTTGTTGAATTGGGGGTACGGTTAGTAATAGGTACTTTTCATGTTTTCAATTTTTGTTGAGAACTCTTTAACACTGAAGCTGAAATCGGGGGTGCGGTTACTATTACGTATGCGGTTTATAATAGGATTTTAACGGTACATGTAACAAATGTATTTTCTAATGTTTGATGATCCTAAGTCTTGACTTAACAGGGTGCTTAGAAAATACTAGTTTAACTTTGTGATGCAGTTTTCTGTACAACTGTATTATCAAAATGTATAATTACCTTGATATTGGCAAAGTGTGGATTCATACTTCTTAATATAGTACCTTCTATCCTTGATGTTATAAGGTCTGGTGGTGCATACATGGTAACATATCCATAGCATAACATAACAGTGCTTTTAATCTGCTCAACATCAACTTCAGATTTGTCCTTCAGTTTGAAGCAAAATAGTCGATAAATCAGTTATAGCTTTATTATCTGTTTAACTTATTTGAAGTCTTGAACATATTTTAATAGTAAAATAAACCATGATTTGTTATCATCACTTAAGACATTCATGATTTATGTTGTGTTAGAATTAGACTGAATTATTTTGTATCTAGAATACCTAGAATCCTGACATGCTAGGCTGTTCTGAATCCTGCTTCAGAACACTCAACATCATTATCATTTCCCAGCAATTATACTGAATTTCTCCAGAGAGGTCTTATATCTGCAACCTAATACCTTATAGTTGAAATGTGTATCTTAAAGTACCAATAATAGGCATACCTTTATAAATCCTAGGCTGAATAACCCGGATCCTTTTTTCAACATTTTTTCTTTTGTCACAGTTTCTAATTTCTTGATGGCAGCATCCAGATGAGATGAGGCACAGAATCCTAAACCAACTGCACATCCCTAATACAAGACAGTATATCAGAACATTCAGGCATACCCACAGATTATGATTGCACAAGCAAAATTTTCAAATATAAATTTTGTTATAAATCATTTTTTTAAGTCTTTTCCACAATTATAATATCTACCACCACACTGCGAGTGCTGCGATTTCCCATTTTCACTTTGTTTTTATATCATCACAATATGTTTTCATGTCAAAACTTTTCTAAAAATGTGCTCTACTCCTCACAGCAGATAGAAATGTTCTATTCCTAGTTTCTAGATACAATTATAGAAATTAACATGTAATAATATGAACTTAAATCAGTAAATTTGCAAAACAGACTAATAAAACAGATCCTGAAAATTTTTCAATTCAAACAGGTATATGGTAACTCACTGTAATAATCAACCAGTAGCAGAGGACGAACATTTCCCAACAAAGAGAATTTATCAAGGCTTACCTCTCTTTCAAACTGACTTGTATGCTTGACTGATGAAAACATCTCATTGAGAAGTTTGTCTACAAGATCTCTTTTACTGGTCTTCCTCATAACCACTCCCATACACTTGTACATAAAATTCTAATAAACAAAATATGCATAATATATGTTATTTATTTACCAAGATTGAAGGCCTTCCTTGCTCTGAAATTGAATTGGGATAATAATAATATTGCTGCTCCATTTAAAGACACAAATGTAAAATATATTCAGACTATGCCTTTAATATGATGCAAAAAAAATAGAGCAAGAAATTTTCATAAACTGAAAAATATTATAATAATAATATTTATATCACAAAGAGTAAAATGCATTATTTAGTCACTGTGTTTAACAAGGAGTTAATGTTATACATGTACATGTAGTTTTAAAGCCAGCCATGTACATGTACCCAATAATTACCTTTTCATCAGAGCGGTTTTGATAAAGTGGGACTTGTTCAATGAAAGCTTCACCAATTTCACATATGAATTCTTCATCATCAACTTCATCAAGTGTTTTTGATAACAACTGCAAACATATGTAAAGCAAGTATGTACCAGTAGTTGAGTTCACGTTACACGAAGTACGAGCTAAGATTTAAACTGATTTAGGGTTATCTAGCATATTTGCATTTCGGCTAGACCCAATTGCGTCCACGCACAGGGAGGACCAGTCGTTAACACGGGCTAAGGGGCGCCATTAGTCAGCGAACCAATTTTATTTTGTCTACAATTGGAGCTGCTGTATGCTCTACTACAGCGACCCGATCAGTGTGGAAGCGAGCGCGGAGTAATGACTGGTGGAATAGAGTCGTTATACGAACATGGGACAATGCAACATTCCTCGAAAACTTCAGTTCTGTTAAGTCTTGGAATGAGAAAGTTGGACGTATTTGATCACGTGCATAATTTTCACACCCAAAGGTTGATGCAGAGGGCGCTTAGCCCTAAGCATTCGCGCACACTTCGTTAGCCCGTGCTAAGGTCTAGACCGCGTCTTAAATTCGGATCAGATTTAACCCATACTTAGCATTCCTTAGCCCGTGCTAAGCGTTCACACACGTTTTCTTAACACGGGCTAAGGAATTTGACCCCTTAGCCCGTGCTAAGGAGCTGTGCGTGAACGCAACTAGTAAATAACAGTTCTTTGTATGTGATACATGCTTAGTTGCGATCAAAGTCCTCACTAATCACTATTATTTACATCATTTCAAGACAATTATTTTGACATGTTGCTCATATCAATATGCATGATTGTGAAAAACACAAACACTCAATTTGGCAATATAACAATTTACTTTCAAATTGATAATACTCGCAGATGCAGCTGGCTTCAATAAAGAAGAAATACCTTTTTTTTTACTTAAACGTTGTGAAAGCAGCAGTGTCAGATGACATTATTTGATAGAAAGTCATAATGACATCTATCATTCAGAAGTACACTTAAAATTTTGAATATTCAAAGACATCTACACATGTATGTCACATACTGGTGAAATTTTATATGAAAAGGAATGTGTTAAGCAATATTACCTTGAGTAGCAAGTCTTCCCAAGACTTTTGTGACCATTTTTCATCTTCATGAAGGTTGTCTTAAAATGATTAAAAAAAATGAAGCTGAAGCAAGATTTGTTATAAGAAAAAATATACCATTTTCTTGAGTGGTTGAAATAATAAGGCAAGATTTAGTCTCTAATCTCATTGCAGAATTGAAGATATCAATGAATGTGATTCCAAACAGAGCTACAAAGATTGAAATATGGAAATAGAAGCGATTTCTCATCAACTTTGTAGTATCTCGTAAATAATGTATTTTGAACACTTTTAACTAAGAACATGTACATGCACTATCAAAAATTTAAAAAAAAATAATGGTATGCAAGTTACTAACTATATTCATGTACAGTGATATATGATAGTATTTCATATGAATTACATACATACATAACATATTTCTAACCAATGGAATCACAGAAAGCAGAGTACATTTGGAAAGGTTCAATTATGTATAAAATAAGTGTATTAATGAGCTAGGTAATGCTTTATGTATCAACAAATCAGTTCTTTTCCATACTAACTCATTGTATAGTATATTTCAAGAAATGTTTTTGTATTTTTATGATAATCTCACAATAAGATTGCTTCAAATTGTGATCCCACCCCATCACATTAACTTAATCCTTTACTATGAATAGAATAGAATAATGCTTTATTACATCCTTAAAGAATTTTGTATACATGCTAACATTCATATATTTTTTTTAATACATGCCAACATTCATAGATTTTTTGTATACATGCCAACATTCATAGATTTTTTGTATACATGCCAACATTCATATATTTTTTTTGTATACATGCCAACATTCATAGATTTTTTGTATACATGCCAACATTCATATATTTTTTGTATACATGCCAACATTCATATATTTTTTTGAATACATGTCAACATTCATATATTTTTTTGAATACATGCCAACATTCATAGATTTTTTGTATACATGCCAACATTTATATATTTTTTTGTATACATGCCAACATTCATATATTTTTTGTATACATGCCAACATTCATATATTTTTTGTATACATGTCAACATTCATATATTTATGTATACATGTCAACATTCATATATTTTTTTGTATACATACCAACATTCATATATTTTTTGTATACATGTCAACATTCATATATTTATGTATACATGTCAACATTCATATATTTTTTTGTATACATGCCAACATTCATATATTTTTTTGTATACATGCCAACATTCATATATTTTTTGTATACATGTCAACATTCATATATTTTTGTATACATGCCAACATTCATATATTTTTTTGAATACATGCCAACATTCATATTTTTGTATACATGTCAACATTCATATATTTTTTTGTATACATGCCAACATTCATATATTTATTGTATACATGTCAACATTCATATATTTTTGTATACATGTCAACATTCATATATTTTTTTGTATACATGCCAACATTCATATATTTTTTGTATACATGCCAACATTCATATATTTTTTTGTATACATGCCAACATTCATATATTTTTTGTATACATGTCAACATTCATATATTTTTTTGTATACATGCCAACATTCATATATTTTTTGGAATACATGCCAACATTCATATATTTTTTGTATACATGCCAACATTCATATATTTTTTGTATATATGCTAACATTCATATATTTTTTGTATACATGCCAACAGTCATAGATTTTTTTGTATACATGCCAACATTCATATATTTTTTGTATACATGTCAACATTCATATATTTTTTTGTATACATGCCAACATTCATACATTTTTTTGAATACATGCCAACATTCATAGATTTTTTGTATACATGCCAACATTCATAGATTTTTTGTATACATGCCAACATTCATAGATTTTTTGTATACATGTCAACATTCATATATTTTTTGTATACATGTCAACATTCATATATTTTTTTGTATACATGCCAACATTCATATATTTTTTTGAATACATGCCAACATTCATATATTTTTTGTATACATGTCAACATTCATATATTTTTTTTAATACATGCCAACATTCATATATTTTTTGTATACATGCCAACATTCATAGATTTTTTTGTATACATGCCAACATTCATAGATTTTTTTGTATACATGCCAACATTCATAGATTTGTTTGTATACATGCCAACATTCATAGATTTTTTTACACAGCTTTTACTGAAGGCAATGTAAAATACTTACCTTCTAAATAGAGTATAAGTTTGGGTGTAATGGTGTCCCACAATTCCACAAGATTATCATGTAAATTTGGTGCCAAAGCTTGCATAGCCTTTATCACGTTGATTCCCCTACGACCTTTGAGGGGTCTACCAGCCATTACCTACATAGGTAAATAATTGATTCAATCCACGTTATCTACTATTATATAGTATGATTAATGTGTCAAACAATATACTCAATTGGATAAGATCCATACCAATTCAAGTATAACTACGTTTTAAGAGTCTATGCATAATTATTCGAAATCCTTTACTGTTGCTTTAAACTGTACAAGGCACACATCTTGCCCATGATGGAAAATATGTTTAAAGTAGATACATTTAAGTGATTAGTTTTAGTTTCTTTTTATCAATTTGCTTTTATTTTTACACAGCAAATTCTTCACAAGTTTTCATTACTAATTTCAAGCAGATTCAAATTAAATGGATTCAATATTGTAATACAATAATGGATTCCCCACAGAGCCGCCTTGGATGAGGAGAAGGGTCTATAACCAGATAATGTTCGAGGTGAAGCCAAAGACATAATGTCTAGACCCTTCTCCAAATCTGATACAATGCTGTGGTGGCTTTATTATTTTTGGTATAAATTACCATAATTCTTTATTTAAAACAGCGTCCGGATTACTTTCGGAAATTCCGTCGCGTTTCGGAAAGTTTTAATTTTCAAAACTTTTGAATATTTATTTGTGCTTTTAGGTTAGTGAGAAGGTTATAATAATTCTTCATTTTACTTTAACACTGTTTTTACACCCCTCAGACCCCTTTAAAAAGTCACTTCTGGCCATTATAATGGCCACTATTTTCTTAATGGCCAGAGTATTGACCAGAATATTTTAAGTGGCCAAAATATTTACCAGTGTTTTTAAAATGGTGGTTTTAATGACCCATGTTTTTTATACTGGTCAGAATAATTACAATTGCTTTTTAAATGATGGAGTTGATGAACATTTTTTTTTTATGGGCAGTATAATGGTCATTTTATTTTTCATTACATACATAAAATGACCAGTATTTTTGTTCATGTCTCTAAATATAATGGCCCAGAAAACAGCCTCAATATACGTGTGGGAATTTATTTTTCCCAAGTTTCACTGGCGCTTCCAAGTACACTTAAATGAAATTTCGCGAATATTGCCTCGATCCCCAGTGAAATTTCATAGTAACGCTGATGCCAGTGACTGCTGGTGGACTGCATAACCTGCGGAGTATTTAGATGGTGTTGAATCATAGGACGATTGCAGTACTGCAACTGGCACATCAAGGTATGAATTTATAATTATTTTACCATTTTACAATGACTTCAATACAATATTAGATACTTTTGTTGTTGTTTATGTAGCAGGATAGTCTTTTGGGGCTTTCGTTTTTGTTCAGTCATGGCACACTGTGTAAGTAATGCTTCATTATTATTCATAATTGTCAAACAACAAGCTCAAGTAGGTGTTAATGAGGATTAGCTCCTATGTTTGTTAATACAAGAAAAGTATAAACAAAATTTATTTCCAACTCCTGAAATCTGCAAAAAAACATCAACGTAAATTTGTTTCCATTCATGGCAATGTTTTCAAATTATTTTAATAAAATAATTTAACTGACTGCAAAATGTTTGTTTTTTTTAAATTTTTGAAGACTATGTATATTGTTTTTTTTTTCTCTTCAGACAATACCAGCAATAGTGTACTGTACACTGGGAAATCTAATTTAGTAATCATGTATTAACTATACATGTATATATTATGCCCATAACATCAAATACCATCCAGAATCCCTTTTTCCTGTAAACTAGTATAGATGATATATGTCTACAGTGTGCAACAGTTCATTTTTCTTTGCGCACAAAAGAAAAAAGTAAAACTCATACTCAAAATAACTTTTAATTTAGCATGGATTTAAACTAAATTTCAATTGAATCTAATATTCTTTGCTCATCTTTGATTTGATTTGAATGAGTTGTAGAGATCAATATAAAGGGGAAGTGAATCTTAATGTATGCACCTAAGGTAGAAATAAACAGAAGACACTTATTCGTAGATTCACGTAGAGCTCTTTAGCAAAGGCTAAGAGGTCCAATACCTTAACCTGTGCTAAAAAAATGTGCATGAATACAGGCTAAGAAATACTAGGTACAGAGTAAATCTGGTCAGTCCAAAGCCTTAGCACAGGCAAAACAAAACAAGCATGAACGCTTAGCTCGGTTAAAAAAACCATTGTATTTAATGTTCATTTAGGAGATTTACTACTATATTCATAACTTTTTATTTTGGTGTGCCATTTCCTGCATGACAATCAACGCTAACACATATAGAGAGATTGACTCAAGAAAAAATGTACCGATGATGAGATACTGTGCTACTTCCTGTTATTCTGCAATTTGCACTTTCTGAATTTGCTTTGGTATTGTTTTATAGCTGTAGAACTAACCTTCCTACTTACTCTTACTGAGCACTCATAGTTAAAATTTCTGAAGATTTTGCCTATTCTTAATAAGTTTGGGCTTTCCTTACCCCGTGCTAACCATTGTTTCCTTCTGTGCATGAACTCAAACATATGAGATTAGCTTAAATCTTAGCCCGTACTTTGTGTAGCATGAACACTACTTTTGAAGATACAGGGGGCAAATGGGCGAGACTTAAACAAAATATAATGAAGGTGTAATATGCAGTCAGTAAATGTCCTAGGCATTTCTGGGTCAGCCAAATTGATCATGGGTACTCTTGCTCAACTTGGACAAAAAAATATTTAGTCTATATAATGGTACTTAAATCATAGACCTTAGAGAACAGGGACATGCTACTGTGGCTACCCCTTTCATGTAACCTTAGTTATAATCCCCCTACCCAAATTAACACCTTAGAGAAACTGATAATAAATCTATGTCAACACCACTGTTACATCCTCTCCTGTTTCATAAGCCAAACATGGCTGCCAGGGTGTAGCTACACAAAATGAGACAATTTTGTGGTTGGAATATAATCAGAAAAATTAAATTTGATCAAAACTTGAATAGCCAAGTCCATTCTATTGATGCGAGTGAAACTAAAAATTAACAATTTTTATTCCACTATGAAATCAGGAAAGGGAAACAAAAATGGTAAGTTTTCTCTGCAAGGAAACAAAACTGCCTAAAAGTAAACAATGACCTGTGGAAATTTGTGTCATTATAACAAGTGGATTTTTCATCATATTTAGAACAGATATAGCATAGTGCACTTGTTATACACTGACTAATGGGAATACTAGTAAAAACTGTTTCAGATGTATAAATCTTCTAGGTACATGTATATGTATTAATGAGATTATACAGGAGGTTATAACCCACATTGCACATTGTCCCAGACAGAAGTTGCATGACCCTGTTTTCTAAGGTCATGCTTAAATCATAACCATCTGAATACCATTATTTCACTTTTCAAACTAAACTGTTTTTATATTTTATTAATATCATTTTTTTGATTTTGAAAAAAAAATATAGAAACAATATTACACTTAACATAATTACTCTATTAGCAGCACATGCACTTAGATAAATTACAGGGATCTTCAATGGTCGAAATATGTAATATTTTCATGATTTAGTATCCACAAATGTAATTTTAGAGCAAATATGGTATTGTATTGGATCATAATTATAATACAATTATTTATTTTGTGAAAGTACCTGGGGATCGATGAAGTTGTACATGCATGGTGGCATTCCCATTGTGGAGGGACTCTATAATTTTGTATGTACACAGCTTCCTACTTTGAAAGACAAAATCATGCAGCTGCATTGTTACATAACTTTCTTTTGTCTCTTGTAGGAAGTTAAATCCCCCTATTGTTCTCAGAAATTAGGTTCCCAAGTACAGCAATGTACTGTCCACAGAGGGACTGTGTACTGTCCTAGTCTCTCAAGAGATGAACTGTGTGTATACTAGTATATGGCACAACCCCTAATATATTCGGTTAGGAAACAATTTGATGTTATTCTGTTTTATTTGATATTTATATTTTTTCAATCAGAATGTACCGGGTATCATCTTTTTGGAAGTATATCTGAGTTGCATAGGGGAAAATTTGACATATCACAAGATGTCATTTTATCCACATTGTTATTAGTGAGGACAGAAATATGCCAAAATACACAGACACCACAAATTTTTGTTTCCAAAATTGATTACAAAGTGTCTTAATTAAAAACTGGTCATTGTAAGCTAATAGCAATCTGAATTATTTTTTGCAGATAATGACAATTTAAAAAAAGGAAATACTATATAAATGGAACGTAAGAAGTTGAAGAACCAGAATTTATGGACGTTAAGGGAAAAAAAAAGTTTAACCAGTATTGATGGATGCAATGGTTTAGCATTTGCATGTTTATCAGTTTTACATTTGCACACAGATTTTGAAAGTTCCAAGTGTGTAGAGTTACTGTACATTCCATTTTTTATGTTTTCCCTCAAATAAAAGTGACATCTTTCAACTGGTATTTCATGATTTTCAGCTATCTTATATAGTTCTTCTTGCTGACCCTTTTGTACACACCCACACTCACTCCACAATCTTTCATCTTCTTAATAATAATTAACAGGAAAATATTATTGAAAAAATCCTGTAGAGATCAAAAACATGAACAAATTTGACACGCCTACATCTTTGAGAAAAAATATTTTACACTAGAACAAGTCATTGTCAATGACACGTCCCCGTTCCGTTCATATTTGAGTGACATATACATTCAAAGCAGATCATGACCGAAATGCACCTGCATATGTACAACACATTGTGCTAAATCTGAACAAAATCCATCCATGCATGACTGAGATCCGGTTCTGGAATTGTGAAAATATGTGATTTTGATGCATTTTCGGCCTTAAAATGGCCATCATTCCGCTATTGTTAAGCAGATCATGAAACAAATGCACATATCTATTTGTGACATGATGTACCATGTGTGTGTGAAGTTTGAACTTGATCAATCCAGACATGTCTTGGATACGGATCCAGAACTGAATTCTTTAACAAAATGGCCGCCAGTCGGCCATTTCGAACTTGATCCGAAAAAAAAAAAGATGTGCATCAAGGTCCTATTATGTTTAATGTATGTACCAAATTTGAACAAAATCCATCCATGCATAACTGAGATACGGGTCCGGAATGGTGAAAATGTGCCATTTCAATGCATTTTCGGCCTTAAAGCGGCCCCCATTTGGCTATCGTTAATGAGATCATGAAACAAATGCACATACATATTTGTGACATGATGTACCTTGTGTGTGTGAAGTTTGAACTTGATCAATCCAGACATGTCTCGGATACGGATCAAGAACTGAATTCTTTAAAACAAAATGGCCGCCAGTCGGCTATTTCGAACTTGATCCGAAAAAAAAATGACGTGCATCAAGGTCCTATTATGTTTAATGTATGTATCAAATTTGAATGAAATCCGTCCATGCATAACTGAGATCCGGGTCCGGAATGGTGAAAATGTGCGATTTCAATGCATTTTCGGCCTTAAAGCGGCCGCCATTTGGCTATCGTTAATGAGATCATGAAACAAATGCACATACATATTTGTGACATGATGTACCTTGTGTGTGTGAAGTTTGAACTCGATCAATCCAAGCATGTCTCAGATACGGATCCAGAACTGAATTCTTTAAAACAAAATGGCCGCCAGTCGGCCATTTCGAACCCAATCCCAAAAAAAAAATGACGTGCATCAAGGTCCTATTATGTTTAATGTATGTACCAAATTTGAACAAAATCCGTCCATGCATAACTGAGATCCGGGTCCGGAATGGTGAAAATGTGCGATTTTGATGCATTTTCGGCCTTAAAATGACCGCTATTCGGCTATCGTTAATGAGATCATGAAACAAATGCACATACATATTTGTGACATGATGTACCTTGTGTGTGTGAAGTTTGAACTTGATCAATCCAGACATGTCTCGGATACGGATCCAGAACTGAATTCTTTAAAACAAAATGGCCGCCAGTCGGCTATTTCGAACTTGATCCGGAAAAAAAAATGACGTGCATCAAGGTCCTATTATGTTTAATGTATGTACCAAATTTGAATGAAATCCGTCCATGCATAACTGAGATCCGGGTCCGGAATGGTGAAAATGTGCGATTTCAATGCATTTTCGGCCTTAAAGCGGCCGCCATTTGGCTATCGTTAATGAGATCATGAAACAAATGCACATACATATTTGTGACATGATGTACCTTGTGTGTGTGAAGTTTGAACTCGATCAATCCAAGCATGTCTCAGATACGGATCCAGAACTGAATTCTTTAAAACAAAATGGCCGCCAGTCGGCCATTTCGAACCCGATCCAAAAAAAAAAATGACATGCATCAAGGTCCTATTATGTTTAATGTATGTACCAAATTTGAACAAAATCCATCCATGCATAACTGAGATCCGGGTCCGGAATGGTGAAAATGTGCGATTTTGATGCATTTTCGGCCTTAAAATGGCCGCTATTCGGCTATCGTTAATCGGATCATGAAAAAAATGCATGTGCATATGTCCCATATAAGGTGTGATGTATGAGTGAAGTTTGAACTTAATCGGTCCATGCATGTTCGAGATACAGGTGATCACGGACGCACGGACGCACGGACGCACGGACGCACGGACGCACACAGGGCAAAACATAAGTCCCCGTTTTCGGACTGCGTCCGAACGGGGACTAAAAAGAATAGCACAAAAACAAAGAGGAGAAAAAACATTTTGCACAGCCCCCTCCTTAAGCTAATCGCCTCTCAAGAAAACTTGATGAATATCTGGAGGAGTATGACATTGCAAACCTAAAATATTATTATCCACTAAAACAGTCTGTATGGCTGTGTACTACATCATGATTTTTAAAAAACAAAACAAAATATTGCTTACATATTCTTGTTTTGTCTAATGTTTTCATTAATTATCCAATTTCTGTACTTTATGTGTTTGTACACTGAGCTGAATAATTAAGATGATGTTTTGAAGCACAGTGATAGAGGGACTGTGTTTGAAGCAATGTTTTAACCCCCCCCCCCCCCCCCATATGACATTTTTACTTTGCAAAGCTGTACCTCCCAGATCTTTAGTTGTTTATGCATAGATGGTCTTTGGTTATAGATTATTTACTTTCCAGTCATTTTTGAAGTGTAAACCTTTGTCATACTTTCTGCTGTGTTGACTTCCTGTCACTATGCTTTTGTTTCCCTTTGGTTAGCTAAACATATGAACGCTTGTTGAAAATCACACTTGGAAGTAAGAGTTTCTAATGGAATAGCAAGCAATCTAATCTATTCCTGAAATTGTTAAATTATATATAGTGTTATTTGAAAATGTCAAAATAAACTTCTAGGAATCTGTTATTCAGTTCAAAAAATAAACTGGTTGCATGCAGAATCTCAGAGAAACAATTGCATGTACATGCAGGAATGGTCGGATGTTGCAGCAGCAGAAGTTTGGGCCTGGACATTCCAGTCACATTTTTAAAATGATTTTAAATAATGTACGTATTCTTAAACTGTTACATGAGAGGGGGCAGAGCATGAAATAATATTTTAGTTTTGGAAACTATGCAAAGATGTGTGTTCAGTAATTCAATACCTTTGATGAGCCATTATTAATAGCACACATTAGGTTAGATTTGAATAGATTCCTAGTAAGATTGGTGCATTCTTAATTCAAAAAAACTTAAAAAGTTTTAATACTACTAAATTATACATATGTTTGATATAATTTATTGTAAAACATTAATGTTGTTGTGAAAATAGTTTCATACAAAACGGTGAAAATTTGCCAAAATCCTTATATGTGTTGCCAGTGATATGCTAGTTTCCATTGTTATTTAAATGTACTCATCAGGGAGGTAATCCATTACAAAACATCACTAATCCACAGTAGTCTGGTTTCAGGCTACACCAAGTCATAGTCATAAGAGGGACTTTGACCAAGTACAGGCTAAGATATAAGTGAATCCCAAATGTTTGCATATCAGCTATACCCAATTGTGTTCACTCACAGGAGGGCCCAACAGTTATAGCACAGGCCACAGTGTTGAGGGTCTGTGCACTGGCTAAGAACACCCAAACTTGTTTCCCAAGGGAGGCAGCAATTATGAACAAACAATTAAACAGCAATGGTACAGTTCTATAACTACACTGTTAACCGAAATAAACCAACCACAAATTATCGAAACAACCACCATATATTTTTCTCCCTTAATATTTTTTTTTTTTCATTCCTTTTCCATGTTTTATTGATTTATAATGCTTATTTTTTTTTATTAACCAGTTTTTTCAATTTTTTTTTTTTAAACCATTGTGGTGCTTCCGATACTAGTTTGCTGATAGTTGTTAGAAGGGAATTTTTGTGATGTTGATTGGTACACTCAAAAGCAATATCACATGTGCAATTTACGTTACACTCCAAAACGGCATGCGTGCGCATGCGAAACACCATATCTTCGACTTCTGGGGAAGTCGTCAACTAGTATCCCACCAGTCATTAATTACTCCGTACACGCTTCCACACTGATTGGGTCGCTGTAGTAGAGCATACAACAACGCCAATTTGGTTCGCTGTCTACAACATGCACTAATAAAACTCTGCATTCTGTAACGCCGTTATATACTGTTCCTGTGCATCCAAATAAATCGGTCTGTCTACGCTCGTGTTCCAGTGCACTTCGCTTCATAAATTAGAATGAAACATGTCAGCAGCAGAAATTTTGCGTTCGTAAACAGCGCCCCTTAGCCCGTGCTAAGGACTGGCCCTCCCAATGCATGGATGCAATTGGGTCTAGTCAAAACATCAGCTAAAATCTTAGCCAGTACTTCATGTAGCATGAACACTATTATTGTACAGCATTATAATACCGTGAACAAACAAACATGCCATTCACTGCTAAGTCAGCTAGCTACACACATGGAGCTCTATGCTAGGACCCCCCCCCCCCATATAACTTACTGAACCACCCAACACCGTTTTGTACACATGCAGTAGTCGTGGAATATTTTCACAGATAATTTTCATATCACATTAAACCATTCATAATAGAGAAAATAGCAAAATATAAAAATAAAGCAGAGCATCATGGGTATTTTTTAGTTGACTGTGTCTTAGCCACTTTAAAATCACCTTCCATCAACCCTTCAACATAAACTTCTACAGTTTATAACACATGTTATGAAAAGTTACTGGTTAAGTATTTGAATTTAAAATGTTATAGTTTGGGTGTATTTGAAGACTAAACTTTAGTTTTTTGTCATTATTAAAATGGGAATTTTGTTTATGTTTGAGCTTAACCCCACTCATAAAGACAGGCTCATTTTCGGATTAATAACTCACTGTTTATGTGACTTTTTGGAGTAACTCCCTGTGACTTTTTGGAGTAACCAGCTGTTTATGTGACTTTTTTTGGTGGAAAGTCAGTTGCTGAGTATTTTTGGGGTTGCACCCTTTTCGAAGGTTCAGTAGTGAATGTCTTGTTTGTTTGTTCAAGGTATTAAAATGCTGGACATTGCCTTTATAAGAACAGGATGTAGTACAGAGTCTCATTGTCAGTCCATTTTTATCTCAAGAATAATGTCACAGAATGTGCTTGTATTGATTGTCAAGTTTAGTATAGTTATGAATAAGAATAGTTATGAATATAATAGTTAAATTTTCAAATGGACATCAAGTACAATGGTATTTTGGGTGATTAGCCTGGGCTCAAGGTTTGCACACACTTCATTAGCACCCGTGATAAGGGTCTAGACCGAATTTTGAAAACGAGTCATCTTCTATGTTCAATAACCTATTGCATTATACTATATATTATTAAGTCAACAGTATCAAGTGCATGATTTGTTGTGATTTTAAAAACAAATTAACCCAAAACGTCATATTTTTTCAAGATATATAATTCCATATTTCAAATTTTTCAAAATCTTGTATTTTACGTTTACCTACAATTGTACTGGCTTAAAATTGAAGCAAACTGAAGCGAGTGAGGAAAAAGAGGAGAGCTGTCAATCCCCATGTGCCATTACCAGGTATATCTGTGACATGAAAAAAAAATGACCATTTTATTCATGTAATGAAAAATAAAATGATCATTATAATACCCATTAACAAAATAGATTGTCACCCACTCCATCATTAAATAAAAAATTACTATTATTCTGACCAGTGTAAAAATAGTGGTCATTATAACTACCAGTTTGAAAATACTGGTCAATATTTTGACCATTAAAAAATTTCTGGTTGGTATTCTGGCCATTAAGAAAATAGTGGCCATTACAATGGCCAGAAGTGACTTTTCAAAGGGTTCTGAGGGGTGAAAAAAACAGAGTTAAAGTGAAATGAAAAATTATTATAACCTCCTCACTAGCCTAAAAGTATGAATAAATATTCAAAAGTTGTGAAAATTAAATCTTTCCGAAACGCGACGGAATTTCCGAAAGTTATCCGGACGCTGTTTTAAATAAATTCACTTCCAAACAGAGACTTACATTATTGTGTGATAAGGTAATCTTATAATATATAGATTTATATTTCTAAAACACACTTCTTATTTTGTTACTTTAAATGTTTTCACACATTTGTTTTATGTAAATCCTTACCATCAATCTTGCAATGATTGCACATGGTTTAGGTAAGTTAGGTTCTGCATCATAATTTAATCTTTCATCTGGTGACTCATCTCGTTTCTTAGCAGCAAGATGTGATATGCCAAGACATAAAGCGTTCATTGCAGAAGTATACTGCATTGGAACAAGACATTCTAATAAGAAAGGCCATAATACCTACAAAAACAATACAAATCAAATTTGTATTACAATCATTTGTAATTATGAAGCATGCAATAATCTTCTTTGTTGATTTTACCTCAGTGACCCAACTACTTATTTAGGAAGGTCAACATACAGATATATGTGAAAGATGAGTGATTTTACCCATTGACCCCCAAAGTTAATACTTTTTCACACAACAAATTCAAGTAACTTTTTTTTCATCAATTTCATCAGGCTGTATGCAATAGAAAATTATATCTATTTGTTTAAATTCACATAAATAAACTATTGAAAACTATATCAAATTGTGAAATACAATTTGAAGGGAAAAATTATGTACGGTGTTTGAAAAATCAAATGTAAATAAAATGTTATTCTATGATGTTACAACAGGTAAATGCTGTTATTTGTAAGATATAAAGACAAGACAAGATGAGCAGTAAACAAAGTGAACTCACACTTTCCATAACAGCAATTGTGGTTGTTCCCAGGTGTAATATATTATCACACATTGACCTCAGAGCATCATTACTGACAAATTCTGGATCAGCTGATCTTTTTTTCTGTTCGAATAAATTAAACATGAAGTGTACATGTCAACTTCCTGTTAATCCAGTGTAAAAATATTACAGATTTGCCCAGTTTGTAGACGTCTGCTATATGGGGCAGGTATAAAGGAACTGGAAAAGATTTAATTACTGTTATTTGCCTCGAGACTGCAATGATGTTTGTAATACTTACAGTTACATCTTCAGGTAATGAGCACTGTCTAACTATGAATTCCACCATCAATTCACCACCTTCTAATTCTAGATAACCATGATGAGCCATAGCTATAATCACTTGAGCAAACATCTTCTTCACCTACATGTATTTTCAAAGCATATAAATTGTCACTAATATCAGCTTAGAACATGAAATGTACACGTGTTCAGCCTAGTATTTGTACTTGTAACATAAACGACTAGAAGTAGCAAGTAACTAAATGTTCAATATTTACTTGTCAATTACATAATTGATTGCGTATGTGCTTACCTTGTTATTAGACTCGGGAAGTAGTATCTTCAGTCCTGTTACAATCAAAGATTTCTTATTTTCTAATAATGCATCTATAGAGACAGTAAAATTAGAGTTAATATATAAACATACTGGAATTCATGATGAAGCAATATTATAAATATTCTTATCTACGTGTCATATTGTTTTCCCATACCATGGTCTATGTGCCTGTTGTGGAGTTGTGGATTTCACAAACGAAGCAATATTTTTGTGGATTGCATTACTTTGTATGCTTTTACTGAATTATCAGTTCTGCATGACAAAAAAGGTTTCAAGAAAATACAATTTATTTGTTTATGAAAAGTGAAATTTTATTTATTTTTGTTTTGTTCTTTACATTCACAGGATTCATATGTGGGTAGGTGTTTGAGTAAGTGAGAAAGCATGAATATTTCAGCTACGATAATTACGAGTTATGTAAACATGTACACTTACCCAATGAATTGATCAGATGTTTCAGAATGGACAATGTTCCAATTCGCAGTTTCTCATTTGCTAGTTCTAACTTTTGTAATAGATATGTAATAATTCTATCACAGAATGATTGTGACATGACAGCAAAACATCGCAGTACCTCGTTATGATTCTTGACTGTCATTGGATTGGCGTAATCAGGTGTAACACAACACTGAAATAAATTTGAAATACAAATAGTTTCACCAATCCAGCAAAATTAGAAATAGATTTAAAAATAATGTACATGTTAATGTACTGTCTGCTGAAAGCTCCAGAAACAACATGCAAGGATGCTCAACTGTATGATAGAATACAGTACAGCAGAGTAACGACTGATGCATAGCAGAGGGTGATCCTAGTGCATACTTGGCAACCTTATTATTATACAACTTTCTGATATGACTAATTGGTGTAGGATGCCAAAACAGAGTAGAATAGTGAAAATTGTTTTAAAAAACTTCTATCATCTTGGAAACCATTCCACATTTGGAATTCACGTTTCCTAATATTGTAAGGTGCAAATACCCTGTGCAATACCACGAATTATAGCACACTGTAATTTTCTAAATATGTATAGTTTTTAGTTGAAATTTTTATACTATTTCTTAACTTGAAAGCAATTTAGATTATCAGATATACTGCCTACCTGTCTGTGTAACTCATTCAATAAAACTTCTAAATGTGGTTCTAATATTGTACTTTCATCAGCAACTGCAGCTTTCAACACATTGCATAAACCCTACAAAGCAAAAAATGTAAGCTGGTGTTAGGCATTATATTAACTGAATCTAGCTTTATAACGCATCATCCTACACAGCACCAATGCATGCAAAACACAAAATCAAGGTCTTGAACTTTAAAATGTGTATTCAAGCCCAAAATTACTAGTTTCTTATTAGTTCAATAATAAACAAAACTAAAATGAGTCGGCCATTTTGAATCAGAAAATAAAAACAAATAACATAATTTATAATGTAATTGTAAAGTTTGACTGATCAGTCAATGTATACCCAAGTCGTAGCATTCACATTTAGCCTTTTTGAATCCGATCTGAAAAAAACATTTTTAAAATTTGAACATGATTGGTCAAAGCATGTCAGAGATATGTCACTGACTAGAACAGCATTACTCATACGAAATGGCTGCCAGCAGGCCATATTAATTATGATCTGAAAAACTTATGAATACTAAAGTATTTATTTTTAAAATCACACTAGCTTGCATATTACCTCAACCAATATCAAATCAACATCACTATTTCCCATAGATACACATACATATTAAAATTACAACTATAATGATACTGACTTCTGTAATATGAAATGGTTCATTGTGTCGTCTGTAGAGTCCCAATATTCCTGGTATCAACCTCGGCAATTGTTCTTCAAGTTTGTCGCTTGTCATCAAATTTGTCATATGACCAACTGCATCAACAATAGCCAATCGTAACTACAAAAACAGAATATCCAATTTTCCATTATTTTTTATTTACTTCACTGAGTACAACAGATAGGAATATAGTATTATCTCTGAGCCCAACTTGTTGAGCAATGGTTCAAAACTCATAAAATATTTTTGCTGGCATTCCTGACTATTACTACAAGAAAAAAATATGTACATGTATAATATAAAGTGTAAGAAAATACAACTGTTGTATTGCAGTCTTCTAATAATAATACCATGTTTACAAGTGTGCCACAGAGCTGGCTTGAATAGCTTGGTAATTAAACAATCGTTATCAGTGGTTTTAATTAGTCCTGTGTTCATACATGTATAAACCCTAAACTGAACCGGCATTATTATTGGCTGCCATGTTTCTTTAAAATATTTGCAATGAATAGATCTCCAGAGGGCGTGCTTTTAAGGCGGCCTTATTGTTCACACATGCTAAAACCGTTACTGAACAATGTATGTACGGGGTGCCGGCTGAGACTTGCTATTTTAGGCCGTCTTAAACTAAATGAGCATGATGCTGACTTATCTTGTTCATATGTGTTTCAACACTGGCCAACTATAAACCTGGTCTCTAAACCTTTTTTTTTTGGCACTTGTGTTAAAACGGTTTAAAACTGTAAAAGATTTACAGCATAGCAACTGTTGGTTGATCACATCTGCCAAGTATTAGTTTGTATTGTAATTTGCGCCAAGCATCTTTTATTAAATGACACAACAACAGAATGATACAAATGGTGGCAGTGTACAATGTAAACACAACTGACCTTAGCTTCATTAGTTTTAAGCCATACATTGAAGAGTATATCATACGCTGAATACATTTCCAAAGAATACGTATCTTTATGCACAGAGGGATCAGGAGCTTTATCTATGTTGGCTATATAGTCTAAAATAGCTTCGCAAAACTTACCAAGGGCTGAAAAGTAGAATAACATAACTATTAGGCTTGGGAAATCATTGATGAGACAAATGTAAATTTAGCAGTGTTCTGATTTACAAATCTGCCAACTGACCACATTCTGACTATTGAATGAGCATGAAGATGTGGGACATCATGGAATGTAACAATGTCTATTGTTTTTATGTATTATTGGGAAATATGATCAACAGTATAAAGGAATAGTTGGATTTGTTGAATCTCCTTCTAGTATTGGAGAAAATGACAGAAGTGATTATGGGTTCATTACATATCTATATATAGCCCAATGTTTATCTGCTGTAAGTGTTTTAAGTTAAAAGAGGCATTGTGCTATTAATACAATAGCATACTTTCTTTGAAATGGATTTATATTAGTCAGAATCAATGTTTACATTGATAAATTTATGTATAATTTGCATAATTATATGTATAAAGTGAAATAATTATCTCACCTGTTGAAAAAGCCCATCTCATATTATCATGCTTAGCCATACCTAACATTGGTAACATTGTACCAAGAACTGCTTTCATAAACGGTACCATTCCAAAAACTGTAAGAAAGAAATCAAAATTAATGAATATGAATACTACAGTCACGATAACATGTTCCCTGTAAAAACTATTGTTTCCCTTATGTATGAGTTGCACTTCTATGGAATTATATTCACATACGAGGAATACGTCCATGGAAGTTCTACATATATAACGGTGTAATTCCATGGAAGTTTATACACATGTATGTGAATGTATTTCTATGAGAGTTGTACATAGATGCCAGGTGTAATTCCATGGGAGTTGTATGTTAGAGTGTATTGCTAAGGGAGTTATACTTATTATAATTATTGAAGTTGTCCTTTTATGAGGTGTGTTACTATTGGGGGGTATATCAGGTGTATTTCTGAAGGAAATGTACCAATATTTTCATGTGTACTTTTACAGGACATGTGCTAATCAGGAGTACTTTACAAGAGAGACGTACTTGAAGATGTAATTTTAATCTAAGAAATGTACCATTAATTATATCAGAGAATACTAACCATTAGCAGAAGCCAGATGAGCCATAGTTTGAACAACAAAGAAATGTGGCAATGTTCCAGGTTGAAATTTTTTCAGTATTTCTTCCATAACTTCATTACAGTAATTAGCTCCCAATGCAACTAATAGATTACTAGCAGCAGTCTGCCAGTCTGGCATCACTTCCTATAAGAACCAAAATACAAGATGGTATTTACTTACTTTAGACTTGCATACAGTCCCTTGTTTATTTTTTTTGCTTTTTATGTTATAGGAGTGTACAAATGGCAAAAGCAGAGTTAGTGCGAACATCTGGATACCGCTGAATGCAAGTCTATAGATACTGTAACAATTCAGTATTACCAGGTACTGTACTGGGTAATGTAGCATAAAGAGAATGTAAGTTATTTGTGTGAATACATTGAAATTAACAACATCAATTATAATTGGCTTTGTTGATGTAGGGAGGTATTTGTGTTTGATCACATGGTCAGTTCGAAACTGAACATAATAATAATAACAAGCCATGCATGGCACAGTCCCCGCTAGTTATCAAATTTAAGATATATAGTTTTGTTTATAGTAATATAACTGGAATATAACCATGTCAGGAATATGATTTTTTAACATTAAAATGATTGACATTTGTATCTGATCGTCAAAAAAGTACTTGTCCATATTGAGAGATATTGCTCTGGAACAGCATTCAAAATCAGCCATTTTGAATAAATATATAAAATTTGAATATAATCAGTCAAAGAGATATGGCTCTAGAAGCCCAATCATTAAAACAAAATGGCCACCAGACAGCCATTTTGAATCCGATCTGAAAAATAAATGATGTGCATCAGGAACCTGTAATGTCTAACATATGTACCAAGTTTGAACAAAATCCATCCATAAATGCTTGATATTTGATGATTTTTTAGCACAAAAATGGCCACCATTTGGCCATTTTGAATAGGATCGTCAAACCAATATATCTGTCTATCTATGACATGATGTATAATGAATATTTATAATTTGAACATAATCAGTGAAAGCAAGTCAGAGATATGGCACAAGAACCACATTCATTAAAACAAAATGGCTGCCAGTCGGCCATTTTGAATCTTATCTAAAAAACAAAATTATTTGCATCAAGGTCCCATAATGTCTAATGTATATACCAAGTTTGAACAAAATCCATCTGTAAACAGCCGAGAAATGCTTGATTTTGATAATTTTTTAGCACAAAAATGACTGCCATTCGGCCATCTTGAATCAGATCGTGAAACAAATTGACATGCATATGTATACTATCATGTATGATGTATGTGTGAAGTTTGATTGTGATTGGTCCAGGCATTTCTAAGATACAGGTCCGGACGCAGGCACAGACGCACGCAAGCACGCGAGGTCAAAACAAAACTGCGTCCGAACAGGGACTAATAATAATGTTTATTCAACCTTTGTATCGACAGCATGAAAACAGTAATAGGTACATGTCTTTAAATTACATTCATCATTTCTTTTCTATATTGCCATAAATAAGCTGATGAGGTATTTCCCACATGTTCCATAGTGTATCACCAAAAAGGAAATTGAACCTATAATTCATACAGATTACTAATGCTATGGTGATGTTGACATGTAAAGTACACTGTATGAAAGAATTATCAGGAGTATGTAAATGGAAAGAATACCTTGTTGTGTGTCATTTCCTCTGATGCCAAGTTAACCAAATCTACAGCTAATGGAGCTTCTATTTCATCAATTGTTTCTTTAACAATTCTCTCCATGGCATTAAGAATAACAACTCGGTGACCAATGGGCAGCTGTAATATAAACAGGTGACAGTTTAATTCATCATTTGGAACCATCACAAATGTCATAGGATCCTGTATTCAATGATCTCTTGCATGATTATTATAAAACGTTTTTTTTTTTTGGTCAATGACATATTTTGTATTTGGCTGAATTAACATTTGAAGAGACAAAATTTTGTCTCGTCTTTATATAACAACTTTGAACAAAATCTGTCAAGGTTTGTCTGAGAAATGATTAAAAAAAGACATACTGTAAAATGGTTAATTATTCACTGGGTTTTATTTTTGCTCATTCCGCTGACTGGGAAATGCGCAAAATTAAAACCCAGTGAATATGTGAAATTAAGCATAGAACACATTAAATGGCAAAGCCGTAAATTTAAAACCAACTGAATATACCTGAAATGCTATATCAGTGAAATTTAAACCCAGTGAAAATTAACCATTTTACAGTATATGGTTGCAAGTTGGGGAATTCCATCAAAAACTTGAACATCAAATTGCGAAGAAAAACAACGTATAACAGTAACCCACCATCATTAATGTCAATGTCAAGTTGAAATATAATCTGCCCAGGCATACCTGGGAAAAATATTATGTTCAAATGTTGATTTTGATCAAAGATCATTAAAACAAAGGACAAATTCAGATGCATGCATACACTTCAATGACCAATAATGGGAGATATAATTACCTTGCTATGTTTCTTGAGATAATACTGTGCTGAACTTAATACCATTTTGGGTTGTTTTTTACCAATATCGAATAATGAATTCCCAACGATGGTTTGCACTTGGGTACTTTTGTCATATGCAGCCTCAATCAGTGCCAAAGCCAAGGCTAAAATAAATCAAAGAAAGCTTAGAAAGAACTCCCGTGTGCTGAGAGTATTGGAGACACATTCAAAATTAATTCAAAATTACTTGAACTTGAGATGTTGATGGAAACGCAGAAAACTAATTATGCATTTTAGGTAACTAATATGAACAGATTTAAGTGTAAAACTAATAAGGTCTGCACAATGTAACAAGTTTCATTGAAATGTGATTAGAACCAAAATAATATTAATTATTATGCTAATTAGAGAATTAATATGAACAGATTTTAACCCAAAATTAAGCAGGCTGTCTATTGTCCTAGAGCATTTATCGACCAAGTTTTATTCAAATGTGATGATCAATACTTGAGATATCAGTATTAATTAATTATATTAATTAGGTGATTAAGAAGCATAAATATTTATCAAAAACTAATATGGTGTATAGTCCTAGGTTCATTGAAATGTGATGGTACTCTTTAAAAGTTTCATTGAAATCCAATGAGTGGCTTTCAGACATCAGTGCAACAGCCATAGAACAGCAAAAAATTAACTAATTATGCAAATTAGGTAATTAATAGGCACAATTATTTATCCCAAAATTAATCAGGTCTCTGCAGTCCTAGATTATCTATGTAACAAGTCTCAATGAAATGTGATGATTAGTACTTGAGATATCAGGTGAAAAGCTGAAAATTAACTAATTATGCTAATAAGGTAATTAATATGCACAAATATTTACCCAAAAACTAATTAGGTCTCTGCACAGTCCTCAAGTAACTATGTACCATGTTTCATTGAAACATGATCATTACTACTTGAAATATCAAAAGCTGAAAATTAATTAATTATGCAAATTAGGTAATTAATATGTACTGATATTACCCTAAAAACTATCAGGTCTGTGCAGTGTCATATGACATCTATGTCCCAAGTTTTATTGACATGTTATGATTAGTACTTGAGATATCAGTGGAAAAGCCGAAAATTGATTAATCATTATGTAAATTAGGTAATTAATAATATTAACAGATTTTTACCCAAAAATAATCAAATCTGCGCATTAGTTCAGAGCATCCATGTGCCAAGTTTCATTGAAATCCAATGAGTTGTTATTAAAAAAATCAGTGAAACAGTCATAGAACAGCTTAAAATCAGTTAATTATCATGCAAATTAGGTAATTAATATTCATAGATTTTTACCCAAAACTAATCAAATCTGCGTATTGGTTCAGAGCATCCATGTGCCAAGTTTCATCAAAATCCAATGAGTGGTTCTTCAAATATCAGTGGAACAGTCATGGAACAGCTTGAAATCAGTTAATTATCATTCAAATTAGGTAATTAATATTCATAGATTTTTACCCAAAACTAATCAAATCTGCGCACTAGTTCAGAGCATCCATGTGCCAAGTTTCATCAAAATCCAATGAGTGGTTCTTCAAATATCAGTGGAACAGTCATGGAACAGCTAAAAATCAGCTAATTATCATGCAAATTAGGTAATTAATATTCATAGATTTTTACCAAAACCTAATCAACTCTGCGTATCATCCCAGAGCATCTATGTACCAAGTTTCAAAAAAATTTGATTAGTGGTTCTTGAGATAACGGTGGAACAAAAAAAGTGACATACATACATACATACATACAGACAGACAGACAGGGTAACTGCAAAGACTCCCTTTTGTGCTTCGCACACGGGAGTAAAAAAAAATCACATCAAAGTAAGAAGGAGTACAGCTACAAAATTAAATATGAAGTTTGGTTCATTTCACAAACTGGTTACAGATGCCTTAAATTGATTTCAGGGTCATAGCCGTTTTTTCCAGATGTCTCAAGATTTTTGCCAACTGTGTAAAGTCAGACATTTGTATAATAACCCACATGTATTATAAAGTACTTATCAGTTTAACAGTTCATTCATTTGCTCCACCACTACACCTGCCTGCCACACACCATCCCAAAAGCCAATGGTATTTGTTTACCACTTCATATCTACTGATAATATGCACAGTTGTACAATTGAACCCTGAATAATGGGGTGATAATGAGTAATCAAAAATAACAAGCCATGCATGGCACAGTTCCCATTATCGTTTTGTTTATAGTAATATAGTTGGAACATAAACATGTCAGAGGTATGGATCCAGAAGATGATGCTTGATTATTATGATTTTTAACATTAAAATGATTGATATCTTGTATCTGATCATCAAACAAGTACTTGTCCATATTGAGAAATATTGCTCTGGAACAGAATTAATTAAAACAAAATGGCCACCAGTCATCCATTATAAATAGGTCTATATATCTATAACATGATATAAAACGACTATATAAAATTTGAACATAATCAGTCAAAGCATATCAGAGACGCACACACGCACGAATGCAAGGATGCATGGACACATGGACGCACAAGGGTCAAAACGAACAGGGACTAATAAGTTGTACATGCAAGTACCGATAGTGTACATGTATAACATGACTACAGATGCATAAAAATAGCCCTTTTAAAAGCAGTTCACAATATAGGCCAAATCATGTTTGCAGAAACCTTGCCAAGACTTTGCATGCTGAACTGCAAATAGGTCATTGGATGGCACCCACTTCCCGTTTTTTTACTGTAAACTGGATAAATTATTTACATGGAAATTGTGATTCATGCTTGTACATTGCCATGTATTAGGAAAATTTCATTTGAAAAATGCTTCTGTATAACAGCCATGGCCAACATTCCAAAAAATACAAGATTAAATAAAAACCTATACCTAACCTCATTTTCACTTTTAATGAAATACATTATTTTATTTAGCCTTAGGTTTTCAGGAATGGGTTGTCAGTTTCTTGTTATGGAATATTGATTATCTGTGAACACACATGTACAAAGAGATTACCGTTTTTAAAATATAGCCAGAATTTTCTTTTATCTCGCAATTGTTCATAATAAGTTTTTAGTGGTACATTTGTAACAAGAAAGGGGCAATTATAAGTACCATTGTTTACATGTCTGTGAAATTCAAAAAAATTGCAATAAAAAACTAGTACCTCATGATTTAGCAATTAGGAAACTGAGCTGATAAAATTATATGCAGCAACAAAGTAAATTGAACATCTTTTTTTCTGACCTTATAACATTTAAATAATCCCAGTGCTCAAGTAAAAATAGTCAAAATGTATAGGTTAATAATTACCCCCCGGTACATTGTACAGGTACGATTTATAAAAAAAAATAACATACATAAAATTAAAATGAATATTTCATACATCAGGACATATACCATAATGTCTTTTAAGGTCTATGATCAGAAACAATATATTATTTAGAATTAAAAATGACTAAAGATGTCAGTAACTCAAGTACTCAAAAATTATAAAAATTGGTGAAATATCAAACTTTTATTAATAAATACCGGTATGAACCTCATTTCCATAAAAAGCAACGGCATTTGAACATTACTAAAAATATTGTCTTGCATATTAATTTTAATAAATTTCACTCTTACTTCTTCAAACTGATTTTGTAAATACGGTTAGTTTTACATCTCTCTCGACTCTGTATAAAGCATTTATTGTTCCTTCCAAGGTGAAAAGGTCATCTGCAGGCCACACTGCACATGAACACTGTGTACATTAAGTACAAACACTGCTTTAAAATGAGGGAATAATAATTTTAACTACAAGATCAACTGCACTGGAAATAATTTAATAATAATTTAGTAAAAATTAAAATAATGTTCTGTTCATTAGTCTATATACATGACTATACACGAAGCTTACTAAATTTCAATTTAGAAAATTTGTTATTACACCACTCAATAATGACATTGCATGTTATTGTCTCCAAATACAATATAAAACATTATTATTGATAATATTCGATGCACTGTCCAATGAAACAATTTGAATGCTAATGTGAAATTTTTTGACATTCCAAAGGGGCAACAAACACAAACTATAAAAAAGACTGTATTGGGTCAAGAGCTGAATGGAAGATAAGAAATACAATATTACCCTGAGCCTTTTTTCGAAGTGAGAAGGCGGTTTCAACTGAGGTAATTGAATAAGATAAACTACTGTGACCACTATCACTGTCGCTGTCAAAGTCTTGGTAAATGCTTGAAGGGTCATTGTCATCCATTGCTGCCATGATGTCAACATCAACTGAATAGTCAGTTTCGTCCATGTTAAAACTTCAGGTAAATGAATAACAGTGTACAAACGCAGTCATCCAGCGATAGTGAGGCAGTTTATACCGGAAATCCATCTTGCGCATAGACGGTCACATGACATTTACCGTCACAAGTTAATTAGTCATATAATAAGGCATAGACTCTTAAAAAAAAAACTTGTCATGAATCAGGTCATTCTTGCACACAGGTATACCGTGCATCACTTCATACATATAGGCATGCAGTCTGGGTACTACTGTAACACCTGCAATCCTGTTATAAAGCTACTGGTTCTGTCTGCCGACGACTGTACAGGCAAACAACCACACCTACCCGTACATACAATCCGTGTACACAGATTAGGGTATCACATGACAGCACATCAACCAATACTTCAAAGGTCGTGACCTCAATGACTAAGGTGCCCAGCGATAAAACAATGAACTTGTTGATAAATTGAAACTTCTGGGAAATACAATCAACTACTTGATTAACATTTTTAATTGGATTATTGAATAAGATAACAGACAATCAATAACAACGACTCAGGCAAATGAGAGATGCTGAGTCCCTGCAAAGCGTCGTGAGTGAAAATGAAATAAATACACAAATTTCAAATGTACCTTTCACGCCAAGTTAAACCATGGACGTACCATGGTTAAACTTACCGTCAGCCTGACCGCCTGTCGAATCTATTAGTTCGTCTCCAGGCATGATCATTTACTTCAACTATTGCCGTTGAATAGAGAGTTGTCACTTCCTTGAAATACCTCAAACAATAAAAAAAAAGGTTTTCTATCAATCACGTGACGATTCCATGTAAGCTGCCATGTTGAAAGAATATTCAAAGCATCATGGGTACTTGTCTTGATTTTATTCCAAACTAAACGAACAGTGGCAACTGTTTTCTAAATGCCTCAGATAACAACACAAAATGGGTTTACTTATTGTGACTGTTACATGTTGCGACATTTCTGTTTTTGTTCTACAGAATGACACGGACAAAAAAAAATTAACGTCGTTTTACCAGTCACACGTGCGCCCTCTATGTCAGTATTTGATCAGCTGTGAAATAAAACAAAGTCAAGATGGATGCTGACTCCGATGGAGATACATTTGTTACATACGGAACATTGTTGAAACAGTTGGAAGACGGTGAGTGGAATATTTTTAAAAGGATTTCTTCAAAAATAGTCGACTAGTTCAGACCACATATACAGTTATGAATGCGTTATGTAGACAGAAACATCAAATTTTCCTGAGGTTTTTGTTCTTTATTTTTTCGTTTTTTTGCTGCTTCTATTCAAGTTTTGTTCGTGTGACCATTATTATTATTTATGATCATAGATTGTGTATGATCGTTAGGTAATAATATTTCAAGTCGTGCGTTTGAAGAAACTTTGCCAACTTGGTGTTGCATTATTATTTATTTTGAAGCCTTAATGACATGTTATGTAATATAATAATAATTTCATTTATTACACCATAATGAAACTTTAGGCTGTTATGTAATAAATTTAAAAAAAAAAAAGGAACAAAAATAAAAGTTAAAGAAAATTTAGATAAATATAGTTTAAAATGGCAAACTAGCCTGAGATAGTGATGATATACAATTATGTATGATAAGTTTTAAAGTGCCTGTGAAATGGCTGCTATTTTCACACCTAAAATTATCCATTGATACATAAATATTATTAATTTTTATGTTTCTAAGCATGAATTATTTTTTTTAAGTGAAAAAATGTATTTTAACCTCAATCTACGGCAACTTTATTTTTGTGTATTTTAAAACGAGGCTCCTCATTAGCTTCTTATTTGCATACAGAAATTCTCCTTGTGACGTCAGAAGGGAAAGTCGCATGGCAGCTTGCATTGCCGATACGTGTAAATAAGGCAAATTTCTTGTGCAGTTTTCTCGTCTTTGATTAAATTTTGACTTATGTACTTATTCGTCGAGGAGGAATAACCATAATGAACACATAGTATCAATTTTTGTTGCATGGGGTTGAGTTAGATGCGAAATATGTCCGTTCTGGTGTAGCTGGTCACCGTGATCGTCACCGGCGCACGTTTGTACACTGTCGCTGGACAAAATAGAATTTGACGTCGGAACTATCTCGTTATTTAGCAGGTTACTAGGGACGTCACTACACTGTTGTATTTCATCAATCGTCTGAGTAAAACTTTCAAAATTAAAATAAAAGAGAACATATTTTGACATTCTAAACATTAGACTATAAAATAATTAAAAAAACGACAAATCACAGTTACTAAATAAATGACAGCCGCATGTAAATAAATTGAAATTTTGTTGAAATAGGTGAACGCGTTGGGTCACGACGAGGGCAAGTGCGTTAAAAGTGGCGTTTAATTGGATAACAAAAATAATCGAGATCGACACACATACAGATAAATTCAGAGTGGATTCGAGTTAGCGTGATCCATGGCGTGATTGTCATAATAATTACATCATATTAAGACTTAATTTGGTGGAAACACATTGACCAAGCCCGGATTCTTATTTCATAAATTATTACGCAGATCAAGCTGCAAGCATGGAGGTAAAAAAAGAACAGAGGTGTGAATTCGACATTCAACACCAATCACCAAACAATTCAGAAACTTTTAGCATTCGAAAATGAAAACAATTAGCAGTGTGTAAGAGCTGTGTAATTTCCTGTTTGTCCGACGCTTCGTTTTCGTGTCACTGTCAAAATTATTGCTACCTTTTACTTAACAAGGACTAAATGGTCTCTATAAAACGATAATCAGGATCGCAAAAAAAGTCAACTCATTTGAAACACTTGCCGGACGTCTCTCTCTCTTCTGAAATCCAGCCGGTGAACATGGTCCAGAATCTATTTCATGGACGTGGACAGTTTCTCCACACAAAAAAAGAATCTGAGGTTAAGTGGCTTTCGTCCACTGATGTCACACCTTCGGATCGACTAGCAACGTGTGAATACTTACACTATGACTATACGTTTCACTGCAACTGCCCACAACACAACATCTAAAAATTCTCTCTCAAAAAAATAAAATAGACAAAAAAAAAAGAAAGAAAAAAAAAACGTCGACCGAAAAATGTATATCGTTTAAAAGTATATTGAATGACCAGTGTTATTACGGCTCAGGGGTATGACTTCCTCTCACATTTTGGCCTTTGGTGGCGCACTTCCGGTGAGAGTCGGAAATCCGGAAACAGTCGACCGTTTCAGGATATGTGGGCGTGGCTTATAACACAAGAAATATCCCAAATTTACTTGGATACGAGTAATCATTTTCGGCAAAAAAATCAATAACTGCTCATTTCAGTGGGACACAGATCTAAAATGGGAAACGTGAAGGTGGGCATTGCACAGGCACTTTAAGTATTTAGTCACATGCTTGATTAATTTATGTTCTTTTGTATTAATAATAGTTTTGATAATAAATTAATAATTAGAAAAAGCTTTTTAACAGTATACAGAATGGTTAGCCCTAGATTTGAAATTATCGTTCTTGCATTAAATAAATAAATTACATAATACCGGTAGTTCAATTTTACTCCTCAACACTGAACTTTCAAACAGAGAATACGAATTGACTTACACACTTAACTACGTAACATAATCAACTTTAAGCCTACCAAAGTGCAACTGACTGACTTCATGTTTCACTTAAAATGTTGTCATAGCCTGACAGAAATAGTGATCTGCAAAAAGTATGTCATACCATGTCTCTGCTGGCCACTTTAATTAAATTTGCTCTCTGAGATTCACATACAACTAATTCATTATTCAAAAACTTTCACTTTGAAATATAACAATCATTGTGTGTGTTAGGCTCAAATACCCAAAAATACATTATTTCCAGTGATACATTTACATGCACCATGTCTACATTTTATGTATGTATAGTATTCTTGTTTTGTAGATGCACCACGCAAGAAACCTATCTCCATTGAAGATCAGACTGTTCATGATGAAAAAGGAAGACGTCGATTTCATGGAGCTTTCTCTGGAGGATTCTCAGCTGGGTACTTCAACACTGTGGGTTCTAAAGAAGGTAAGAGAGTCGTTTTTTCTCTTCAAAATATTTCGTATATGAGCAATGCAAACATAAAATGCCATCCTGGTCACAAAACATTGAGGTAGACAGTGTGTTAATAATGCAGGTGCATAATAGCTGCCTATCAAGTACATTGTATGCCATATGCCTTTGATACATGTATGTGGTCGCGGGGACAGTGTATTGGACTATTCCAAAAAACATAACACAACTTTTTTAATGGTTGCCTTCGCAAGCCCAATTTCCTTGGCGGTCGCTCACAAACTTTTTCCACCCAAAAAGAGGTAAATAATCTTCTTCCAACAACAGTCACTGAAGTGTCTAGAAAAGTGTGAAAATGCTGCAAAGTCACTCGGTAATTGCCTACCAGGTGTGGAAGTTAGATGTATGTAAATAATTTGTTCTCGCTGTAAAAGTACACATTGCACTCTTTATAGTCTTCTAATGCATTCCAAACTTTCTATGATTAAACAAGGTATTTATAATTTCATTTTTATAGGATGGACTCCGTCAACATTTGTGTCATCAAGAAATAAACGAGCTGATCAAAATGTACAAAGGCCTGAAGACTATATGGACACTGAGGTAGGATTAATCCTTTGTGTGCTTGCTTGTTAATAAATATGTGAATATTATCTTGATAGCACATCATGATATAACATACTGTTTCATTTTTTAAAAGGGTATTATTGTGGTTAACCATTTATTGGTATTTTTTTATGTAGGACTTGGGAGAATTTGGTATTGCACCCAAAAAGATTACAACAACTGATGATTTTGCATCTGATGAGAAAGACAATAGAAAAAGAACAATAGATTCATCAAGTATTATTCCAGGACTATCTGCATTAGATGAACTGGTTATACCTACAAGGTAAGGCCAATAGATTTGTACCAGTAGCTCTAGTGTTTCTTGTATATTCCTTCCATTACATAGTTGAATTCAGTTTATTTTAACATTTAGTTAGATTGGATAGATTATGACTTTACTTTCATTCAATTTGATTTTTGGAGATATCTGAATCCTGTTGTCATGGAAACAGGATTTCATTTTGCTAGATTCAAGGAGATGTACTTTTTGATAACTCAGGATTATGCTAACCAGTTAGAAAGTAAAAATTGGTATCTTTGTCAGATCTGGTAATACTCACTTTCTTGATCTAAATTTCAGAACACCAATTGGTATTCGATTATTAAGCAAGATGGGTTGGAAAAAAGGACAGGGAATTGGTCCAAAAATAAAAAGAAAGACAAAGAAGAAAAATGGTAGATTTTGTTCTAATAAAATAAGTAAAATTAATATATAACTGGCAATTGAGTGTTTTTCTGTTCTATAACAGTTGAACAAAAATCACACAGTCATGTTTTTACTGAGAAGAATACTGACTTATATATTGCTCATTTCCATCAACAACAATTATTTCAATGATATTGTAAATATTTATTATCAAATAAATGGATATGTGTTTATATTTTATGTAGTACTAGTATCCAGTAAAATCAATCAGTCATAGAAATATAAAGCTCACTTTGTGTACAGTTCTTGTACATGGACATTGACTGTTTAATTTGCATTGTGTGTCTCATAATCTCAACTGTGATTCTTTTCCATTTTCTGTAGTGTAGCTGATTGAAACCATGTTCTTGAAATCCAGTTTTCATTTCTAGCTTTTTTCAGTTACCCCTAAATATCAGCATTGTTGGAGCAGTTTATATACATTTATACAAGTTTGAATCAACATTTACTATTGTGTTTCAAATTGCTTCACATCTTTTCATTTAACTTAATACAGAGAGTAAAACCTATGGATGTGCTCCACCACCTGACAGCAGCTCTGCTGATGAAGATGAAGATGAATATGCAGTAGGCCACTACTTCGCTCCAAAGGATGCTGAAACATTTTTATTCAAACCAAAAGATGATGTCCACGGTATTGGCTACCAAGGAATTAACCCAAATACAGCATTGTTAGGGACCAGGGAAAGTGAAGAACATTTTACTTTATTTGAGCCGAAAGCAACTCATCATGTTGGTAAAAAGGGAATATCTGGCAAGGTGAGTGTTCTGGGTGGAATGAGTAGCTGTTGAAATAAAACTGCAGTAATCATTTTAATCATTTGGACTTTATGTTTTGAAACACAATTATTGAGACACTATCATGGATTATAAAATGGTTCTAGGCATTTGGTATTGGTGCGTTTGAGGATGACGATGATGATATCTATGCACAAGATCACATGTCAAACTATGACAGGGTTTTAGATGGAAAAGATCCTACCAAGTCATTTGGATGGACAGCGCCAAGGCATAATAGAAAAGGTACACATTTTGTAAAACTTTTGTTGGTATCTTGAAGTAGGTGGGGTACCTAAATCTGATAACATTACTGTGAATGTGCATGTACTGGTAATATATCTCAGTAAATCGTTGATTTAGAGGTTTCATAAATATCTCAACATCTTGAAGTCTTCTTCAACATTGTCTAACCTTTGAACCATAGTGAGAAACATGTTTCTACTTATTTAAACTGTCAAATATTATTTGTGTCAATGTGTTTTTTATGTTGTTTTATTATCAACAAAACCTTGATGAACTTTTTTTATTATCTTTAGGAAATATTGCCGTCCAAACTACACATGTTAGCAGGGTTTTAGAAGGTTTCACTCTATCAGATAAACAAAAACCACCAAATAAAGTGAGTTCATTCCATATTAGTCATAATAATACTTCTATGAAGTTACAAATATTATACACCTACAACCGTAACATATGGAGTTTCAACATGAAATAATTTCCAGTATCAGTGTCCAATACAATATAGGATTATAGCAATTATGCAAATTTATGGTATTATTGGATTCCATTTGTCTTTCCGATCCCATATGCTGATGAAAGTAAACTCAACTCAATAATATTAACTGAGAGTAAAGTGTATTAATTATGAAATAAAGTACATAGATGCTCTTTATTGTATATGACTAAAGATACAGAGATACAGCTTTTAGAAGCATTCTTGGTTGCTTGATGATGTATGTGAACAAACAATAGGGTATTGGCATGTATTCCTTGGTTGCACATGATTGAAATAGTATACTAACCAATATGAACTCTTGTCAGTAACCAAGAAAAGGCTTCAATGTAAAAACTGATATGTTTATATCAACATGCATTTCTGTTCTATTTTTGTATATTCTTTATATCCACATTAATAATTCCTTGTAACACATTGATAGATATAGATGTTGGGACAGTGTTAGGTCCATAGTGGTCACCAGTGCATGTAGTACACAATCTGATGTAGTACACTAATTAATATATGATTCATTCTCTGTAGATATTCTCAGCAGTACCACTTGCAGCTGATTTCAAACCATTTCATAGATTTAATAAGATAGAACAGCCAGCTAGGCAAGTAGATAAACTTGGTGGTAGATTCTCACTTAGTGCTAATCAAAGAGCATCTATACTTGGAGAGGAACAATTACCCGGTGAGCATTATCTAGGGTATTCAGATGTATTCTGGGTACCACAGCATAGGCATGGTCAAGGCCACAGGGGCTTGTTACTATGCAGAGCCTAAATAGCAAACACCAAACATAATAAGGATTGACAGTTTTGGGACCAGTGGTGTCACAGTGTTAGAATTTTTCAATTTTAACAAGCCTGCAAGATGTTAAAAAAAAAAGTAGCATGGTTTCTTGGATGGCTTACAGTTCGAACATGTGTGATACAACAAAAAGTTGTTTCTCTCATTTATTTTATATATAACATGCATCAATATAATGAAACTTTCCCATGCTGGATATTTGGAGCTTGCTTTAAGGAAGGAGCCCCTGTGGTCAAGGCCATACCTATTAAATGGTCATACTGATTTTCACTGATTTATTCCATATAATTTTTCAAAATTTTTATCAAGAGCAAATTGGAATTTTGATTCGGTTCAAAGGTTAATAGTAATAATCATTAGTTATGTGATCATACTTAATAATTCCTCACATTTATAACTTGTGTCATGTTGTTTTTTCTTCTACTAGGTCCATCCTCTATTTTTGATATTATCTCAAAAGAAGACAAAGATAAATTGAAATCAAATACATCAGCTGTCACTTCATCTGTTTCCATGCCAACATCAGTTAGTACATCTCGATTTTCCTCCTCATCCACTCCACTCTTCACTGGTAATGTGAGTGATTTCAAACCATTTGTGAATGATCCTGAAAAACAAAGACGATATGAAGAGTATTTACACAGCAGAAAGAGTGGTATTAAAGGTAATAATGTTTAATGAAAGAATGGAGTGTTATTTAAATCTTGTGACGCAATGACAAAAACCACCAGGACTTCCTTATACAAGTGTTAAATAATGGAAAATGCACCCACGAGATTCAGATATAAACCATAATTCAACAACATATGAACAACAAGTTAATTATGCTGACATTTTGATAAATTATTAAATTATCATTTTGCATTGTCCTTAAAATTAACACCCTTTTCTAATGCTTCAGGCACAGTAAGGGATGAAGCATTTGAAATTTTTGTTAGTGAAGAAAACAAAAACAAAAATTGCACACCGATCAGGAGGAAAAATGCATTCTCTAAGACTTTGCAGTATAAAAATTGTTTCACTGTACCACAACACATGAACATAGAAAAATCTTGGTTGATTTTGTAACACGTCTAAAATCAAGCAGCATGTTACACATCTGATTAAAACAACATAAAATAAAGTGAAGAAAAGTGAAACATTACACTAAAAAAATTATATTAATTAATCAGGTTTCATGTTGGCTGACCACTTTCATTGTACTCCATATTATTTCAGTGACTGGCGTCAAAGATTGAAGATACAATTGACTCTGTATAGATTAAGTTTAAGAGCAAAAGACTTAATTCAACCAATCAATCATGACAAATGTAACATTATATCTCCTACCAGATAATGATAACTCTTCTGGCACAATGACCGAGTGGGAAAAGGAACTTGAGAAAGAAGAGTTTGCCCGCTCTGCTGCCCTCTATCAGCCACTGCGAGGTATGATGGCATCACGGTTTACAAGTGCCAAGTACAGTGATGATACTGATACGGTGGATGTACCAAAAGAAGCAGAGGTATTTTAATCATTAAGTGTGCAAATTCTGTCATAGTTAGATATTAGCAATGCAGATAAAAAGATGAGGAAATACAATCTTCAAAATCATGCTATGCCATTGAAAACCCACAGTATAAATAACATCATGTTTCAATGTAAGTTCTACACTTGTGTCAGTCAAATGTCACCACAGCTGCATACACTTATCTGTATTACATATCAACACAGTTGCATACACTTATCTTCCTCACATGTCACCACAGCTTCATACACTTATCTTCATAACATGTCACCACAGCTGCATACACTTATCTTCATCAAATGTCACCACAGCTGCATACACTTATCTTCATCAAATGTCACAACAGCTGCATACCCTTATCTTCATAACATGTCACCACAGCTGCATACCCTTATCTTCATCAAATGTCACCACAGCTGCATACCCTTATCTTCATCAAATGTCACCACAGCTTCATACACTTATCTTAATCACATGTCACCACAGCTGCATACACTTATCTTTATCAAATGTCATCACAGCTGCATACACTTATCTTCATTACATATCACCACAGCTTCATACACTTATCTTCATCACATGTCACCACAGCTGCATACACTTATCTTCATCACATGTCACCATAGCTTCATACACTTATCTTCATCACATGTCACCATAGCTTCATACACTTATCTTTATCAAATGTCACCACAGCTGCATACACTTATCTTTATTACATGTCACCACAGCTGCATACACTTATCTTCATCACATGTCACCACAGCTACATACACTTATCTTCATCACATGTCACCACAGCTACATACACTTATCTTCATCACATGTCACAACAGCTGCATACACTTATCTTCATCACATGTCACAACAGCTGCATACACTTATCTTTATCACATGTCACAACAGCTGCATACACTTATCTTCATCAAATGTCACAACAGCTGCATACACTTATCTTTATCACATGTCACAACAGCTGCATACACTTATCTTCATCACATGTCACAACAGCTGCATACACTTATCTTCATCACATGTCACCACAGCTGCATACACTTATCTTCATCAAATGTCACAACAGCTGCATACACTTATCTTCATCAAATGTCACAACAGCTGCATACACTTATCTTCATCATATGTCACCACAGCTGCATACACTTATCCTCATCACATGTCACCACAGCTGCATACACTTATCTTAATCACATGTCACTACAGCTGCATACACTTATCTTAATCACATGTCACTACAGCTGCATACACTTATTTTCATCACATGTCACCACAGCTTCATACCCTTATCTTCATCAAATGTCACAACAGCTTCATACCCTTATCTTCATCAAATGTCACAACAGCTGCACACACTTATCCTCATCACATGTCACCACAGCTGCTTACTTATCTTAATCACATGTCACTACAGCGGCATACACTTATTTTCATCACATGTCACAACAGCTGCATACACTTATCTTCATCACATGTCACCACATCTACATACACTTATCTTCATCACATGTCACCACAGCTTCATACCCTTATCTTCATCAAATGTCACAACAGCTGCATACACTTATCTTTATTACATGTCACCACAGCTGCATACTAATCTTAATCACATGTCACTACAGCTGCATACTAATCTTAATCACATGTCACTACAGCTGCTTACTTATCTTAATCACATGTCACTACAGCTGCTTACTTATCTTAATCACATGTCACCACAGCTGCTTACTTATCTTAATCACATGTCACTACAGCGGCATACACTTATTTTCATCACATGTCACAACAGCTTCATACACTTATCTTCATAACATGTCACCACAGCTGCATACACTTATCTTCATCAAATGTCACCACAGCTGCATACACTTATCTTCATTACATATCACCACAGCTTCATACACTTATCTTCATCACATGTCACCACAGCTGCATACACTTATCTTAATCACATGTCACCACAGCTGCATACACTTATCTTCATCACATGTCACCATAGCTTCATACACTTATCTTTATCAAATGTCACCACAGCTGCATACACTTATCTTTATCAAATGTCAACACAGCTGCATACGCTTATCTTTATTACATGTCACCACAGCTGCATACACTTATCTTCATCACATGTCACCACAGCTGCATACACTTATCTTCATCACATGTCACCACAGCTACATACACTTATCTTCATCACATGTCACAACAGCTGCATACACTTATCTTCATCACATGTCACAACAGCTGCATACACTTATCTTTATCACATGTCACAACAGCTGCATACACTTATCTTCACCAAATGTCACCACAGCTACATACACTTATCTTCATCACATGTCACCACAGCTACATACACTTATCTTCATCACATGTCACAACAGCTGCATACACTTATCTTCATCACATGTCACAACAGCTGCATACACTTATCTTTATCACATGTCACAACAGCTGCATACACTTATCTTCATCAAATGTCACAACAGCTGCATACACTTATCTTTATCACATGTCACAACAGCTGCATACACTTATCTTCATCACATGTCACAACAGCTGCATACACTTATCTTCATCACATGTCACCACAGCTGAATACACTTATCTTCATCAAATGTCACAACAGCTGCATACACTTATCTTCATCAAATGTCACAACAGCTGCATACACTTATCTTCATCATATGTCACCACAGCTGCATACACTTATCCTCATCACATGTCACCACAGCTGCATACACTTATCTTAATCACATGTCACTACAGCTGCATACACTTATCTTAATCACATGTCACTACAGCTGCATACACTTATTTTCATCACATGTCACCACAGCTCCATACCCTTATCTTCATCAAATGTCACAACAGCTTCATACCCTTATCTTCATCAAATGTCACAACAGCTGCACACACTTATCCTCATCACATGTCACCACAGCTGCTTACTTATCTTAATCACATGTCACTACAGCGGCATACACTTATTTTCATCACATGTCACAACAGCTGCATACACTTATCTTCATCACATGTCACCACATCTACATACACTTATCTTCATCACATGTCACCACAGCTTCATACCCTTATCTTCATCAAATGTCACAACAGCTGCATACACTTATCTTTATTACATGTCACCACAGCTGCATACTAATCTTAATCACATGTCACTACAGCTGCATACTAATCTTAATCACATGTCACTACAGCTGCTTACTTATCTTAATCACATGTCACTACAGCTGCTTACTTATCTTAATCACATGTCACCACAGCTGCTTACTTATCTTAATCACATGTCACTACAGCGGCATACACTTATTTTCATCACATGTCACAACAGCTTCATACACTTATCTTCATAACATGTCACCACAGCTGCATACACTTATCTTCATCAAATGTCACCACAGCTGCATACACTTATCTTCATTACATATCACCACAGCTTCATACACTTATCTTCATCACATGTCACCACAGCTGCATACACTTATCTTAATCACATGTCACCACAGCTGCATACACTTATCTTCATCACATGTCACCATAGCTTCATACACTTATCTTTATCAAATGTCACCACAGCTGCATACACTTATCTTTATCAAATGTCAACACAGCTGCATACGCTTATCTTTATTACATGTCACCACAGCTGCATACACTTATCTTCATCACATGTCACCACAGCTGCATACACTTATCTTCATCACATGTCACCACAGCTACATACACTTATCTTCATCACATGTCACAACAGCTGCATACACTTATCTTCATTACATGTCACAACAGCTGCATACACTTATCTTTATCACATGTCACAACAGCTGCATACACTTATCTTCACCAAATGTCACAACAGCTGCATACACTTATCTTTATCACATGTCACAACAGCTGCATACACTTATCTTCATCACATGTCACCACAGCTGCATACACTTATCTTCATCAAATGTCACAACAGCTGCATACACTTATCTTTATTACATGTCACCACAGCTGCATACTAATCTTAATCACATGTCACAACAGCTGCACACACTTAACTTAATCATATGTCACCACAGCTTCATACACTTATCTTTATCAAATGTCACCACAGCTGCATACACTTATCTTTATCAAATGTCAACACAGCTGCATACACTTATCTTTATTACATGTCACCACAGCTGCATACACTTATCTTCCTCACATGTCACCACAGCTTCATACACTTATCTTCATCAAATGTCACAACAGCTGCATACACTTATCTTCATCAAATGTTACAACAGCTGCATACACTTATCTTCATCATATGTCACCACAGCTGCATACACTTATCCTCATCACATGTCACCACAGCTGCATACACTTATCTTAATCACATGTCACTACAGCTGCATACACTTATCTTAATCACATGTCACTACAGCTGCATACACTTATTTTCATCACATGTCACCACAGCTTCATACCCTTATCTTCATCAAATGTCACAACAGCTTCATACCCTTATCTTCATCAAATGTCACAACAGCTGCACACACTTATCCTCATCACATGTCACCACAGCTGCTTACTTATCTTAATCACATGTCACTACAGCGGCATACACTTATTTTCATCACATGTCACAACAGCTGCATACACTTATCTTCATCACATGTCACCACATCTACATACACTTATCTTCATCACATGTCACCACAGCTTCATACCCTTATCTTCATCAAATGTCACAACAGCTGCATACACTTATCTTTATTACATGTCACCACAGCTGCATACTAATCTTAATCACATGTCACTACAGCTGCATACTAATCTTAATCACATGTCACTACAGCTGCTTACTTATCTTAATCACATGTCACCACAGCTGCTTACTTATCTTAATCACATGTCACTACAGCGGCATACACTTATTTTCATCACATGTCACAACAGCTTCATACACTTATCTTCATAACATGTCACCACAGCTGCATACACTTATCTTCATCAAATGTCACCACAGCTGCATACACTTATCTTCATTACATATCACCACAGCTTCATACACTTATCTTCATCACATGTCACCACAGCTGCATACACTTATCTTAATCACATGTCACCACAGCTGCATACACTTATCTTCATCACATGTCACCATAGCTTCATACACTTATCTTTATCAAATGTCACCACAGCTGCATACACTTATCTTTATCAAATGTCAACACAGCTGCATACGCTTATCTTTATTACATGTCACCACAGCTGCATACACTTATCTTCATCACATGTCACCACAGCTGCATACACTTATCTTCATCACATGTCACCACAGCTACATACACTTATCTTCATCACATGTCACAACAGCTGCATACACTTATCTTCATCACATGTCACAACAGCTGCATACACTTATCTTTATCACATGTCACAACAGCTGCATACACTTATCTTCATCAAATGTCACAACAGCTGCATACACTTATCTTTATCACATGTCACAACAGCTGCATACACTTATCTTCATCACATGTCACCACAGCTGCATACACTTATCTTCATCAAATGTCACAACAGCTGCATACACTTATCTTCATCAAATGTTACAACAGCTGCATACACTTATCTTCATCATATGTCACCACAGCTGCATACACTTATCCTCATCACATGTCACCACGGCTGCATACACTTATCTTAATCACATGTCACTACAGCTGCATACACTTATCTTAATCACATGTCACTACAGCTGCATACACTTATTTTCATCACATGTCACCACAGCTTCATACCCTTATCTTCATCACATGTCACCACAGCTTCATACCCTTATCTTCATCAAATGTCACAACAGCTTCATACCCTTATCTTCATCAAATGTCACAACAGCTGCACACACTTATCCTCATCACATGTCACCACAGCTGCACACACTTATCTTCATCATATGTCACTACAGCTGCATACACTTATTTTCATCACATGTCACAACAGCTGCATACACTTATCTTCATCACATATCACCACAGCATCATACCCTTATCTTCATCACATGTCACCACATCTACATACACTTATCTTCATCACATGTCACCACAGCTTCATACCCTTATCTTCATCAAATGTCACAACAGCTGCATACACTTATCTTTATTACATGTCACCACAGCTATATACTAATCTTAATCACATGTCACTACAGCTGCATACTAATCTTAATCACATGTCACCACAGCTGCATACTAATCTTAATCACATGTCACCACAGCTGCATACACTTACCTTAATCATATGTCACTACAGCTTCATACACTTATCTTTATCAAATGTCACCACAGCTGCATACACTTATCTTTATCAAATGTCAACACAGCTGCATACACTTATCTTTATTACATGTCACCACAGCTGCATACACTTATCTTCATCACATGTCACCACAGCTACATACACTAATCTTCATCACATGTCACCACAGCTACATACACTTATCTTCATCACATGTCACAACAGCTGCATACACTTATCTTCATCACATGTCACAACAGCTGCATACACTTATCTTTATCACATGTCACAACAGCTGCATACACTTATCTTCATCAAATGTCACAACAGCTGCACACACTTATCCTCATCACATGTCACCACAGCTGCTTACTTATCTTAATCACATGTCACTACAGCTGCATACACTTATTTTCATCACATGTCACAACAGCTGCATACACTTATCTTCATCACATGTCACCACAGCTTCATATCCTTATCTTCATCACATGTCACCACATCTACATACACTTATCTTCATCACATGTCACCACAGCTTCATACCCTTATCTTCATCAAATGTCACAACAGCTGCATACACTTATCTTTATTACATGTCACCACAGCTGCATACTAATCTTAATCACATGTCACTACAGCTGCATACACTTATCTTTATCACATGTCACCACAGCTGCATACACTTATCTTCATCACATGTCACCACAGCTGCATACACTTATCTTCATCACATGTCACCACAGCTTCATACCCTTATCTTCATCAAATGTCACCACAGCTGCATACACTTATCTTCATCACATGTCACCACAGCTGCATACACTTATCTTCATCAAATGTCACCACAGCTGCATACACTTATCTTCATCACATGTCACCACAGCTTCATACCCTTATCTTCATCAAATGTCACCACAGCTGCATACACTTATCTTCATCACATGTCACCACAGCTACATACACTTATCTTCATCACATGTCACCACAGCTACATACTTATCTTCATCACATGTCACCACAGCTACATACACTTATCTTCATCACATGTCACAACAGCTGCATACACTTATCTTCATCACATGTCACAACAGCTGCATATACTTATCTTTATCACATGTCACAACAGCTGCATACACTTATCTTCATCAAATGTCACAACAGCTGCACACACTTATCCTCATCACATGTCACCACAGCTGCATACACTTATCTTCATCACATGTTACAACAGCTGCATACACTTATCTTCATCACATGTCACCACAGCTGCATACACTTATCTTCATCAAATGTCACCACAGCTGCATACACTTATCTTAATCACATGTCACCACAGCTGCATACACTTACCTTAATCACATGTCACCACAGCTGCATACACTTATTTTCATCAAATGTCACCACAGCTGCATACACTTATCTTAATCACATGTCACTACAGCTGCATACACTTATTTTCATCAAATGTCACCACAGCTGCATACACTTATCTTAATCACATGTCACTACAGCTGCATACACTTATTTTCATCAAATGTCACCACAGCTGCATACACTTATCTTAATCACATGTCACTACAGCTGCATACCCTTATCTTTATCACATGTCAAATACTTATCTTCATCAAATACATACAGCTGCATACTTCTTCTACAGTAAGTAAATTAACTGCTGTAATAACCTCATAATATGTTCTGCAGTGCATTTAGTAGATTTCGCATAAATTCTTTTTTATTTGCTGTTATTGTTTGTGATCATATAGGGTGATAAAAATGAACAGGTGAAAGCAGCTGAAATGAAGATGTTTGGTAAATTAACCAGAGATGTACTGGAATGGCATCCAGACCGATTATTGAGCAAAAGATTTAATATACCGGATCCTTATCCAGGGTAAGAGTTTTTATATTTCTATCTCCAAAATTTGATGTCTTAATTTTACATTAATTTTGCTTGTAATCAGAGTGATAACCACCAGAGTTTTGTATCAATCAGAGCTTTAGGCAGTAATCACGAGTGTATGTTGACGTTAACATAAGAGAGATGCATATTTCCAAAGTACGACATAGTGAAAGGCGAAGTACAAATACAAATATATCATTGCACGCACTTTGTATGCTAATTTTGTTGATGCCACGATGTTCTATTTCGCACAAACACCGTGATATGTGCTCAGGATTTTTGTAAAATAATAATAATTCTAAATAAATACACATGTGTGCTTGCCAAAATGAACGATTGTTACCACAATCCGTAGTTATCAGACCTTATATAACCATGGAAGCTCCAGACAATGTTCAGCAGTATGTGAAGTAATACTGTGGTGATATGGGTTTTGATCTGTCCTGTCTTACATCACACTGTGGTGATATGGGTTTTGATCTGCCCTGTCTTACATCACACTGTGGTGATATGGGTTTTGATCTGTCCTGTCTTACATCACACTGTGGTGATATGGGTTTTGATCTGCCCTGTCTTACATCACACTGTGGTGATATGGGTTTTGGATCTGCCCTGTCTTGCCCTGTCTTACATCACACTGTGGTGATAGGGGTTTTTGATCTGCCCTGCCTTACATCACACTGTGGTGATATGGGTTTTTGATCTGCCCTGTCTTACATCACACTGTGGTGATATGGTTTTTGATCTGCCCTGTTTTATATCACACTGTGGTGATATGGGTTTTTGATCTGTCCTGTATTACATCACACTGTGGTGATATGGGTTTTTGATCTGCCCTGTCTTATGTCACATTGTGGTGATATGGGTTTTTGATCTGTTCTGTCTTACATCACACTGTGGTGATATGGGTTTTTGATCTGCCCTGTCTTACATCACACTGTGGTGATATGGTTTTTGATCTACCCTGTGTTACATCACACTGTGATTATATGGGTTTTGATCTGTCCTGTCTTACATCACACTGTGGTGATATGGGTTTTGGATCTGCCCTGTCTTATGTCACACTGTGGTGATATGGGTTTTGATCTGCCCTGTCTTACATCACACTGTGTTGATATGTATTTTTGATCTGCCCTGTCTTATGTCACGCTGTGGTGATATGGGTTTTTGATCTGCCCTGTCTTACATCACACTGTGGTGATATGGGTTTTTGATCTGTTGTGTGTTACATCACACTGTGGTGATATGGGTTTTTGATCTGCCCTGTCTTGCATCACACTGTGGTGATATGGGTTTTTGATCTGCCCTGTCTTACATCACACTGTGGTGATATGGTTTTTGATCTGCCCTGTCTTACATCACACTGTGGTGATATGGGTTTTTGATCTGTCCTGTGTTACGTCACACTGTGGTGATATGGGTTTTTGATCTGCCCTGTGTTACATCACACTGTGGTGATATGGGTTTTTGATCTGCCCTGTCTTATGTCACACTGTGGTGATATGGGTTTTTGATCTGTCCTGTGTTACGTCACACTGTGGTGATATGGGTTTTTGATCTGCCCTGTCTTACGTCACACTGTGGTGATATAGGTTTTTGATCTGCCCTGTGTTACATCACACTGTGGTGATATGGGTTTTTGATCTGCCCTGTCTTACGTCACACTGTGGTGATATAGGTTTTTGATCTGCCCTGTGTTACATCACACTGTGGTGATATGGGTTTTTGATCTGCACCCTGTGTTACATCACACTGTGGTGATATGGGTTTTTGATCTGCCCTGTCTTACGTCACACTGTGGTGATATAGGTTTTTGATCTGCCCTGTGTTACACCACACTGTGGTGATATAGGTTTTTGATCTGCCCTGTGTTACATCACACTGTGGTGATATGGGTTTTTGATCTGTCCTGTATTACATCACACTGTGGTGATATGGGTTTTTGATCTGTCCTGTATTACATCACACTGTGGTGATATAGGTTTTTGATCTGCCCTGTGTTACATCACACTGTGGTGATATGGGTTTTTGATCTGTCCTGTATTACATCACACTGTGGTGATATGGGTTTTTGATCTGTCCTGTATTACATCACACTGTGGTGATATGGATATTTGATCTGCCCTGTATTACATCACACTGTGGTGATATGGATATTTGATCTGTCCTGTATTACATCACACTGTGGTGATATGTATATTTGATCTGCCTTGTACTACATCACACTGTGGTGATATGGGTTTTTGATCTACCCTGTGTTACATCACACTGTGGTGATATGGGTTTTTGATCTGCCCTGTCTTACATCACACTGTGGTGATATGGGTTTTTGATCTACCCTGTGTTACATCACACTGTGGTGATATGGGTTTTTGATCTGTTGTGTGTTACATCACACTGTGGTGATATGGGTTTTTGATCTGCCCTGTCTTACATCACACTGTGGTGATATGGGTTTTTTATCTACCCTGTGTTACATCACACTGTGGTGATATAGGTTTTTGATCTGCCCTGTGTTACATCACACTGTGGTGATATGGGTTTTTGATCTGCCCTGTCTTATGTCACACTGTGGTGATATGGGTTTTTGATCTGTTGTGTGTTACATCACACTGTGGTGATATGGGTTTTTGATCTGCCCTGTCTTACGTCACACTGTGGTGATATGGGTTTTTGATCTGTTGTGTGTTACATCACACTGTGGTGATATGGGTTTTTGATCTGCCCTGTCTTACATCACACTGTGGTGATATGGGTTTTTGATCTGCCCTGTGTTACATCACACTGTGGTGATATAGGTTTTTAATCAGCCCTGTCTTACGTCACACTGTGGTGATAGTGGTTTTTGATCTGTCCTGTGTTACGTCACACTGTGGTGATATGGGTTTTTGATCTGCCCTGTCTTACGTCACACTGTGGTGATATGTGTTTTTGATCTGTTGTGTGTTACATCACACTGTGGTGATATGGGTTTTGATCTGCCCTGTCTTACATCACACTGTGGTGATATGGGTTTTGATCTGCCCTGTCTTACATCACACTGTGGTGATATGGGTTTTGATCTGTCCCGTCTTACATCACACTGTGGTGATATGGTTTTTGATCTGTCCTGTCTTACATCACACTGTGGTGATATGGGTTTTGGATCTGTCCTGTCTTACATCACACTGTGGTGATATGGGTTTTTGATCTACCCTGTGTTACATCACACTGTGATTATATGGGTTTTGATCTGTCCTGTCTTACATCACACTGTGGTGATATGGGTTTTGGATCTGCCCTGTCTTGCCCTGTTTTATATCACACTGTGGTGATATGGGTTTTTGATCTGCCCTGTCTTACATCACACTGTGGTGATATGGGTTTTGATCTGTCCTGTCTTACATCACACTGTGGTGATATGGGTTTGATCTGCCCTGTCTTACATCACACTGTGGTGATATGGGTTTTGGATCTGCCCTGTCTTACATCACACTGTGGTGATATGGGTTTTTGATCTGCCCTGTCTTACATCCCACTGTGGTGATATGGGTTTTTGATCTGCCCTGTTTTACATCACACTGTGGTGATATGGGTTTTTGATCTGTTGTGTGTTATATCCCACTGTGGTGATATGGGTTTTTGATCTGCCCTGTCTTACATCACACTGTGGTGATATGGTTTTTGATCTGCCCTGTCTTACATCACACTGTGGTGATATGGGTTTTGATCTGTCCTGTCTTACATCACACTGTGGTGATATGGGTTTTGATCTGCCCTGTCTTACATCACACTGTGGTGATATGGGTTTTGGATCTGCCCTGTCTTACATCACACTGTGGTGATATGGGTTTTGATCTGTCCTGTCTTACATCCCACTGTGGTGATATGGGTTTTTGATCTGCCCTGTTTTATATCACACTGTGGTGATATGGGTTCTTGATCTGCCCTGTCTTACATCACACTGTGGTGATATGGGTTTTGATCTGCCCTGTCTTACATCACACTGTGGTGATATGGGTTTTGATCTGTCCTGTGTTACATCACACTGTGGTGATAGGGGTTTTTGATCTGCCCTGTCTTACATCACACTGTGTTGATATGGGTTTTGATCTGTCCTGTGTTACATCACACTGTGGTGATAGGGGTTTTTGATCTGCCCTGCCTTACATCACACTGTGTTGATATGGGTTTTGATCTGCCCTGTCTTACATCACACTGTGGTGATATGGGTTTTTGATCTGTCCTGCCTTACATCACACTGTGACTGTGGTGATATGGGTTTTTGATCTGTCCCGTCTTACATCACATTGTGGTGATATGGGTTTTTGATCTGTTCTGTCTTACATCACACTGGTGATATGGGTTTTTGATCTGTTCTGTCTTACATCACACTGTGGTGATACGGGTTTTTGATCTGTCCTGCCTTACATCACACTGTGACTGTGGTGATATGGGTTTTTGATCTGTCCCGTCTTACATCACATTGTGGTGATATGGGTTTTTGATCTGCCCTGTCTTACATCACACTGTGGTGATATGGTTTTTGATCTGCCCTGTCTTACATCACACTATGGTGATATGGTTTTTGATCTGTCCTGTCTTACATCACACTGTGGTGATATGGTTTTTGATCTGCCCTGTCTTACATCACACTGTGGTGATATGGTTTTTGATCTGTCCTGTCTTACATCACACTGTGGTGATATGGGTTTTTGAACTGCCCTGTCTTATGTCACACTATAGTGATATGCAAGTTATGCATGTGATGACATGTCATATTCCATATTTGGACGTTGCATTACATCATAGTTGTACTCTATCAGAGTCTTAATCTATTGCATTCCATCATCCTTGAATCTACATATGACATTAAACTTGGTGATGAGTATGTCACATATAATATGGAAAATCTTATTTTGCCATCCCTTCACAGTACATCAAGTTCACAAACAGAGAGGTTTAGATTATGCACAGAAATATTAATAATGTTCTTGAGTACACCAAGTATATTGACCAAGGTCACACAAAATATAATAAATAGCTCCCTCAATCATAAAAAGTCATTCTTTACAGAACACTTGTTTTTCTGAACCTCTGTGGTCACATTTCCATTTTAGGATTGTGACTTGGTCGCTTTGTTTGGTTATAGCCTAGAGCAAGATTAGATTAGTTTCTAGTTGTTTCTTGTTTTACAAGCTACTTATATGTTGGATCTTCCTTACATACACTATGCATGTTTTGGTTATGAGTTGGTGGTAGGCTCTGTGTGTTCTCATTGTCTTATCAATAGATGACCTTGAAACCCAGAGGTCATTCACTCTGATTCAGAAAGACATTTAATGATTATATGTTAAACATTGAAGCCATTGAATAATCGTTCTTTTACGGTACAGTGGTTGGGTGATAGTGGACGGTGAACATGACAAGCATTCTGCGTATTGGTGCAGATACAATGACGACATAATAGAGTTGATCAGTGGAGCATACGATAAATCAGTATGGGTGTTCTTGCCCTGGTGCCAAAAGTTCAAACATTATGTACTGCCAGCCAATATCCTTAGTTTCTATTGACTGAGATTTGAGATGGCATACTACTTTTTAATCACAAAGTATATTTGTCTTCTCTTTAAGGTTTTCCAACTAACTAGCATGACACAATTCCTATTACTGTAAGCATTTGAACACCATCATTCAAAATTTTTTGCAAATTTCTACTTTAATATTTTTCCATATGTCTGCAAGTCAAGTCAGATTGAAAAATATCTTTGAAAAAAATGGAGAAATTTATTTTGCGAAAAGTGAAAAAAGTTTACTTTGGTACTTAAAGGATCGAAGGATAATTTGATGTTTTTAGTGTCTTCTTGATTTTTCTCTGACATGTCAATACAGATTCTATTCTAGTAATCTATTGTACATTACATTGATTTTTAATAATTAGTCTTATTATACAGCGTGCCATAATTTTGCGGTATTTTACGGGGTATTTTCATCCTACCATATTAGGAAATTTGAATTCCCAAAATTGAATGATTATGCGCGTAAGCGTCCTCTAATAATAATAACAAACATGGCTGCCACTAGGGTTTGGCCGGACTCCGCACAAGGCATTTTGGCATTTCCATGGTGTATCCTTGGAAGGAAAAGATGTATAATAATAAGGTTATTACGAGAATACCTCAAAGTATGCACTCAGACAGTATGACGGGCATCGACCGACCTCCGCTTTGATATTCTCACCTAGAGAGGAGTGTAACATGCGAGATCAACAGGTTGTACTGGTAGCATTTCCAATAGAATTTACCTTTTATAGTCATTGTATAATATTATAGTTATAGGAAAACATAGTTGCTTGAAATATACATAAATTTTAGAGACATTTCGTTTTGTTCATTCAACCTTGTGTGATGTAGCTATCAACATTCCTGAATTGGCTCGAGAGTTTTATTTTATTTTGTTAATTCTTCAAACTATTGCTCCTATTGTCTGACCTGCTGAAAAGCTCTATTGTCAACATGTCACGACTGTTGATGTATAACCAGTGAACCAAGATACTGCCCTCTGTGGTTGAGTAAAAGGTTATATTCATAGTAAATTTCTAGTGTGCAGTGATAAGTACATGATTTGTGCCTCTATTTCATATTATGAAATTCTTTAATAAATCACCTATCTTTGTACTGTACTGTTCTATGCATACCACATATTTGCTATGTCCTTGAATGTTATTAAGGAGAGACTGTGAGACTGGCACAAGTATATACCAGTGTCCTGAGAGGCATTCATGTGTGGCACGTGCCCTGAAGTAACAAAGGGAATTCTACTAGACAAAGATACTGATGAATTGTGCTCTAGGCTGAACTATTAAAGTGTCAAAATCTTCCTATGAACATTAAGTTCAAGCATATACATAGTACCACATAGTTTCACAATAATTTTTCTGTGTTGATAATATTTACTACAGCTTAGAGTGTTTAATGTTAAAGAATGATGACGTAGCAGTATTTACTTGTCCTTAAATAAAGAAAAATATTCCAAACTAAGGTTGTCCTATTCTCATTGACTAGGACATCTAAGTCATCAATCATATTGTTGTGTTCTTGTAAAGTACTTGGCTGACCTTTCACACCCATGGCATTCCATTACACTTATCTTTTGTCACTATATCTGCCTACCTTTCACTGTTCTGAGTGCCTTCTATAGTGATCTTTTTAGTTCCTTTGTAATTCCATGCATCGACACAATAACGCCCACACTGTGACCCTCATAGGTTACGAATGTTCAGTCTGTGATATTATGGAGTTACAGAGTTATAGTTTTTTTAGCTTATTGTGAAACACTATGAAACATACTCTAATAATATACAGAATAAGAAATTTGTAGCAGTCATTATCTTGAGTACTGGTTTGCAGTGGTATTTAAATTCACATTACAGACTACAGGGTTCTCTCTAGAGCATTATAGAGTGTGCCCCCCCCCCTCCCTTCTTTATTTTTATATTAACAATTGAGCTTAATTATCATAACAATAAAGGCAATAAACGCAGTCCCTGAGAACACTGGACTAGTTAAATTTCTACCAACTTGTCCTGAAAAGGTTCTATATATATATATACCTACCATCGATAACAAAGCGAAAGCTGCATCAGACTCATGATTGGTAGTTCGGATTCTACATGCATGTGTATGCTACAGTTTGGATTTCAGGTTAAGTGTGTGTATTGTGAACGTTATAGACATTCTGCAATAATAGCAATATCATGGTCACAGAAACAGTAAAAAATATCACCAGATAATCAACTTAAATTGAGAGACCAAATTGCATTTTGAGGTATATAATCACAGATGAGGAACGATAAATTGACATTGGATAAAAGATGCACAGTGCTGTTTTCCCAAGATAGTAAAAGTTGATCGTTTATGATCATGACAACTGTTCCATAACAGAGCCAACAAATATGGAAAGCTGTATTTGTTATTGTAGCTTATCACATTGTCTAGCTGCCCTTATGTTCATGTTCTATTTACACCATGATATAATCACAGTTATTTGTAATTATTCACTTCATATTCAGGAACTTACGATTTAATTGCCTGAAAAGTCCTATTATTTCATACTACAGAAGATTATTCTTACAAACTATCACTTTTATTATACATGTATCAACCTACATGGTAGTAAGTTGAGTAAGTAAACTATATGTAAACATCTAATTCAGCTTTAGATTAGACCATGGACTTACTAACACATGATGAACCACTCAGTTAAGAGGATTAAAAAAAGCACTTGAGAAAGTTTACTTTTGGTATTATAATGTGTTAAAATCCTCTTCAAATGTTGACTTACCAATAAACATTCAGATAAAACATGATAAAACAAGATCAAAGTAATTGGATGAGTCTTGCTGTCATTAAAAGGGGTGTGTACGTCACATGAAAAATGTTATTTTTCATACCATTTACCAATTTCAATGCGCATTTAAAAACAACGACTGAGACGCATGCGCAGTTCCCCCCACGTAACAGCTGACCTTTTCAAACACCAATCGACAGAAGATCAACAGAAGTTTGTTGATGATTGGGTGAGTTACAGTACTTTTTGTGGTTTTTGAAATTTTAGCTTTAATTTTTTATTGTATGATATTTCAACTATACCTTGATTTGCGACAAATGAGTTTAATATCAGATCCGAATTTTTATTAATCCTGTTTTTTACCGTGGTTGATGTTAGTGATAGCACAAGATAGCAGGGTATTGAGCTCCACTAGGTGCGCGTCGCATCTTTGCTGCGGAAAATAATGATTATTTTTGTAATTTTTTGGTAAAAAGTGATATTTTCGAATTCTTGTTGAAAACAAGTCTGATTGCTTTGATACTATACATATTGTTCATTTTCTATTGATATATTCAGTTCTTTAATTGAAATATGTATTGCTAACAGTGGAGCTATCTCAGCCCATAGGCTGCTTGTATAAAGATGATTTATTGAGGGAATATTTATCATTGTTTCTAGTTTTATTATCTACTAATTTGGTTTACTATATTCGAAGCACCTTTTCAATAGAAGTGTAAACCAGAAACCACATTTGTTGTACGGTGAATCATTAAAATTAATTGACAACAGAAACACCTCTGTAATTTAAGTGCATGTGTCACTAATGAAACAAATACACTACTTCAAATACAGTTACAATAATTATCCATACTCAGCAGTGGCAACAACACTGTTACCATACTCGATGGTCACAGGGCCGGTAAAGCATAATAACATAATGATTTACCAGTTCCAGTGCGACTAACAACAAACACATCAGTCTAGGAATTAAGTATAGCTTGAATAGCTTTGGTCTGAATATCTGTGAGTTGTATGATGTCTTGATATTGTCGCTTTATTGCCTCAATATTCAAGCCAACACAGCTTGGCCAAGCACTAGCTTTGATGAAAGAAGCAATCTGATTGGCTGTTAATAATCTGTGAGGGCACTGTCATATACATATATTCCTAATGAAATACCTCAAGGTGACCATATGATAACCTGAATGTGCCAAATGACTCTGAGAACTGCTGAGTAAAACTGCATGCACAAAGACAGTATAGATGTATGATAAAAGTAATAACTATAATTTTTTGGGTAAAAGAGTATGTTCTGAATCCAATAAATCTCACAACTAATTCCTAATGTGACATATATGAAAGCTGTTTTCAATAAAAATATGTACAAAAATTTTTATATCAAAAATTATATTATCAGTATGACAAAATTGCTGCTATGACAACACATTGCCCAGTTTGGAGGAGATATTTAACAATAAAATACAAGTTTTTTATTCAGAGCACACAGGTCTTTGTTTATTACACAGAAACGGTGAAATAGGTATTTTCACTAAAATTAGATTAAGTGTTCACTGACTATGAATTGAATAGGGTAGACATCGGAGGCCGAAATCTAGTCTCAAACCACAGTCCCCCTTTAACAAAGAAAATGCAATCACAGTAACCATAAAAGAACTGCATTTTTTCACAGCATGAACAAAACTTCGATTGGCCCTTCTCAGATTTGTTCATATCTTCAAATTTCTATTTTTGATGAATATTTTTGTATTTTTTGGTAAAAATTGTTATTTTCGACTTCTTCTTAAAAAAGGCTGTCCCAATTGCTTTGACCCATATTTTATATGTAGTCACCTTGACTTGACCTTAGTCATTTGTTCATTTTGTGATGACACTTTCAATTCTCTAATTTTAAAGGATATGTTTGTGATTATTGGTAAAAAATGCTATTTTCAACTGTCTGTCAAACCATCTATAGATACATATCACAGATAAATTCTCATACTTTTGAATATGCTATGAAATTCCTGCAACATTTACTGTACTATGTGTCAATGCAGTACCCATGTTGACTATTTGAAATTTGTAGTTATTGTTCTCATAAAATTTGCATATTGAAATTTTGCCAGGTGGACCCTTATATGTAAGATTTGCATATGAATATTTATTATCTAACTCCAGATAACTCAATAGCTGGCGTGTCTGTCACATGATTCATTGTGTGATCTTTGAATCCAGCCTTTTCGGTTTCTTGTGATGTCTTGTGATCTGTATAAAGCTTTCAGACAATTTATGAGGAGAACAAAGCCAATAAACATACTAGAACAATCAGGCCCGTAGTTTGGGGGGGTTCGGGGGGTTTCGGTTGAACCCCCTAAATTTTGGAAGTGAATAGATTTATGATCGTAGATTAGAACATAATAAAACAAACAGTATTAATTAAAATAATTATCATTGTTTAAATCACTTGACTCCGTGAGGTAACTATCAGAGTAATGTAATGAGTAATGCATAGTAATGAGCATTTAGGTGGCAACGAGCTTTAAATGTCAATCGTGAAGTTATGCCGTCTCAGCTCAACAGCAGCCAACCAAAACAGGTTGTTATAAATAGGCAAGCTTTTATTCGGTTTTTCCCGCGATGGTGTAATGAAGATCGCGTTCAAGCACCTGATGTTAAATATTAAAACAACATTGAAACAATAATGTAATGGTAGTCACTTTCTGAATGATGTGGTGGTCCTGAATAGGGCAGTTTGTCTTGTGCTAATGTTCGCTCAGTTAGTAAAGTGTGGAGATCGAACGGGATTGACACGACAACACCACACTGTACTTTCCTAGTTTGGTTCATTAGTTTTGTATTCTTCAAGTTAATGATGGCATATATACCTTTTTGTTCTAAGTGTTTCAGCCAAATTTAGTCAACTTATTGTAAGTACGTGTAGCCTCTGTTATTGGACAATAGTGTACAGCTACGGGTTGATCATATCATTAAAAAAATGCCGAAGATTTATCATCACGAGTTGTATAGGTCGAAGAGCTTCTTGCAGCCAACAATTTACCCCCACAGTGTTGCTTCAGCACTGAAACTATGCGATGAATCATAAATTGCAAACATAATTTTTTTTACACGTTTTTTTTTGATGTCTCAGAAAATTTACTATATTTTTAGTGGGTTCATAAAAGGAGTTGTAGTCATTGAAGTCTATTGAGACCGCTTCTAAACTGCCACTATATGCATATTATTTTACCACCCTCTAAAAACAGATTTACAGTGAACCAAATATATTTACATACTGTAAGAAACTTGGTAGTATGCCATTGGTTAGTGCATTTAATTTGTTTGATGCGATCATTGTGCCAACTATTTCTTATGGTAGCGATATGGGGGTACGTAAATTCGGAAATCGAGAGGATACAGATAACATTTTGCAGATATCTACCCGGTACTTAGCATTAATAGTTGTACAAACAATGTAGCGATGTTAGACGAATGTGGAAGGCTATGCACTTTTCTACCCATTACATTTTGTAAGATAGGCTGAGGCCCTGTACAGAAATAAAATTACATAATACAAAATTGACTAATATTAAAATGAATAATTGTAGACTTGTAGAATTGTAGATTTCGACATGAAATCGTGTCACTTTTATGTGGCACTAACATCTGCGAAGAGCGAAAAAACTCGTAAGTAGCCTTCTACCTTAAAATACTTAGACAATAATGCTAAGATAAGTACAGTCTTGTCTTTTTTGTGTACAACATTTTGCCGTAGTGAATCAATGGTGTGAATGTGTTTGAGGAATGGCTCAGGACCCCTTCTCTAAAATGGTAAAATAGTTCAAAGATGTTATGTGAAATATCTTACCAATAAAATTTAATTTAAAACCGATAATATAAAAATGTCTGTAACAGAGCTCAAAAACACTTTTTGAATATTATAAAATTCACACATTTCACATCAAATGTATAATTGTTGTTTTCGAACCCCCTATTCAAAAGTGCTGGCTACGGGCCTGACAATTAATGAAAACAATGAGATTTGAATTGAGAGAATGAGTAAAATTCGAAAACAGGACATTTAGTGTATATATTGTCTGGCATGGGAACATTCTGATTGGCCAAGCAGACCTACCTGGTTACCGGTAATTCCTAATACTGGTATTACCGGTAGTAGTGTATCCGCTTATGTAAATTACAGAGATGTTCCATAAGTAATACTTTAATGTGGACCTCTGTCAGATTTGTTCATTTCACATTGAAATCTTCAGTTTTCTATTTAAGTAAATAGTTTTATTATTTTTAGTAAAAAATGCAATTTTCTAATTTCTATTGAAAACTACTATCTCAATTGCTATGATACCTGGTATATAGGTACTAAGGATGTCAGATTTGTTAATTTTTGACTCCCGTGTGCGAAGCACAAAAGGGAGTCTTTGCAGTTACCCTGTCTGTATGTATGTATGTATGTATGTATGTATGTATGTATGTATGTATGTATGTCACTTTTTTTGTTCCACCGTTATCTCAAGAACCACTAATCAAATTTTTGTGAAACTTGATACATAGATGCTCTGGGATAATGCGCAGAGTTGATTAGGTTTTGGTAAAAATCTATGAATATTAATTACCTAATTTGCATGATAATTAGCTGATTTTTAGCTCTTCCAAGACTGTTCCACTGATATCTGAAGAACCACTCATTAGATTTTGATGAAACTTGGCACATGGATGCTCTGAACTAGTGCGCAGATTTGATTAGTTTTGGGTAAAAATCTATGAATATTAATTATCTAATTTGAATGATAATTAACTGATTTCAAGCTGTTCCATGACTGTTCCACTGATATTTGAAGAACCACTCATTGGACTTCAATGAAACTTGGCACATGGATGCTCTGAACTAATGCGCATATTTGATTAGTTTTGGGTAAAAATCTGTTAATATTATTAATTACCTAATTTACATAATGATTAATCAATTTTCGGCTTTTTCACTGATATCTCAAGTACTAATCATAACATTTCAATATAACTTGGTACATAGATGTCATATGACACTGCACAGACCTGGTAGTGTTTAGGGTAATATCAGTACATATTAATTACCTAATTTGCATAACTAATTAATTTTCAGCTTTTGATATTTCGAGTAGTAATGATCACATTTCAATGAAACTTGGTACATAGTTACTTGAGGACTGTGCAGAGACCTAATTAGTTTTTGGGTAAATATTTGTGCATATTAATCACCTTATTAGCATAATTAGTTAATTTTCAGCTTTTCACCTGATATTTCAAGTACTACCGGTAATCATCACATTTCAATGAGACTTGCGACATTTTCTAGGACTATGCAGAGACCTGATTAATTTTGGAATAAATAATTGTGCCTATTAATTACCTAATTTGCATAATTAGTTAATTTTTTGCTGTTCTATGGCTGTTGCACTGATGTCTACAAACCACTCATTGAATTTCAATGAAACTTTTAAAGAGTACCCATCACATTTCAATGAACCTAGGACTATACACCATATTAGTTTTTGGTAAATATGTATGCTTCTTAATCACTTAATTAACATAATTAATTAATACTGATATCTCAAATATTGATCATCACATTTGAATAAAACAATAGACAGCCTGATTAATTTTGGGTTAAAATCTGTTCATATTAACTCTCTAATTAGCATAATAATTAATATTTTTTGGGTTCTAATCACATTTCAATGAAACTAGGTACATTGTGCAGACCTTATTAGTTTTACACTTAAATCTGTTCATATCAGTTACCTGATTTACATAATTAGTTTTCAGCTATTCCATCAATATCTCAAGTACAAGTAATTTTGAATTAATTTTGACTGTGTCTTCAATACTCTCAGCACACGGGAGTTCTTTCTAAGCTTTCTTTGATTTAATGATATCTTCAATTGATATCTTCTATTTTTAGTGAAGATATTTGTTGACCCTTGCTTTGATATTTGGTATGCATAAACCTTTCATAGACTTCCATGAGATTTATAACCAGATGATAACAGTTGCAATTCACATGGCAACAGCCGTATAAACTGACATGGATGTGATATGGCACGAGTATTGTAATAGTAAGGATAGCAAACAGCTAACATCTCATCATACAAAACATAATCAACTTTATTTTAAGGAAGACAGAGGAGCTATTTCTATTGTGTATTCACACATCAGCTTTTAACAACCTTATGTCTGTGTTGGCGGTCGTGGGAATATGGTTATTTTATGTGCTTTTCAGAATTGATTGCCATTTATGTTTTTGAGAGACTGAGATTCGCAAGAATGATTTTGAGACATAAATGTTTTGCTGAATATAGACTAATAATTTGAGAATTAAACTCTCATGGTTTTGTATGTTTGACTGACTATAACATTAAGTTACCATCATATGTAATTCAGGCATGTAGGAAACTTACATGGACCCTCTATGAGATTTGCAATCAGGTGATAACAATTGTAATTTCCATGGCAACAACCATATAAACTCCCATGGTTATCAAGAGTATTGTGGTAACACTTAGTATGGTAAATAACTAATATCTCATCATGCAAAACATTATCAACTTTGTTTTGAGGAAGACACTCTACAAAGACAGAGGAGCTATTTTGACCTTGAGGTCATTTGTTTTATGAGGTACTGGCCAGGCATGTAAAAACACTGATTTACTGTCACTGAACTGTGACACCCTGAAGGACATTATTACATGGGGCAGGGGTTCTTTTTGTCATTGTTGTTAACAACATTTTTGTTACCAGGATAGCTTGAATATTTTTTTCCAGTCCAGTGATTCTCATATCTGGATATACCCCCCCCCCCCCCCCCCAGTATTACTGAATGGTATCAAAGTTTAGGCAAAGGTATGAGTGGTAATGCAGCTTTAAAATTCAAAATCTAAGTGAAGTAGAAGGAACCAGGTTCAGGTTCCTGATTTTTTTCTACTTTTTTCAATCATATTAACCAAGATTAATATTTTCTATAATCCTGTTTTTTTGTCTTATTTTATTTTGGCATATTATGAAGATACATGTATGTCCTTCAATTTACTTATTAAGTTATTTTCTTAATCCAATATTCAAAGTTGACATTCTGGATCTGTCTGTAACTGTGTTCCAATCCATGTTTGTTAATTTTTTATCAGAACTGATATTTTTGCTCCTAGGGTGGTCATCTACATTATTTATTAGTTTATATATATATTTATTATTTGAATGAATGTCTTGTTTCATTTGACATTCAGTGTGTCATATTTGGTTCAGAGTAAATTGATGTACAAAATAAAAATAGCATGTTATGTCTATTTCAGGGCATTTTGCCATTGTTTCCTAGGGCAAGAATGTATCTCAAAATTCTGCGGCAAAAATAATATATATTGTCTTACAAGATAGTTGTTATCGTCTCAAAGTATTGACATTTACAAAATTTGTGTGGGTTTTAATGAGGAGATGTGTTTACATTGTGCTGATTCATTTTATGCATATTATTTGACTGTTTTTGTAAGACAGAAAACAAAAGAAATCAACATTCTATTAACTAATACCAAAATGATTAAAAACAGATAGACTTTAACACAAAATATTGTCACTGCTACAGTGGTATATACTAAAATATGCAAAAATATCAAAAAACATGCAATTTGTATTCTACCTTAAATAACCTGGAGAGAACACTGCATAGATTGCTGACAAATATTTGTCTGTTTGCATCTCAAATGTCATGGCAAAGTCTGATAATGTTTTTGCCATGGTAAGTTGGTTTTTAAGTTGATTTGAATCACCATGATGACTGTAAAAAGTAGCTTAATAGTTGTATGGTCTTATACATACCGGTACAATGGAGAAAAGTCTGAATAATGGTGACACTATAACTATTTTTGCACAAAGTTATGTATGTGTATACAGTTGATATGGCAATCGTTTAATTGTTATATATCAATGTGATGTCCTGGCGTTTCTGTAGTTTTTGTGGTCAATAATATCTAACCTTACTTTTTGAGCAATTATATTATTTTCTCCACAAGGTTACCATTTGTGCCCCAGTTTTTCACATTTTCTCCAGTCTGTATTTACTTTCTATCCAATCTATACACCCACCTGCACCCACCCACACACAATTTCAACAAAAGAACTATTGTGTATATATGCGTGGGATGATATATTGGAACTTTCTGCATAATTAGGTAGGTGAGAGGAAGTTTTTATGAAAATCCTACAATTACATTTGTGAAGCAAGAATATTATATGAATGGAAGGGTGAGGGCTCTGACAGGTACCTATATGTTATAGGAGGGTTATAGGGGCAATGACAAGTACATGAATCAAAGGTTATGGGGGCAATGACAGATACATGCGTGGGTGGGATTTAGGGAGAAATGGGTGGGCATGCTGCTTGCTTTTACTGATGAGGTGTTGAAAAGGAAAAGCTTGTAAACTGATCAAATTAATTAATCATAATTGTTTGACAAATGTCAGTCAGAAATGACTTTACACTATTTAGTATCGTACTACCGGTATATACCATATGTTCTAAGTATAATAAATATGAAACACAATTGTTTGGCAAGAGGCAAAAAGACAGAAATTATCTAATTAAAACAATACAATCAAAACAATCGAATTCCAAAGAAAAAATTACAGAAGTGTTAAATGATGACAACAATGGAGCAAATCACAAAAATTGTGCACATATAGGCAGTTTAAATCAGATCTCTCATTAAAAAAATACACACCACAGATCTCTGTTAAATGGGGTATTTTCATCCTACCATATTAGGAAATGCGAATTCCAAGAATGGAATGATTATGCATGTAAGCGTCCTTCAATAATAAAAACAAGCATGGCTGCCACCAGGGTTTGACTGGACTCCACAAAAAGAAGTTCGCTGATTCTGTTCTAAACTTTTTAGATTGTGGCATTCCCATGATGTATAGTAATAAGGTTATTACGAGGATACCTCAAAGTATGCATGAAGACTGCTACTCTTGGTGGTAGTAGCAAATATTCAAGTGAATTGACCTCCACTACGCGTTGGTCAATACTCTTGCTGTACTGTTCCCATACTAACTACAGTACATAGTACACACATCCTACAAAATGTCCTACTAGTATTTGAAATGCAATCTTTACAAACATAACAGAAACATTTTCATAAATAAGCTTAAAATTCTTCTAAACAACAAAACAGATGAAGAAAACTAACATACATTCTGAGACACATTTTATATATATATTTTTATAAATGTCATTTCAATGTTTGTTTGTTTTTTTGCATTGTTATTCATTTACACTTACTTTCCTTCATATCAATATCCAAATACTTCTTTACTTACCGGTACTTACCATATGCTTCTTATTTTATGATACTGCCATTTGTTTGTTTACACTTTGTCTTGATCTAAAGTGTTTGAATGTCTCCCTTGGTTAGAAAATGTATGTCACATTTATATCACTTTTCTTTGTTTACATTGGACAAAGCAAAAATGTAACATGTGACTGAAACAAAATCCCATCACTGAACGTGCTGGTATTAGGAGTAGTGGGAAAAGATTTAACAAGCAGTGGGTATGGATCACTGTTTTTTTTAAGGACTGGTGAACCAGCTACTGTGATTTGATATTGCATAGCTCAATTGGGGAGTACATGTACATTTAGAGTTAGGGTTAGAAAATCAGCATGCGCAAGTTACACATCTCGCCTTCATTAAACCAGTGTTCCGAAGATGATGAGTTTTAAATTTAGCAATTTAGCATGCAATTTTTAAACTGTATAATACTTTTATTTTAGCTGGAATTAATTTTCACTGAAAATGACATTTATTTTTTTGATGAGTGAAAATAAAGCACATTTACAGTACATTTAGTTTGTCTCCATATGCATTAATTGGTATCTATTACACTAAGAAAATGGATCAAGTCCATACTTGCTCTTGTTGAGTAACATGTCAGTTCCAACACCCACCTACATACACAACAATACCTGCCCATTGTACCACATATTGTCTGGCACTTATAGTCAATATGTCGGATAATGTTACCGTGATAAAACAAGACGTATTTTCTTTTGAAATCAATTGAATGAGTTTTATAATGGAACAGACAAGCATCGTTTTCCAGATGGATGAATATATACTATGTAAGGTTATTATGAGAATACCACAAAATATGCATAAAAGCAATGTGGTGATATTTTGCAGAGATGTAGATGTAATAAGATGTGAATTGCTTACATTGGATGAATTGAACTGCCAGGTGTTTTGTAAATGAAATTTCTGTAAAAATATCTTCCTATAATTCTCCTTATTAGTACTGTAAAATCTGTATTAGAAGCCATGGCTTCTATTAAAATGGTACAATGCAACAGAAGGGATGCGGTTTCTATTAGAGCATCTACACATATGAGAAATGGTGAATGTTTGGTTCTCAATTGTACAAAAAGAATGGGTAAGACTTTGGGTGCGACTATTAGGGATGCAGCTTCTAATACAGATTTTACGGTAGTAGTACCGTATGTAAACTTTAGTGTGTCAAAGTTTTACATGTTCAAGCTTAACAAGGTGTTATAGATGCTTAACATCCTGCTCCCTATTAAAGGGCACGGCGGCCATTTTCATGGCCACCCCAAGGTATGTACGACCTAGAAATAGTGCCGTATGAGAGTACCAAGTTGCGAGTCGCAAGTAGCAAAATATGCCATATGCTAGTGGTAAAAACGGCATATGCAAGTGGTAAAATGTATCGTTTGCTAGTAGCAAAAAAGCCCTATGCGAGGGGTAATACAAAGGCTTGTAACGTTTGCTTATAATATAACAACGTACGTTCAATTGTGTTTTATCACAGTAAAATCAAATATTTACCATGGTTATGAAATGATGTGTACATGGTTGGTTAAGATTGGCATGATGCTGTTAAGGTTTTTATTTTAGGGGCGATTCATATATAAAAATAATGGTAGCAAATGAATGTCAACGCGATCTAGCCGAACATATATTTACGAAGAACTACATTTGCCCTCAACAACATTTGTGTGTGGTCCATATGACTTTGGAATGCCTTTCCAAATGACATTAAAAAAGTAATGTTGCGGTCAATTTTAAAATTATGCTAAAAACGCATTTGTTCGAAAGGGCTTATAAGTTACCGTATATTATTATACCTTGTACCTCTTACAGCCAATCAGATTAGCTGATTTGGCGGTTGATATATTCGCATATTGACTTCTCAGCGATCAAAGAGGTAATATTTGGCTTCTGTGTTTGTGCAGACGTTATGATTGATCTAAAAAATGCTGATTCATCATTGAGGTTTGTTGGCGTTTCCTGAGAGAATAACCTGTAATTTATGAACTGGTCGAACGACTTTAACATTCATGGAACTATGGTGTTATATTTTGTTTTATTTAGGTCTGATTGATCCCCAGTGTAGTGTGCTGTTTTTGTTTGTGTGCGTGCGTGCACATCATGTATAAACATCACAGCTTCTGAAATGTTAGGCAGTCATCCGTAGCTAGTTGATAACTACAAAAATCTTAAATGTAACAGTAAGGGATCATTGAATATAAATACATACGAACCATTGGAAATATGATGAAACAGCTACTTGTGAATGGAGAACATTCTAGGTGTTGTCATTGAAAACTTATGATAGATCTTGCAATGAAGCCTTTTACAAACTGTTTTATTTGGTATAATAATACAAATATTGGCCCTAGCCTCGGTTGATGGTCAACAATACTCTCTTTGGGTTGACAAATCTGTATATCGACCTTGGCCCAGGTCAGTAGTTCAATAATATTTGATTGTCTTGCTTAATTTCTTTATATTTTCTGATTATTGAGTTTAGTATTCAAGAATGCAATTTCAAATTCATGTCAAATATAGTGTGACATTGGATATGCAAATAGGTGTTTTTAATTTCCAAATGTTGAAGGCAAAGTCATAACAAACACTGCTGGCAATTTTCCTAAAAATATTGCAATGTGAGGGGTATTGACAGGAAAATAGTAGTTTTCCTGATCAGTTTATTTTGGGGTCTATTGTAATTTTGTGCTAGTATCTATACAAGACTTTCTTTTCTTTTAAGGCGATCATGTAACCCCTTATGTGTTGCGTATTTACTAAACTTAAACAAAATTTGTGAAAATGTATCTGCAAAACCAATCGGAGACTTGTTAAAAAAACAAAATGTCAACCAGTCAGCCATTTTGAATCAAACTACAAAACAAAATGACGTGCATTAGTGAAACGTCAATACCATGTTTGAATGAAATCAGGCAAGGCATACTTGAGAAAAAATGTTTGATTACATGTCCAAATGTTGTCAAAGGTCACAACAAAACAAATCAACTTGCATTTGTAGTCTATTATAACTTGTCTTTGTACCAACTTTGAACAAAATCAGTCCATGCATGTACATGTACGAAAAATGATGCTGGGCAAACAGAACCCAAAACATATTTCCCTGTTTCATACTACATTCAATAGGGACTAAAAAAAATTTAATCACATGCAAACTATTTTCTCAACACATTGAAATCAATCCCATAACTGCTTTTATGAGAGCTACTTTACACCCTTCAGCCATTTTCAAAAGGCAAGTCCTTCTATACTCTAGGCTATAATTATTTCGCTATTGTAATGAAGACATCAAATCTAAATAATAGTCACGTCATGATTTCAAATTCATCAATTTCTTTGTAAATCAACAACTTTTTTTTGCCAGATGTATCTGTTATTATCAACAATTTAAATAAAATTCAAAATATTTTAAAATAAAACTGAAAATTCAAACCTGTAAATTTCAAATAAACCACTAAAGTTAGTCTTGGGCTTCTCTAGTTTACGACATGCAGTTAAAACTCTGTGGAGGTGAGAATGGATTTCTTCATGTACCTTTTCATGAGTACAATCCAGGGGTGTAATCAAGTCTTGATAAAAAAAAGTTGAGGAATTAACAATTTCTGTTCTGGAAAGCATAATTTGGGAATCCCAGCAATTAAATACCACAATAGGGGGTATTTCGACCATCAGGTCGCTTGTTAAGTCTATGGCTAGCTTTCCGAGAATCCTTAGGCCTATCAGCCATACTACCTAGTCCTGCGAGAGACATGCAGGCGCTGATGCACCTGACCCCATTCAGAATGCAACTCACCACTGGCTTGGGTATAATATGTATGCCCCCCCCCCCCGCCCCCACCCCCCCCGTTGTGTCGACACCGAAAGCACTGTCCCTGCACAAACCTGTGTCATATGACGCCTTACCATTGTGTCGTCACCGGAAGCGCTGTCCCAGCACAAACCTGTGTCATATGACGCCTTACTAGCCGATTTTGGCTAAAATTCCGCTCCGCCGCCTCTTTACAACAGTGTTTATAAGCGGAACTTGATATTGCTTTTTACAATTTGGGTTGCCTTTTAATCACATATTTTTGTGAAATGTTGTTTATTTAGTGAAATATTATTGTCATACATAATTCAATTTTTGAAACAACAGAAACTAACACATAATAACGATAATAAAATTTGTGTTTGAAGTTCGAAAGTAGTTGCGTTATTTCCGGTTTCAACTAGTTCGAAAATAGAACGTCCTTGAGCGCAAGTAAATCACACGTAGAACGCCTTCCGAACCAGACATTAGCAGCGTAAACTTATTGCAAATTTGTCCAATTTTGGGGCCAGTATGTCCTTACAATATTTCTAAGTTTTATTTATCGTTTTTTAGTAAACATGCCCCTGAAACGATTTGATATACCCGTAAAATACGTGCCGGCCGACGATTCACTTCTAAACATTCGAAATTTCGAACAAACTCCCGACACACCTTGCGCGATATGCGTCAGATCGGTGTTGAAAGAACGCCGACCTGCAGCGTCAACGCCCCCCCCCCCCCCCCCCCCCCCGGGTAGTTCCTTGTTGACTACCAGGGCAGTTATATTTTGCTTCAACATTATGTCAAGTGTTCGGCCAGATACAAGTATGTATATGTTATACAGCTATCTTGGATTTCACAGGATCAAAGGTCACAGAAGAATGAAAACATTGTTTTGTTTTTTTTCATTCTGCATTTGACAACGAACAATAATATCAATATTGCCAACTTTTAACAAGCATTGCAAACGAGTCCACAATTTACTTACTTTAGCTTATACACTCTAGTACACTATACACTAATTAGTATTGACCATTTTTGTACCCAGGCACATACTATGCAACTGTATATAATAGTACTATTGGGTAGTACTATAGTGTAAATAAATGACATAATTTTCATTTTGAGTGATTTATAAAAAAAAAATTTAAAAACGAAAAAGATGTGACACATTCAACAATTTTCTGTGATCTGATTTTGGTCATGTCATGCTTTTGTCTACTGCTCATTGTCACTAGACTCTATGAACATAATGTGACGGAACATGTACAGTACTCACTCAGTGGTTATATTGTTTGTTCATCCACCCATGTTTAACACCACATGTCCACTGTATATGTCAAATCACAGAACCAGTCATCCTGTCAGCTAACTTTAAATAACTTTATTTCTTGGTTGCAACCTGGTTTAACTTTAGTCACTTCTCGATGTTACTACTTCTTTGACAAGTAGCACATCTGGTGTTTAGATTTATGTATTTCTACTGTAATACTACCGGTATGGTTATTTCTACTATTATACAATGTATTACTAACTATTACCAGTTTGGACATTTTTGGGTTTTCCTACTACAATTATTAATCATTTGGATATTTCTACTACACTGTTTTAACTGTTCAAGTATATTTGTTTATTTCTACTACGATATATGTGATTTCTTCTATAATGAATGTGTCTCTTTTACAATATTAATATTACATACTGGTATTTCAGATCATCAATTATAGGCTTGCCAACTGTGAAGAAGGACAAGTTTTCAGTCTTTAACTTTTTATCATCTGGATGGGACACTCCAAGTACATCAGCCAATCAAGAGAATAGTTCACAACCTCTGCTCGCACTTCGAGCACCGCCATCCACCAGCACCACTGTTAATCTATTTTCAAGTATACCAGTCTCTATTGTAACCTCACAGTCACCATCTGTTGCTGAGAGCGGTGTATCCAGTATTAATAGTACAGAAATAAAAACAATTCAGGTAATTCCTCAGCATATTGAAATCTAATCTCGCGACCGTGAATGTACACATATTAGAAATAAGTCCAGCATGTTATTATTTTTTACAAGGATGGGAATGCCGAAATCAAAAATGTTCAGAACAGAATCAGCGAACTTTGTGTGGAGTCCGGTCAAACCCTGGTGGCAGCCATGTTTGTTTTTAGTGTTAGAGGACGCTTACTTGCATAATCATTCTATATTTGGAATTCGCATTTCGTAATAGGATAGGATGAAAATGCCTAGTAAAATACCACAAAATTACGGCATGTTGTAACTTATGGTGTTACGGTGACAGATGTATAATAATAAATAGATATGTGATTTTGTGTTTTTACAACAGAATGCTGATTCTTTGGAGAGACCACCAATGGATCTATTCAAGGCAATTTTTGAGAATACTGACAGTGAAGAAAAATCATCAGAAAATGAAGATGATGAGGAAGAAAAAGGTGAGATGAGATCATCTTATAATGATGCTAATTGGACTCCTTCTCACTGCAAATTATGATCAAAACATCTTTTATAGGAATGGACTCCATTCTCACCCCAAATTACCATGAAACTTTTACATTGTTTCATCAAATAACATTGGATACCATGGAATTGTTTTGATTTACCCAGGACTTTGTTGCTCCTATTTTTCCTAATAACACAAACTTTGACAGAATTTTGTTTCTTGTAATAACCTCTATATTTAAACTTCTCAAATTTAAGCTTCTTCCAGTAATCCAGAGTTGCAGATAGAGGGAAGGTCCATGAAAACCCTGCTGCCTGGTTCACAATTAAATGTTACAGATCAACAACTCTCAAATATTTTTGGAAGTAATGCTTTATTGGAAAATTGTGATGACAAAAATAAAGACAGTATAAACAAGCAATCAAAAGATCTTTCCTCAGAGACAGTTGATGACAATTTGAATATGAACACACAAAAGACTTTTGGTCCTGCATTGCCACCAGCATATCACAAACACTCTGAACTGACGCAAGGCTACTTTTCCTACACAAATCCTGATAAAAATATTGAAAGAAACAGTGTGAAATTGCGAAAAGATTCTGTGAAAGTTTTGCAAAGAAGGCATAAACACAAAGATAAACACAAGAAAGCCAAAAAAGTGAGTTTGGTTGTTAAAATGTGTCTATATCATAGACCGCATGGATCTCAAATTGTCATGCTTTGGGTAGTGATGATTGGGAATAACTGCTCAGAGTATCGGAAAGTGTGAACTTTGATATGTAGGGTATCTTGGGTGTATTCTTCTCATTCACCTTCACCCCCACCCCGTGCAAAATACAAGGCAATTGAATGGTGTAAACCATTTTCAGAATGAATCACATTTGTAACTTGCATAGTTGTAAAAGTCTTATTGATGAGCTACCGGTACTGGTATTACCCCGGTACCAGAAAGGTGAACATTATTTTCTTCAAACATGTTTTGTGCATGACTTGTAATTATATGTCTGTATGTTTTTCCAGAAAAAGAAACACAAACATAAGCATAAATCTAAGCACAAGTCTAGTCAAAGGGAGCCTGATACAGACACTAGTAGCAGTGACGATGACAATGAGGGACGAATTGACAACACTGAACTATTGCAAAGGTAAACCAAATCAATACTAAATAAGGTCGTTTGATTTTATACCGTGTACATGCTTACAAGATAAAATTGAAGGAATATACTAACTCTAACATTGGTATAATACCAGTCCATGACCTGTGGCCTCTGTGGATGGTATATTCAAATACAGCGTATAGCCTTTAATTGGTTTCTTGCAAATGACCAGCTTCTGTATTGGGTGATTTGCGCTTTCCTCAGCAAACCATTGAGGTGCAAAAAATTTTATTTTACAAAAGTTAATTACTTAAATTAATGATTATTTAATCAGCAACCGATAGTTGTTGTTAATTATGCTGACCTGAAATTCACTGAGTTAATCTAATGGGAGAGTTGATTGTGATCAAAGTTACAAAGCATTGGACAAAGAGCAAGCTCTGAAAGTAGTTGGTCTTTTGTAGTTTACTGAATACAGATTACTTGTTTCCTTGGCTATTTGTATCTACAGGGAGAACTGAAGTGTCTACCCCAAAGACAGGTATCAAAATACATTGTATGTGAATTACCTTCAATATTTGGGTTGTCTTTCAGATTGAAAAGTCTACCAAACAAAAGACATCGAAAGGCATCCAAGTTAATGTAAAGCAGATTATCTAAAGAGTTTGTGAAGGACTCTTCTTTTGTATGTCTGTACTTCATTTGTGGAAACATTGTGTGAAATATCCAGCAGTGAAACAACAATGTCTCGACCATTCAGTGGCTTTGTATACAGTTGAGGCTCACCTTTCAAAGCCCATATATATATATAGCATTTCTGTAGCACTTGAATTGCTCACCAGACAGGGTGCAGTATATGCTCTATCAGTCTCATTCCATCATAGTTTCTTTTATTGAAGAGGAATTGCTTGAAATACACTTTTTTAATCAGTCAATAACAATTATTTACTTACCAGTCATATTTTAATTAATCAATAAGCCATTTATTTGTGTTCTTGATATATGAATATGGAGTATGCTGTTATTTTGACTTTTCCAAACAGGAATGTAAAACAAATTCAAAGGGCAAATAAGAAGTCTGTCACTGAAGATGATCAAGCAAATTTTATATGGTTTCTCTATTTTACATGCTATTTACAATAACCTAAATGGAGCCATACAAAGTAACTGTTCAGTAGGCTCCCTCCCTTTCAGATTACCTTGATCCATTAGTACAGCTGGGGATTAAATATGGGAAACCCTTAACAGCTTTCTATGACAACTATTACCAATGACAAGTGGTCCCTATCAGTGGTTGAGCAAAGCTACAAGATCCAGTTTGCCATCCAACCACCATTGATGACAGAACCATCATCAATGTGCCTACCAGAAGATTGTGATATGAAGGTATAAGGACTTATTGCCGAACAGTGCTATCTCAATAGCCTTCTCAACCTGCCTTCTTTTTATTTACATATATTAATAGTTGACAAGAGCAGTGATGGAGTCTGTCCTGGAGTCAACTGAATTAGTACGTGCCGATAAAAATAATGGAAACTCCATACATATGTGCCCCACATGTTCTAGCGTAATCTATAAATAATTGTATAAATCTAAAAGACACATGTGCATTCATCCCAAAAGTCGCTGATACCTATGTTTTAGGATTCAGGGTACAAGGTACCAATTCAATGTTTGCCATTTTTAGTCCCCAATCAAACGCAGTCCGAAAACGGGGATTTATGTTTTGACCTTTGTGCATCCATGTGTCCGTGCATGGGCGCGTGTGGTATCTTAGACATGTCCGGACCAATCACAATCAAACTTCACGCATACATCATACATAATATTAAACATATACACATCAATTTGTTTCTCGATCTGATTCAAAATGGCTGAATGGTGGCCATTTTTGTGCTAAAAAATCATCAAATCAAACATTTATAGATGGATTTTGTTTAAACTTGGTATATACATTGGACATTATGGGACCTTGATGCACATCATTTTATTTTTGCAGATCAGATTTAAAATGGCCAACTGGCGGCCATTTTGTTTTAAATGAATGCAGTTCTAGTGCCATATCTCTGCCATGCTTTGACTGATTATGTTCAAATTTTATATATTCATTATACATCATGACATAGATATATTTGTTCGACTATCTGATCCAAAATGGCGGCCATTTTTTTGCTAAAAAATCATCAAAAATACGGCATTTCTGGCATTCTAAAACTGGATCTTGGCGTTTACAGATGGATTTTGTTCAAACTTGGTACATACATTGGACATTATGGGACCTTGATGCACATCATTTTATTTTTCAAATCCAATTTAAAATGGCCGATTGGCGGCTTGACTATCTGATTCAAAATGGCCAAATGGCAGCCATTGTTGTGCTAAAAAGTAATTAAAAATCAAGCATTTCTGGCATTCTAGAACTGGATCTTGGCATTTATGGGTGCATGTCATTATATTTTTCAGATCGAATTCAAAATGGCTGACTGTTGGCCATTTTGTTTAAATGAATGTGCTTCTAGAGCCATAGCTTTGATATGATTATGTTGAAATTTTATATATTCGTTTTACGTTATGTTATAGATATATATATGTATTCAAAATGGCCGACTGGTGGCCATTTTGTTTTAATTAATGCTGTTCCAGAGCAATATTTCTCTATATGGACAAGTACTCATTTGATGATAATTTTAATGTTAAAAAATCATCATAATCAAGCATCTTCTGGATCCATACTTCTGACATGTTTATGTTCCAACTTTATTACATGTACTATAAACAAAACTATATGTCTTAAATTTAATAACTAGTGGGAACTGTGCCATGCATGGCTTGTTGGTGAATGTTTCCCCAGTATATTTAGTGGCATGGCAACATAGCTGGTCGGTAAACATAAACCTGTATCTAGACATCAGAAGAGAGCCGACTTTTAGTTACATGGTCAACAAGCAAAAGTCATTCCATTCCCAACCTTTACACAGCATCTAATGGAATTCAACACGTAGTAGGAGTGTGGGCTACACTCCTCAACAGTGAAGTTGACAACTCTAATGAGTGTTGTGGTAATTATGGCTTTTTAGAAAACTTATGGTGGGGTCACAGATCAATCCCTCACCTCTATCTGTAACTCTGGTCACAGATGCCTCAATAGTAGGATGGGAAGCCCACAGCATGGACTTGGAAGGAGAGTGACACCTATGAGAAGTGAGACATCATATAAACATACTGGAGATGTTAAGTGAGTGCTAGAACTTTAAGCTTCTAAATCAGGAGGGAAGATATTCCAAGTGCAGGAAATGAAATTAGAGTCAGTCAGGGTGTGCAAAAAACCTTGAAAGTTTCCCAAGACCTGGCGAACAGCCTGTTTACCCTGTGGGAATGCTGTTTGCCTCAGCCAGAAATTTCAGCTTAACTGATATTTGACATATAAAACAGACCCCAAGTCATGTGCACAGGCGCAATGATGATATCGATGTCGAACTTGTACATGTATACGTTCTCTCCCTTCCCATTGGTTCACACAGTACTAGAGAGTGGCTACACCAAATGTCATGATGGCAGTGTCAATGAGACAATTGTTTCCACTTCTTCTGGTAGATAATCCTATTAGATGATACTGACACAAGACCACAGGAATATCCCTACGAGTCTCATAAGTAATTGGTTGCTAACATTTCCAGACCCTTACGGAAACCTATGCTGTGCTTCTACAGATAAAAAGGGGCAGTCTTGTGATTGTTTTTTTTTTTTGGGGGGGGGGGAGACAGGCGAATCTATTGAGGCCATCCACCTCAATATTGTATTGGATTTTACACACTAAATCTACGTCGACTCTAAACAGCTACTGCTAAAGTACCCACTCCGCCCTTCCAGGTGAGTTATTACCAGATGCATACAAGTGCCATTCGACTTTGCTGCCGTTGAAGGTGTTCGAGAAGATCCAATATTGGAGAAGATACTGTTGTTGAAGGCAGTGAAAACTGGCCCATTACTTAGCTAAACTTTACCTTGACTGTCAAAAATCCGAATTTTTAAGACCAAATTCCCTAGACTTTTGTGGGATCATACATACTCAACGCTCACAAAAAATCAACCTGGTTAGGCAGAGATTTCAGTATAGGTATCAAAAATGTGTTTACTCACAGATGACTGAACTACTGAACCACAATTGGAATAATCACAGAGAAATTGAAGCCAAGGATTTGGTCAATCCAACAATAATACTTAGTAAGTCCTGGTCGGAAATTGCAGGTTGATGACTCAAGACAGAATTTGCCAACACAGTGAAAGACTGATACTTAGTGGAAAGCTCACTATTTCAGAATCACTTTCCTGTAGACAGATGAAGGCATCAACTCCATGAGATTGTCACATTATCGGGCATCCAAATGCTAGACATTTTGCATTCAAAACATATGTACACAGACCTGACCATTTATACTACCTTCACAGCTCGGTCAACAAGCCATACAAATGTTGTGGTCATCATAGACCCACATTCTACTATCATAAAGTTTACAACAATGCTGAGCGGTAAATGGGATGGCAACCATTTTGTACATGTCTTATCATCCATCATGACCACTACCAAGTTGAAATGTTCTAGAGACACTCAATTGACAAAAGAACTGTTCAGATAAAACTGTAGAATAAGGATATTTAATGGGTGTCTTCAATTAAAAGTTGAATTCGCCTTAGCAATAAATTTGTATGTCCAGTTATACTTATTGGATCACTTTTGGTTTACTGGTAATTAATCCACTGTTTTGAGATTCATTGAAACCTTTCAACTGGTAGAATGTCCAGGGTTTTAGTTCATGTCTGTGACTCGATAATGAATTTGGTGTGTCTGTGAACAATTCTGAGCAGATTTCGCTCAAATTTGGTACATGGGTTCCTCGGGATAATGTGTAGAAATGGTTAGTTTTGATACCATATACATGCATAAATTAATTAGCAAATTTTCATATTAATTATTTCATTTCATCCTGTGTAAGTTAAGTCTAAAAAACGTCTGAGCCGATTTTTATCAAATTTGATCGAATTGGTCTGCAATACACACTTGCCTATTGTTTTGATTATTTCTGTGAAACTATTCGGATTCTCTCATGAGGCATGACAGGATTTAAAGTTGTCAAGCTGAACATTCCATCATGATCTGAAACAGACAACATATGAAAGCCATCCTAAACGGGGAAAGTGGATTGAAAATACTGCACGAGTTGTCATCCCTCAGTGGTTTCAAGTGATGCTCACGCCTCAAATCTCAGTGACCAACTGACTGAATGTCACGTTGAGCACCACTGCGCATGCGCGAAGTAAATTATCAGGCTAATTATAATGTGAATACATTTGACCTGTCACAATGGAATATAACTTCAAGTAACTCATCTGTTTAATTTGTATGTGAACCTATAGTGTCAAATCCGAATAAACAAACTTATTTCCTAACTACATCTCTTTTCTCTCTCCAAAGACTTATTTTAATAATGTTATGTTACAAGTGACCTAATTATACAATGCCAGGGCTTATTTTGAATACCAATTCAGTCCAATTAGTCCAAGTATTAATAACAAATTAGGCCAAAACCTAATTAAACCTCTTTCCCTAACATGTGCTTAGATCAAATCAATTACACTTAACTGCTTTAGTTGGCACAATTCACTAAATACTTGTAGAAGTGATAAACAATGATAATTCAGATGACGAGACAATAAAGTCGACGCAGTAATTAATGGTACCACGTTCATCACTGTCCATCACTGTCTCTCCAACGACTTGATATGGTACGTTTCGTCATAGAGTCCCTGGTGCTTACAGTCGTGTTACAGAGTTAAACTCCTATTAAAGGGATAAATCCCTTTACAGTTTTCCAGTGCTTGATATCAAAATGTCTCAACGTTATAAGATCAGCTCCTCTTAATTCTAATAGTAGAGCCAACATGGATTTTGTTATTACTTCCTTATTATTTTTCCAGGGTGTCGTAACTACTGCTGTTGAATTCAAATCACTATGAGCACGTTGTAGGACCAGAGTCGGAAAGGTCTAACCCCCTGAATCAGACGAGAAGATTTGTCAGTCTACACACGCACAAATTTGCAGTTTTCAATCTAAGTGTCACGAGTTCAGTTCCAGGAAGTATCAATTCGTCTTGCTTCAGTTGTTAATTATTTCTCCAGTATAATGATTAAACTGCACACCAGATTGGTCAGTTGTACCACAAGTATACACTCTTGCCCAGGGTGATGATTGTACTGACTAGCATACAATTAACACACAATTTTCCAAAGGTCGAGGGTTTCTCAATCATCTATTTTAGTTCACTCATCACTCGCATTATTTCGAGTTACCAATTACATACTAAATTTTTCATTCATACAAAATTTTCACACACACACAGAATTGACATAAAATAATATCCTATCGATCTAAACGGATTAAATTGCGTCTCTATCTGCCGTACCTTTTCTAATTAATTAGGGGGAAGGCATCAAACTTGTCGCTTGGAAACATTGCCAAGTATTTTCATTCATATTCTTCACAGTCAAGGTACTCCTTTGAAATTTCTGTCCCTGCCATGGTTTTCCGGCCATTAGCTTTGACCTTCATGTTTCTGAGAACGATCGACCTGTTTGACAAGGTGTAACTATGAGAAAAATTCGGCACACGCCTTGTGGTGTAATAAAATAACCACACTTAGCATTATAAGCATTTTGTACACAGTCAATTGTACATTAGCGCTGCAAATGTTTTCTTCATCTGCAAACAATAGAACACTCAGACAACAAAATCCACAAGCAAATTTACAATTCCAGAAAAAACGGGGCTAACTCAACACGGTCATTTCAGGGAGAGATGCATGAACCTCCTGGAAACCAACCAAGAGGTAGTGCCAGGTGTTAAGAGTGAGCACTAAACTAATTATTACTCTTGTTCATTGGTTATTTGTTCGGATTGCCTGTGTTCAGTAAATATTGGAGTAAAAACTAATATACAATATATCATACATATGTCATCGCTCTTCGGATTTTCTAGGGAACATCATGCTTCAAAATGTATATTAATGGTTAACTTATATCGATTGGTCTTATGGCTCATAACCCCTCAAATGTCTGATATAGATTTGAGGTAAGTCAATACCTCCTGATTGAGAGTTGGGTTTATGTGCCCACCATTTTTTTTTTAATTTAGCTCCCTTAGATATATGACTTGAGTTGCACGTGTTTTTACTGAATTCTATTTACTCTGCATTGCATTTCTCTGTGACTTTCATTTGTCAGTTTTCCGTGTAATTCATAATTATTCTGAATGTGACTAAGAATTGTCATTGATGTCTTATGGTGTGGTTTATCATGTAGACAGTTGTTAGTTGATACTACTCAGTGTGTACTGTCATTAGATAAATTCAACCACCTACGAGTATCTTTTCCATAAACATCTTTATAGGTGTGTTTATCATACTTTGCACTAGATGTTATCTCAATGGCTATGGAATGTCTGTGTTCCCATGGGACCTCTATATAGAGTTTATCATGGCAATGACCTACAACTATTCTTTTGAATGTACAGTAGAACGTCATGTGGTGACAAGGTCATGAGAGTTTTGCTCTGTGTACCTCCTTTGTAGCAACTTCGCCAAGGATTTTCTCTCAGTAACAATTGAAATGTTAGGCATGACCTCCAATGTGTTGGTAAAGAATGCAATGAACTATTTGCTCCAACACGGTGCACAATGATTTTATTGAATCAACTGTGGAAGAGGCATTCACTTATAAGTATGAACATACTGGTTTATTACTTCCCATTAAGGAATGTTATTTTAAGATGCACAGAAGAAAACAAATAACATATAATTTATGTTGATATTGATTTTTAATTGTGGGTGATATGTGTTTGAGTTCACGCATGCACCACTTTGCAACACACAGCAACTTAATAATTATTTTCAGTTCAATACTTTTAATTTCTTGGTCATGTGACAGTGAAATCAACAGGTGTGCATGTTAGGTTCTCTCAACTATAGTCAGAAGGTGCAATACCGCCATAACAGTGATAGTGCAGATGTAAAGTAGATTTTAAGCTCATCTATCTAATAACGAATTAGTTCGGAAGGTACTATACACATCATCGTTTAGCAATTTGCATTTACAATCAAACTTGTGATTCACTCTGAAATGAGAAAGTTGAATAGTTGGTGGAAATATTGATCAAAGCTTTAATATGTAGAAGAGTTTGTTACTCCTTGTCAGTGCATGGCAGTTCCAAACTATAGAAGTATCAGAGCATGTCTTTTATATGTATGCGTTCATATTCAATCCTACCTGACCTGCCCTAGTAAACGTTCTGTGTGCGTTTACCATTAGTAGATATGCAAATCATTTAATCTTTGCTGTACTCTGACATCCCGTGTTAAACCGATAAATAAACTAGTTGTCGTCAAACGTCTTCGTAGTTATATTGAAAATGATGTTCTTAGTTATCATTCGATATAACCAGATGTTTCAGGCAATGTGGTTATATTGGATAATTACAAAGGCTATGATTATCTAACATCATGTTCTATATATTACATATATTGGTCCACCAAGTTTGGTATTGCTATAGATAGACTTATGTCTACACAACCACCGTGAGATGCTTTCCGCTTGATGAGCTACAAGGTTGAGTGTTGAATAAGCTGAGTGAAATTAAATCTGCCCAAGCCAATAGTATATGTTACTGACTGACAAAGGAGTTTACTTTTAAACCATTGAAATGCCAGTCACACAGTCTTGTTATTAGTGTAGTAATGTATACTAAGTCAAGTACTATTAGCTGGTCAATTCGCATGGTTATATAGTGTGGCTGTTGGATCTAATGTCTGACATGGGCGTAGTGTAATAGGACTTGATTTATATGGAAGCGTGATTTATATGTTGAAGCTATAATCACCCATCAGTACATGCCACAATTAGCATATAAATGGTCATCTGCTATTTAGTCAAGCTGTTTTAGGGAGTTAGTCGATTTGCCATTGATTCCTGCTAGTCCAGTGTTGCACGACGGCTATTCGTGATACAACATATCATATATGTATTGTAGTTATACTGCCGCACCTTTTTGTGTGATTACTTTTTTTATGACGAAACCAAATTAATTAGATTGAAGGTTAAGCGTCATTGTGTTCATTGTTCAAAACATTCATGGAGAGGATTACCATTTTATCAGACCTCAGCTTCTCGAGCCGGTTCGGGCTAGCAAAAATGACCGTGTAAAATACGTTCCGCTCGAAGCAGGTCGAGCCGGGTCGGCTCTAATAAACCCTCGGTGTTGAACTCTGATAGGACTGAGGCTTGACGTCTAAATGAGAACCCACAGTCAAGGACCTATTCCAGCTCAGTTATAACAAACCGGGTCGAGCTTCACACCATGTTCGGCCATAACCATATAAATGCACAAAAGATAATCCCCTGTTAATTGGTAGGAGCATAGACCCTCCGCTATGGTAGGAGGAGCAATAGTTCGGCTACGATAAAATGTTGTCAAGGAAACCTAGCAAATGTGTTCTATGTTTTTTGTGTAATTATGTGTTCGTATTTAAGGGGTTTTTTTCACACAAAAACGATGGAATCAGCCGAATTTTGTTAGCGGTTGGCTTAATATTACGCCCAATGGATCGTTGGCTGTGAAAGATTGGTATTTTTTTTCCTGATTTGTAGGAGTCTGAAAAACGCGTTTCACAACTTGTCTATTTACCTTGGTTTAATTCGTATTCAAGATGACGGCCCCCATATAGTAAATATCGCATTTATTTTATTGTCACATGTGCGCCAGCTGACTGGGCTTAGATGAATGACTATAGCTACCTAAAAAAATTAGATACTCAAATTGGTCTTTAAAAAAATAAACTAGCACAGCTATGTTGCTTACATAACGTTTGCCTTTTGAGAGGCTTAGACCAAAGACCCTGTATGTTCTATGCTAAGATGAAGTATATATTTGATTGTTTATTGTGTCTTAACAGACGCACTTGAACTGTAGCTTGTTTGCCAATGTATTATCCCCTTACAATGTATATTTACGTATCTATGGATGCTAACACGTTACTGGCACCATGCACAAAGTTTTCCTCAATTTGCACCATGTTCTGTGTTTTCTGGCTATCTCACTGGAACACCCGTCAAATCTACTATGTTAGTGCCACATGCTTCAAATTCAAGCCAATGATTCACACGAGAGTGAGAGATGTGAATTGGTCTGCGTTTTAACGTACAATCATTCACAGAATACTGGCAAATCAAACGTATAGTACTCAGACAACCAACTCATATCTCACGGTAAATGGTTTGAATATGAATAGATCTCGCGTTATTTTGTGAGATCTAAAGATAATCTCGTTGCTCCGCAACGTTCACTAGATATAATAACCTAAACATGAGACTGTCGACAGTCCTCGGGCCTAATGTTATTGTGCATTCCAGATTTAGTAATAATAACAGATTAAACGTTGAGAAATATGTTCTTAAAGTACTATTTTCCGATATTTTTTGTTTGTAGCATGTGGCGTAATATGAAGTAGAAAATGTGGGATGTACCAAATGCAACAATTACTTTATTCGCAAGATATCTGGGTCAGGAATTGTTACCAAATAGCCGAACATTACCGAACATTCATGTACATTCGGCTGTGATCGAATGTTAAGCAGCTTAGGGCATCAACAATAGAATTGATCAGAGTTACGTCATTATCATGTTTGATTCGGACAAACGAATCAGTATTATATAATAGCGACACGCGTATTTATAACGGTGTTGAAGTAATGTTGCAATGTATTTGTTCAAGTAGTAAACTAATAGTACCTTCTAGGAGCAGTTCGACACGCGTTACTTATCGTCACTTCACAAAGCAGATTTGCACAGGACTCATTTGCCCTGAATCTGAAATGTTCAGTTAATTACACTAAGACGTGCATGGAAAGGGAGTACAATAAATGACTAACTTTACTTATTATGATTTGTGTTGTCTATGGCTGATAGACGCGGAGAATCGAATCCGTTCAAGCCAGAAGTAGTGTTGAAATATTCACCATACAACAACTTGAAGAAGAACGGAAATGTTTTTGAGTGGAATTAATGTTTAATGTTTTTTCCCAACTATACATGTTCCGAGTTTGAGTGTATCACGTGCGCCATTTCACTTCAATAACATTATCTTGCAAAACGTAGTCCGAGATAAAATTGTTAGTATTTTCGTTTTCATAGAAGTCAGACGTTAATAAATAGTTCGATTCTCACACGCATTTTTCCAGCTGCGGAAAAATGACCGTGCGTAGTGAGGTTATTGACCACAAACTTTGAAATTAAAGGCTGCCTGGAGCAGAGGTACGATTGCGTATAAAAGCACAAAGACCTATGGGAAGGAGATTAAGGCAAGTAGTGCTGTGCTTCTCCCTAAGCAGAATTCGAAAAAGCGTTGCATGTCGGGGTTTAAATATTTCCAGATAAATAATATTCAAGTTCTAAGACGCATAACTTGCGAACGCCATAAATGCTGATTCCATATTGTGGCTCATGTTACCACATATGTTTACAGCGAGCGCAAGATATTTACATACACCTAACTCGCGCACCCGGTAGGTAATTACCGAGAGACTTTGCAACATCCCCAGACACTTTGCTAGACGCCCCAACGACCGTTGTAGACGCAATAAATTTACATACACTCTCACGTGACAGTTAATCAAAACACCGGACGCGGTATGCCTTTGATGTGTGGGCACGAAGAACGAGGGGTAGTTTGGATATTCCATTGCTTTGTAGTTATAACAATCTGTGTAACACTTGACATTCAACAGCTCTGGCAACTGCCCCATCGGGAATTAGCCTGTAATGGCCTTTTTTCCCCTCATAAATATGCATGAGGCAGATAATGAGCTGTTCTAACTTTTTCTGGGTCAATAGGTTAAATACATGCGTACTTGCTATATTTTGGTTTTGAGCACGCTCAGATGATTTAGATGGAAAGCACATGTTCATGTTCAATCAAAACAACGGTCCGGGGTTTCAGATGGGTTCAACAATTACAACGTGTAAGCGCCCAGTCAAACATTTATCAAACAATGTTTTATTCATTGTTGTAGTCGGACACTTTATTATGTCATGCATAGATATGCTCGTTTATTTACTAATAAATAAATTCTATTTTGAACGTTTCATTAATATAATAAACCTTGTTAATACAAACATGTAATACAACACCCCTAACATATAATGGAATTACCATCGCGAGAACAGTTTAGTTTTTTTCAGTGTAGTTTCTGGATTCAAGTTTGAATTGCTCGCTGACTATAAAATTATTGCTATTATGCCAAAGCGTGTAGACGAAAACACTCGGAAGGAGATAATTCGTCTTTTCTTTGATGGAAATAGTTTGCGAATGATCGCCAAGGAAGTTGGTCTAGCGAGGGCAACGGTCCAGGGGATTGTGAGGCATTTCCGTCGCACCGGTTGGATACGTTCCGACAAGAGTAGCGGCCGTCGTCGACTGAAATCTACACAGGAAATCTTACAGAAACCATCCCTAACGGCAAAGGAAATACGCATGTCTCTCTTGAGGGAAAATATTTGCGTACAGGAAAATTTGCCTTCGGTGCGTATGGTACATCATATAATGAAAAGTGATTTGAATTATTCGTTCAAAAAAATAAGTCAAACTCCTACTGAGCAAGTTACTGAAAGAAATATGGAACGAATATTACAATATATAGACACTGTTTCTCAGCTTGATCCACAAACTTTGCACTTTTTCGACGAGACTGGTGTGAAGAGAACGACTCCAAATCGCAATCATGATTACGGTCACAGTTTACGCGGTCAAAAGGCTGTCGAGTTTCAACGCTATGCTTAAGACGTCAATTTTACAGTGAGTCTCTTACACAACGCCCGAGGTGTAAGTAACTTCAACATTTTAGACGGTCCTTCCAGTGGACTCGAAATGCTTAATTTTTTTGAAGAGACCATGGAGTTATTCGACGAGAATGGGCAACATGTATTGTCACCAGACGATACAGTAATAACGGATAATTGTGGTTTTCACCATGGCCGAATAACTGAGCCAGCGCTTCGTGAAATGTTGGCAACAAGAAATGTTACGCTACTTTTTCAACCACCATACTCACCTGAATTTAATTCATGTGAAATGTGTTTTTGTCAAGGGAAGAGAAAATTATTACCGAGACTGCTATTATTGACGGACTTGCATCAATAACGCCCTTGATGTCGCGCAATTTCTTTCGCTTTTGTGGAATTGCCATAGTCTAGACTAGATAACATTAAAAAAACATACTAAATTTTGATGGTGGAGCCTTATCACAAAACTTACTGGAAAGTGTAAATTGATAAATAAATATGTTCTTTCTTCTAAAATGTTGTCGATTATTTTTTTATATGAGTTGCGTATGGGGTAGGTCTGCCACTAAAATTAACTGTTACAGGGTTAGGGTTGACCAATAGAAACACTGGATGGAGAGATAAAACCGTTGAAATTATTTAAATTTTTTACTTAGTTTGAGGTTAGATCATTGTTGATTATTTTGTTTTCAAAACAATTCGTTTCCCTGGAGTTTAAAATTGCCCCGACAACTCTTCGTCACTGTCATGGGAGGACTTTATTGGAGAGTCTGCAACAAAAAAAATACACATTTAATTATACTGTATATTCGACGCTAGTCTCACAGCCTATAACATTAAAATATTGACGAATGTGTTACAGGGTGTAAAAAATAATGAGTATACTCATAAATATAATTATTAAAATATCGGGTGGGCTCGCCTTTTAGCAGTCCATATACAACTTCGCAACTATCAGGTGCGTTCTGCACTCCGGAAAATTCGGCTTCAAATTTCGCCAAAGCCTTACCCACATTTTACCGATATCTGCAGAATAAATCAAGAAAACTACACAAATTGACTCCATTTAGGAATTCCTAACGGTTTGCCCGAACGCACGGTACAGTTGGAGGCGTGGCCTGTTCAGCATTTGTCAACAACCAATCACAAGACTGGTTACGAACCACATTGAGGTCACGACTCGGTTAGCCTTGCTCAACCAGTTGAGCAACTAATATTCTTCAACCTGGTATTTTTTATAGATTTTATTTTTCATTCTTTTCGTCTGTTTTTTTCGAGTTTAAAAAATATGAGCTGGCTGGAGCCTTCATCCCTTGGTTATTTCTTACACTAGATACCAGCCGACACACCCCCCTCACAGGGAGTGCATACAGTTGATCATAGTTCCTGGGCTCCCTGTGCATATACTAGTACTAGTATGTAAAACTATATAAGTAGAAGATTTCTGGGAAAGACTGACTGGGCGCTGTATGGCAAACTGGCAATGGGACATGCCATTATGCGCAAACGCGACATTTTTAATAGGACTGTGTATAAACCCATTGACAACATCTCAACAAACTAACAATCGAAGGAATTTACTTTTAACGTTTCTTGTTAATATTTATTTCCAGTTTTATGTTCGTTTTATATTTCTTCCAAGTGTTACACAGCAATGATTGTTATACCTACAAAGCAATGGAATATTCCAACTACCCCTGTTCCTCGTGCCCACACATCAAAGGCATACCGCGTCCGGTGTTTTGATTAACTGTCACGTGAGAGTGTATGTAACTTTATTGCGTCTACAACGGTCGTTGGGGCGTCTAGCAAAGTGTCAGGGGATGTTGCAAAGTCCCTCGGTAATTACCTAGCGGGTGCGCGAGTTAGGTGTATGTAAATATCTTGCGCTCGCTGTAAAACTTAAAGTTAAAGCGGGAGGCTCGTCACCTGCGCACGCGCGGGAATCGAGTCCCAACACGTACTGATTGGGCGGCACCTTTGTTCTTGACAACCAACTTCCATTTCAGTGAAAATGATACCGCTGGTCGGGCGCATTAGCGGCGTAGGAGCGAAATACCATAACAGTTTACAGTGACGACTCCTTAAAACAAACATAAAACCTCGTATCAAATATTGAGTATCATGAATATTAAAACTGAGTATAGAGTATATCTGAACACGATATGGGTAAATCTATACAAGGAACGAAAAAATATGTGGGGTTTTTTGCTTGTCGAGTGGATTCCTCATACAAAAATGTCATAACACCCCTCCCGCTATCTTAATAACTCCCTGCACGTCATCAAAATGAAAAATATACCCAAACACACCTGGTTTCACGAAGGCGAGAATATGTTTTATGGACATTATAAATATTTATAAACATTTACCCTAAAGATTCTCGTGATTCATGCAAATCAAAAGAGATATTTTCATTGGTCATAGAACTATTTGAAACACCCATTACCCATGAGCCTAGTACAGATTAATACAAAATTTCCCGTTCTAAAGTCACGGAAATCAAACAGAGTATGCGTGAAAACCGTACACGTACTGAACGCATGTGAAAAGGAGATGCTAAATTGTTCGAGTTACGGGCATCAAACTTGAAGTCACGAACATCGAGTTACAAAAATGAGCACGCCCATATTTTGAAACCACGCCCATTTTTGCGTAACTATGTTCAAATTGTAACTCGATGTTCAATTAACAATTAACAGCACTTTGAGATACGGTAACATACATTTTTGTTTTCGTTGAATGTCAAGAATTAGTAACTCGAACTTTAATTAACAGTTGACTGAACTTTGAGTATATCTGTCACTTTAATGGCGGATTGATAAGTCTTCAAAATAACTTGAAGTTTTCCTCTCAATTGTTCTTGTCAATAAACTAGCGCTTTCAAATACATTGTGTATGCTGAGGCTGATAGGAATTTCAACAAACGTATTACATTGATGCTTCGGAGGTAATCTGCACACCTGTTTACTTTTTGGTTCACATCCATATTTTCTAAATACGTAATTTGCATAACTTTTTTTTTCAAAATTCGTACATAGGTTAAGTACTATACATTAACCTGGTGAATTTGGGTCGGAATTTAAAAAAAAAAACTATTTTATAATTAACAATAATAATTATGATGATATGTTTTGTTTCAGTTTTGTTTTCATGTTCTAACATGTTAAAAGTATTACACTATAAAGTACACACTGAATATCACTGTTTCCTGTTCGTTTTCATTGCATGCAAATACATAAGTGCATATTGCCGCGTAAACTATAAGGTTATTCATATTGTGCATAAATAGACCATTTTCCGTACATTGCGAGAATCACGCGTTATGCGTGAAATCGAACGTAAAAACAGGACAAACAAAGGTCATAGCGTCGTAGTGGCGTCAAACATCGCGTGGGATTCGACAAACGCGAAAGTATTTTGGGGACATTTCCATGCTTAATAATGTGCTGTCCACATTTGATGATAGGCAATTTCGATTAAGTAAGGGTATTCGGAAGCAATATTCTTCTGTCGAAGATTGGCCGGTCGGTGTGAGCTACGAAATAAGGAAATTCGATTTCAAAATCAAATCGTTCGATTTTTGCGGCAGACGTTCGATGCGCGTCTTTCATGCATCTCGCGAGATCTCGCAATTGTACGGAAAATCACCTATTGTGTGTGTGCCGATTAGTATTTGCAGAGGTACATTACTTGGGGTTTGTAACTACGGTGACATGATACCAAGATCCCGTCACAATCTCGCTCTCGCATAAGCGTTCCAACTCAGAAAAAATGCGAATGCGCATGCCCGAGGTAACTAGGATACTGGGATGTCCAGGTGGATCAAAATAGCTGCCCACAATATGACGGATTACGAGAACTATATTTTCTGTACATTTTCGATGTATTACATTTTTCACTATGATAGTGACAAGAAAAGTTTATTTTTTTCATTACAAACCTTGAACATTGATATGCGTCATGTCAGAAGATCGTAGCCTCAGTCTCGCTATCTACGAGAAGAGACTTGAATGGGATCTTGACATGATGTCACCATACAGTACTATGCGAGTTGCAAACCCCAAGTAATGTACCTCTGGTATTAGTAGTAAATAACACCGAATAAACGGCAAGGTAAAGACTACGTCTAATTATAGTAAATACGTACTGCGTGCGTGACTCGAACCGGCGCTCGCGTACGGCACCTAATCGCCTAGCTTACGCTATTATCACCTATAACACTAAACTATACCCGAAGCGTTTACTACTATATCATTCATAAAAAAAAGATCTGGGTGTTATTATTGATTCTAAACTGTCATTTACCATTCACGTTGATCCTATTGTCGGTACGTAATTTTTTTTAGTTGGACTTATCAAGCACAATTTTCTAACGGTATGGTGAACGTTGCTAAGCAGGGCACAATTGATCTTTTAACCAGTATCATTTAACGAGTTGCATGTTGGTAGCGTTCATAGTTTAATTGCATCACCCGCCAATAACAATTTGCAACATAGACTTGTTAGATTTGTTGAACCCTGGGCGTATATTTTCATGACCGTTTGGTCTTATATGACTAAATTTTGTGTATGCGTCATTTAGTTAGGTGTGATATCATTTTTTTATTTATAATTTTTCTCCTGATCAATACATTATAATAGACTTAGTATTTAATTAGTTTGGGGTATATTCTTTATATATATATGTATAAGATTTCTTCAATTACGTTTGGCACGCTGATAGAGGTTCTTTTTTTCACTGGGCAAGCTTCCATTAAACACGATGACATGGTGATTTGTGACGTCACTCGGAACTAGCATTATTTTTACCTATTGAGGAGCACAAAAATAGACGCGACCAAATGACTCGCCCATTTTATCACGATAATAGGGTGTGACTTCCAATCGAGAGCGTGAACTGTATAATCGCTGTTTAAACAACTTTTAAACCAGTCTTGTTCCAATCGCCTTACGATGGCGATGGTTGGTGACGCTAAAACAACACTTTCCTATTAATACGAGATTAGAATTCAGGATACGGGTACATCTTTCCATCAACAATGAAAGACAATGTTCCGGGTCTAATCATTGAAAAGCGTGTAATATTCCGAGGTATATCACACAATTGGATTTCATTACAGCTCAGTGACTTCGAGTCTTTCGTGCTCTACCTTTTTTGTATTTTGAATATGCTATCAGCACTTATTATAATCAAGCATTCATTTGTGATCCAACCATGCGAGGTAACTAATTGCTACCATGGTCCAACCTATTTGTTCATGCCTGAATGCAATAAATTTGTTATACATTGTGCCCCTTCCGTTATAGTACAATACGATCACCATAGCAATATGTGTGATGTATGTTATCGAACTCGAGCATACAGAAACTGTAAGGCGATGGAAGTATGACGCAATTCTGGGGACAAAATCCAAGAAAACAAAATGCCGGGATAAAATCCCATAGTAGATTGCAGTATACATGATTGATATAATATGGTGTAAATTAAATGTGGTTGTTACTAAAAAAAAAAAATAATGTAATTTTCAGGTTAAATTGTCGGGATTTTGTCCGTACTCCCGTGATGGTCTTCGGAAGCAAGTTTAACAATCCCCCTGTCTCTTTCTGCTGATGACGTTGTTATACGCCAAACTTTCATAGATGAATGTGATTCTTGGAATATATTCACTAGCATTAGTAAGGATCTGGAACTGAGCCACACAGTGCAAAGAATACATCAAATTTCAGCCTGAGGCAGCGCATCGACTAGGCTCATTTGTTATGGTATGACTCCCCGAAAATGCAATCGTGAAACTAAAGTATATCTTCTTGACAAAATATATCGAGTCGAATGTTAGTAGAGATAATGTAACTTTTATACGTTATTCAATGTATGTGCCCAATTGCACATACAAGAATGTATACGCAATGCAAAAAACAAACTATACTTTTAAAGTACACGATACGTAATGTCAAATATAAGTGTACCGGCTAGGATCGCATGAGACGTGGGTTTCCGTGAATATTAAAGCGGGAGGGTCGTCACCTGCGCACGATAACAAACGACGATAACAACACACGCTAAAAACGCTAAGGCTCGTGGTAGACGCTTGTTTGTAAACAATGACACGCTATGGCCTTCTGACGCATGCGCAGGTGACTAATCCCCCGCTTTAAAAGGATGGATACAATGTATGTTAATTGTTGGTTTAGCAAATTAATATGTTTCTCGCAAGTTTGATCATAGTGTATACTTTGATTCTTTATAGGTACTAATCTACGAAGACGTGATTGCGGGTCAATGACCAAGCTCTATGTAGACAGCTTTTGTTAACACAGCCCCATGTTTAAATATTTGTTGTGGCTAGATATTCTTCTCGCGTGTGTTTTAACCTCTCACTACTCTGATGCTAGTATGGCAGTATGAAGGGTGCGGTGCTCAACACGTTACGCACTACAAACAATAATAATACAGAAATTGAAGGAGATTAAATTACTATTATCACAGACTCTACATTATTATAGGCCATATGCTATTATCTACTTTTAAGTCTTCATGTGAACAGTCACGCGTGGAATGAAATCAAAGACGTGGGTATTTATAACCCGAATGTATTGTTTTTAGTGCAGATTTTAATTTGGGTGATTAAGAGAAACGCGGATTTCCGGTGAAACCAATAATAATAATGTATGTCGTTGTGTTTTTGTTTTTTTTTCAATGAGGTGGTTATACTGATAAGAATAATTTGTAGTGTATATTGTATAGCGTCGCTACAACAAATTTGACATTGGAAAAACAGGATTTTCATTAACTTACACTTTTCAGTGAATATACGTAATATTAATTCTCCTCCTGAGTACTTATATGACTTTCTCAAATCAACAGGTGTTCTATAAATTTCGATCATACAAGCATTTGTCGTATTTTTTTTTTTATTTTTTACTGCGGCCATAAATCTTGATCCATGTGTAAAACATATCGCGTTGGAGTGCGTTTCTTTATTGTAGTGGTGGAATTTGAGGTGTAACAATGGAGTGTGCTACGTAATGAATTCATGATTCAGTTCAATCAACCATAGACGGAAAAGGCCTTTCAAAACGCTTGCACAATCAGTCCGTCTATTGTGTTTTATTTAGCCAATGGGGTTGCCGTCTTGGGCTCTTTTGTTCGGAGAAGGTGTTGTACAATGAATGTCACAGAAGACTGATGCGATCAGTGAGCTGGCAGACTTAACGATAGTACGAGACTTGCACGAGCTTGGATTATAGTAGCGACGGCGAGAATCAATCGGCAGCGGCTACAGCCATAATGTGGCTTTATACGTGTGTGTTCGTAGCGACTGCTTTGGTGGTTTGGACGGATGCGCAAGGTGAGACTTTTAGTTCTATTACAATTACCCAGTCGGGTGTGCTGTGGCGGTCAAACCGGGGAAAGTGCTATGCTCTAAATGGGAGTGTCCCACGAAACCATTACATATATCGTGTTAGTCACGATATGACTATCATAGATTGTTTTGGTTTGTTTGCGAGGTACATCGAACTTCCCAATACTACTGATATTTTAAATTGATATTTTTCAAAATCTGAAAATATTGTCGATGTATGTCGCGAAACACCAGGGTAGTACAGCATGGCGACGAGTATCAAGGGACGTACTCGCAAATTGAAGGTCAAGATGTAGGGGTCAAAGCTACACTCTCTCGTGCTGCAGTGTTGCATGTCCATCATCTTAAGGCGAGGAACGCAATTTGCATTCTGAGTTTTTAAACAATCTTTAATTATCCTTGTGTACGTACTGCACTGCGTTTTGCGCTGTTCATTTTAATATACATGTATGTAGCGTCGACGTACGTGAAGGGCGCACTTAATCAATGTACCCATGGAATGTATTAAGTGATGCTCCCTTGCTTTCTCCATCAATCGTACACTATATTGAAAACGTGTCTTTTTAGCTAGCATGTTATTTAGCCAAGTTAGCTAATCCATAGTGTCGCTATTTCAATATTTTACTAATTTAAAAGAGTGTATATTCTCATAAGGGGTTTGTTGGCACTTGTTAAAGCTAAATATCCCGGTAATTCATGCATTAAGTAAAATTTGCTATGATGGCATTTAGCTATTTCAACGTGTGTCACAGTATATTCCAAGCGACTCGTAATGTGAAGACAAAGTAAGCTATGACGGTCATTTCAACGATTATTTTTTGTTTAAATTGCATAAAATCTACACCGTACACAGAACAATTTCAGCAGAAAGTTCGGCCTCATTTGGGTTGGGCCTTTAGAGCTTAATCAATGACAATTACGTAAGGTATCTGTGTGAAGTTTTGTAGAAATGGATCCCAGGACAATGATGCGTGCACAAATGATTCACAATATGTCATGGAATGAGTTATTAGTTTAAGTTGGCGGGGCTTGCATGTGAAATGGTTCGAGTAAGAATGGAATGTTAATTACGCCCAACTTCAGAAAATAACAATACATAGCCAATTGTCCGAACGCCACCGCAACTGTGCTCTGCTTTCATTGTTTCATTTCTCTGACATGCAAATGCTTCCAACGGCAACAACTTTAAAGCATTTAATTTGATGCGTTACCCGAAGATTCGTTACCCTGTCCATTGTCAAAGGGATTGTAAGCAATTTACTGCTCATTCATGAATGTACATATAACTCATTGTTGTCTTCCCACACTGCCAATGTCGTCAACTAAGGGAGCATCTATGAAACCAAATATATAGACTGGCAGGGTCAGGATTTCTTTTTTTGTTTTACAAAAATAAAAAATAAAAATTGTCAATTTAGCCTTTTCAGCGTGATCGCGAAAACTAACTTTAATTATTTCTTTCTGTAAAACAAAAAAGAAGTCCCGACTTTGCCTGTCTGCCAAATATAATACATGACGATATATTATAGTTTACAACTAATGCTTACTTGAGTGAGTGGCAGGGTTTCATATTTTCCAGGGCGACAGTTCATTGAATACAGGAGGGATTTATTTTAAAAACTTCAGGCGGTTGTGGTATGGTTTAACCACAATATACTAGTACTGGGAATAAAACTGACAAGAAACGTGTTTCAATACATTGGGTTATACGTTATATTATATTATATATCCGACAATTCAAATGCACTGGTTATATGATTGTACGCAATGACCGTATTATTGACGATAAATGCACTTATACACGTTGAGTTAAGCAGTATGTACGCTGTGTTTGTGGAATGTACTATGATGTGGACCTAAGCTTGCCACTTGGATCACAGCTGTATTATTAATTTTCTGTTTTCCATTCCAACCTGCCATGGAAATTAGTTTCACTGGAAATGTAAATCTTTCGGCAACTATTTTTGAATTTTGTATTATCATTTGAACATGACTGTTTCGGTACCGGTATTGTGCTGATATAATCAGTGGGTATTTTGTTTTCATTATTTAGCGCAAAGTTCAGGAACTCTTTTTACAAACCTATTCATTATGCTGGCATTACATGGCATTGGTATTGAGCCCATCCCTAATGGAAATGACCATCGTGAATTGAACAGGTCCAATGTTGTCATGTATAGTATATGGGACACGGTAATATTAGTAGTTTCATTTTCACCTCTACTCGCCATCCATAATCATTTAAACTCAGCTTTTATGTGGTGTTTGCGTATGTGACGGCTCATACTGTCTGGTTACAACCTTCATATCATCATACAGAAAATATAACCGTAGAGACACATAGTCGAGAACACGTAAGGAATAGACGCCACATACTAGATAATACGTGCCTTGAATTAATTTGGTCTGGGATGAGTTGCTCAATTCTTAGCTTCATATCGAGTTGAAGCAGATAAATCAACTTTGCCCTGCCCTGCCTATGGAGCTTTTTATAGCTATATTGCCTGCCCATTACGCTTTATTGTAAATACAAATAATGTTATCCTCACGTTTTTTTGGGGGGGGGTGCGGGGGGGGGTGAATCGTGACACAGAACAACGGTTCAACGTGCCATGGGCTTAAAAGAAATGTACAACAAAGGTGTCAGCCAGGACATGGCGCGATCAGTGCATGCACGGCCTCTTGTTTTCTTCACCTCTACACTGGCAGATGAATCATTGTGACTGGGAATGCGCATGATCAGACAGTATGACGTGTAGTGCCACCCTGTATAAACAAATCTATAGAGCACATTAGTTCAAATTGATGGTATATGCTTGTCAGATTCTATATTCGCCCCTCTTCCCATGGACTATAGAAGTTTATGCTCTTTCATAATAAACTGTTAAAATGACCACCGATATATTGCATGTATGAGATAAGTAATGCCACCATTTTTATACCACGCCTTCAAGCTCTTCTGGTTTAACATGTTCCAATTTATTGAAAACAAGCTTGTTCGTATGTCCATATTCACTAATTGCCAAGTCTGTTTTTTTTCCGATTTAAGTTGTCGAGAAAAAGAAACACCGATGCACAATTATGCATGGATTATGTAATAACTGTGTGAGCAACACTATTACAACACGCATTCAGAACCGGGGTCTTGTCAACAATACTATGTAAACTACCGTTAATAATGTATATGTATATATACATACTGAGTACTTTTAGCTAGCATTTTAATTTGGCTAATCTGTAATTTTACTAATTTAAGATGTTGTTAATTCAATAATGGTATGTAGCTATTTCAACGTCACGTGTCACAGTGACAGTGAACCAAAGCAAACCTCGTAATTGGTGGCGCTATACAATCATTGGTCTGTATATGCTATAGTTCGCCATGTGCTATTTGGTACAAACCTGGAAGGTGTATCACTTTCGATGATATATTCTTAATATATTATATTATATTATTTACATAATGGATTTTCGGCAGTCCCTCTGGCCTAGTGTTTTTTTCGACTAAAATGATTTAATCAAAAGCCGTAATGCACTTACGTAATGCCGAAGGGACCTCGCACAAATGCGTTACGGCATTTTAGTTGAAAAAGACAATAGGCCAGAGGGACTGTCCACAATCTACGTACATACATGCATACCAGAATATCATGGCACCATAAATGAACAATTGGGTGGATGAATAAATGTCATCGTTTTGCCGTACGAGGAGATACGCGTTGTTGTTCAGTCACATCTCTTCAAAACAATGCGTGCTGTCAGACAGCGTAATGGTTGGTCATTCGGCGGGCGAGGGGGGGGGATTTGGAATAGTTACGTGTAATTATTTATTTTGAAATAGGCAGTTAAAAAAATACCTAGTTTCCCCTGAGTTTCATATCTTCATACACAAAACACTGACAAACACAACAAGATTGTCGTGGAAATGACAAGTCATTTACCAGAGTGTCTCGTAAAATTCACGTGGTGATATATTAACCTATGTGTATATTATTTGTTGCAGATTGTTCAACGAATCCATGCAATGCTCGTGGAGTTACGCGTACGTGCTATGACCGGGTAAATCCACCATTGGGCGAATCGTCATTCGTGTGTGAATGTATAGAAGAGATCGATACTAATTGGATGGGTTCTGATTGCAATGAAATAGGAGGTGAGTGGGTTTCTGGTGCACGTAACATGTTCCATCACGTCCGCTATTAGCTATTTCGAAATTAAAGAAGAAATATAAACAAGCATTTGATTATCATTTGTATGTTTTATACTTGCGCGATGAAAACATAATCTGTTCATGAATCATCGTATACTATTTTTGCAGCACACACACGCAACATTATTCGCTCGATTAAAAATGTGAACCACCACCAATACATATGTGCATTACAGTAATTGTAATAATAATAATAATAATACAGCGATAATAATAATAATAATAATAATAATAATAATAATAATAATAATAATAATAATAATAATAATGTAGCACCAAGCCACGTGATACTTGTAATAATTGAGTGTAATCATTTCTCTTGTTTTCAGATCACCAAAACCTGTATAGCTGTTATGGAATTGAGTGCGCAACGGGATCTTTTCAATCCATCAACTGGCCTAATGCCTACCTTCCTCGGTATTCGGCAGGATATATATGTTACATTCCCGGTGCCACGTCTATAACCTTAACATTTGACCAAATTTTTCACGTGGAAGAACCAAAAGACGAACTATACCTTGGCCCTGGGGTGAGGTACGACGTTGCAAATTTCCAAGGCGTAAGCCAGCCCGGTGTGCTTTGGTTCTATGATGGCCAAGCTGTCCCAGAAACATTGACAATTGAGAGTGATTCGTTCTGGATGTACTTCGGTACTGATAAGAACTTGGAATACTCGGGATGGAAAGTCACGTGGAATGCAGGTAAGACTGACTACAATGTACTAGTATTGTATCATTGCATCAATTGGCAATGTAACAATAAACCACAACGCTTTACATATTTACACGGTGCTTAATAAATATGCATAGTGTACTACTTACAGTCAAATTTAACATCCTCTATTTTCGACGTTAATTGTATTATCCATGTATGGCCTTTTTCAGCTGTCAACCCGTGTGACCCAAATCCTTGTTTGAACAGCGGTATATGTAACAACTTAGGAACTACGTACACGTGCACTTGTGTGGGCTGTTATACTGGAAATATATGTCAGACTGGTAAGTATCTTATACATGTCAATTGTACACTTTCTGTAAGATAAACTTTGCACTGACAACACACTTATGTTTTGTAAACTCGACCACTATATATATTTTATTTCTGTCGAGTATAATAAAGACAAGTACAAGTAGTTACTAATATTTTATTAGTCTTTGAAACGGCTTTTCATTCACAGGCAGATGAGAATGTTTTGGATTTTGATGTATTATATTCCAAATCCTTGTTGATTGCCCATAAAGCATCGTTAAAGAGAAAATAAATTAAAAATAGCCAAAACGCTTTATTTTTATTTTCTGTATTAATTTTATAGATAATGTCAATCAAACTAACATTCTTCGGAGTACAGCTTTTAGTATAAATGTTTCCGGCCGTTATTTACCATAATACATGTGACATAACGCCACCGACAAATGTGCCTTCCTCGTCCACGTTCACGACGTGTATGAACGGGTCTCCCGATAAAGCGAATACCTTGCGTAAAGTGTTCCAAATGCCATACAATGAATTACTAATACTCAATACTACAATTTGAATATATCCTAGTATGCATTCATTAATTCTATCTGTCTGTTCACAGCAATCGCCAATCCATGCCTGACCAATCCATGCCAAAATAATGGTATATGCCAAGCTACGACATGTTCAACATATTCATGTTCCTGTCAAGGCTGTTATACTGGAAATAACTGTCAAACACGTGAGTGATTAGCAACAATCCATCTTCTAGGCAACGTAGTGTGTTAGCCTGCCATATACTACAAGAAATGCACGACTCGGCAAACATTGGTCAAATTTACTCGCATATAATGTCTAAATCGACGCATATCCACAATACACACCAGTACTCGGCATATAGTCGTGTCATGCAGGGTACCTTGAATGAACAAGTAATGCGCATCGTCTCTCTAAATGTCGTCTGCGTGACGAACCCCATTTTCTCACGAATTGCAATAGATAACATGAGCGCAAAAAGAGAAATTTATCATAGCCAACTTATACATTCACAAATCTTTAGAAGCCAATAGATGATTTTCCGTACAATTGCGAGATCTCGCGAGATGCATGAAAGACGCGCGTCGAACGTCTGCCGCAAAAATCGAACGATTTGATTTTGAACTAGAATTTCTTTATTTCGTAGCTTACATTGACCGGTCGATCTTCGACAGAGGAATATTGCTTCCGAATACCCTTACTTAATCGAAATTGCCTATCATCAAATGTGGACAGCACATTATTAAGCATGGAAATGTCCCCGAAATACTTTCGCGTTTGTCGAATCCCACGTGATGTTTGACGCGACTACGACGCTATGACCTTGTTTGTCCTGTTTTTACGTTCGATTTCACGCATAACGCGTGATTCTCGCAGTGAACGGAAAATAGTCTATTTCACTTCTTTACTTACCGAAAATTGTTTGCATGAGTGTGACAACATTCATCAAATTTGTAAATCAAACCAGATTACCGATCACTGGTAGCATATTGGTTGTTGTAAATCAAACCAGATTACCGATCACTGGTAGCATAGTGGTTGTTGTAAATCAAACCAGATTACCGATCACTGGTAGCATAGTGGTTGTTGTAAATCAAACCAGATTACCGATCACTGGTAGCATAGTGGTTGTTGTAAATCAAACCAGATTACCGATCACTGGTAGCATAGTGGTTGTTGTAAATCAAACCAGATTACCGATCACTGGTAGCATAGTGGTTGTTGTAAATCAAACCAGATTACCGATCACTGGTAGCATAGTGGTTGTTGTAAATCAAACCAGATTACCGATCACTGGTAGCATATTGGTTGTTGTAAATCAAACCAGATTACCGATCACTGGTAGCATAGTGGTTGTTGTAAATCAAACCAGATTACCGATCACTGGTAGCATAGTGGTTGTTGTAAATCAAACCAGATTACCGATCACTGGTAGCATATTGGTTGTTGTAAATCAAACCAGATTACCGATCACTGGTAGCATAGTGGTTGTTGTAAATCAAACCAGATTACCGATCACTGGTAGCATAGTGGTTGTTGTAAATCAAACCAGATTATTCGTAGTTGTCTTGGTAGGTGAATTCTACGAGCGTTAAAATGTTGCCGATTACCCGCTCAAACCACTATGGAACGAAGTGATAAAAACAACAGTAAAAGTTAACAAAAGACAATTTCACTATATACGAGTACATGTATGTAGTTTCTTTCTCTTTACCGTGTTTTCTTACCGTGTACATAACCATGTTCACCCAGGGTTAGTGTTATTCAAATAAGCAAACACGTCAGAAGTATGGTCTCCCACCCAGACGTTCCACTGTGTCACCCCTATCGTTGTTTTAGCAGGTACAGCCAACGAGCAATAAATTGAAATAGTCAATTCTCTGGAACAAAATTTATTTTATGGGCCTTTTGAAGTACTAGTATGCTAATTAATATAAAGGAAAGAGGGGGAAATTAAAATCTGTTCATAAGCTACCCTCCACCTGAAAAAAATTGTCTTGCTCTCCTGCTGACCAAATTCATCTTTCCCCCGCCCTCATTAAAAACACACTTTTTTGCCTACTCCCCTACCGCCAACTTGCCTTTCTTGTCCTCCTGCTGACCAAATTCATCTTTCCCCTCCCCTCATTAAAAAACAAACACTTTTTTGTTTACTCTCCTCCCGCCGACTTGCCCTCCTTCTGACCAAATTCATCTTTCCCTTCCCCCTCATTAAAAAGCGCCTTTTCGCCTACTCTTCTCTCGTTATGTTGCCCCCCCCCACATTTAGCATATGTTATTTCCCCCAATGCGTGTTTTTATTATACCCTGCCCTAAAGGCCGTTTTGCCAACGCTGCGATATTTTTTCATACCCACTAAAATTGTTTTTAAAAAGAAATCTGCCCTGCCCGGGCCCACTGCGGGGTACTGATATTTCCCGCTCCCTACAAAAAATAGAAAAAATCCCCTGCCCTCAACAAAAATCCCTTTGAACAGCTTTTCTGATAAACAGCTCTATTGGCTGCACCTGTTTTAGCATCGATACAACACCGTAGGTAAAAAACGAATGTTATGAAAAATGTAGATGACGACAGGATAACTAGCCTGACAAGTTGGCGTAGGTGGCGCCCTGGACTGCTGCGATCCCCACCTGTGGATCAATTGATGTATGCGCACGCTATATACCTCACGAATAGAACCTCACAGATACGACCTCACGAATAGGACTCAGGAAGTGACGTATTGATTGTTCAATGGCGTTGTGGCACATTATAATTTAACGTTGCCGGGCCCATTAGTATCAATATATTTGGTATTTCGTAAATAGAAACTGAGCTCGCGACGTGGACTCGGGTCGCACACAGTCGGACAGAGCAAGGGAGCAAGGGAGTGTTTGGTTATTGAATGACCCTTGGTTTGCGGTGCTACTATTCGATGACTCGCGATGTAACGGTCGGTACTGTGACTGATTCAAACGCCGTGTGCCGTTATATTCCTGGGCACAGAATGTGTTTTGAGGCCTTCGAGTTCCAGTTCATAATCTTCAACTTACCGGTAGTGATGTTTTCAACAATTAGATTTTTCGGTACTTTGTAGAAGTTGGTCATGGAGAGCGACACGTTTACTATAGAGTCCTGTAGGTCCTAGCGAAGTACTCTGATGACAACAAACAATGATGCTCGCAAGATAATTCTAAAATAAAACAGCGTTTGCTTATAATTATAAATGTGTGGGTTGAATAGAACTGCGGTGCTATCTAAATTTAGCTTTGAAAAACAGATTTCCAAATAATCTGGGTGACAGGAAACTCTCAATCTATTACATAAAATATACATGATTCGTCTTCATAGACTAAAAAAATATTTGACCCATTATTTGAATTGACCATCAGCACTAAGTTTCATGTTTTTATGCTGTAATGGAATTATTTACGTTCAACAAACTTATATAGAACTCACGGTTTCAGGTTTTGTCACAGTCCGTGCTATTACAGAGAATGGCATTTTCCAGTACACTAATAACGCTTTATAAATTCTCTCAGAGTGCAAATTTTATTTCAAATGACAGCAGTGTGATGATACCATTCAAGCGAATGTTTTATTTGCAAAATCAATGTCGAAATATGTAAGATGGTATGTTTTAATAGGTGTTCTAAACTCCACTTCTTATTTATATTAGAAAAGGTCTTAAAACTCAGGCTCCATTTTGGGTAAATTGTACTAAAATGGATATTCAAATTTCGACATTTTGATGAAGATGTGTTGTCATAATAAGACATAGTTCTACATTACACTGAAAAGAGGGCTTAAACAGTTTGAAATGAGAACTCCGTAGCGCAGAATGTACCTATACCTCTCCAACACAAGGAGCTTCAACTTGGCAGTGAACCCCTTCCATTCACGGTGAATCGTCATTTAAGGATGTAACCCTGCATATTGTCTGTCTTTCTGTTGTCTAATAAGTATATTAAATGAGATTGGGTAATGCCAAAGAAATATTATTTTCTATTGCTATTTTGACAAATTATTATACTCAGTTTAGGTGATGAATTCCACGTCTTTGTTTCACTCATTTAATGAAATATACATTGCACTTACTACTAAATCAGAAAATACAACAACAGCTACATACAAATTAAAACAATATAGAGTACTGAGGCCTTTCATAGAAATGTAGATGTTTTAAGAATTATCATATTTCTACCGTTAAATGCGATTTCAACATGTTCATTAGTACGGCTGCCAGTGAATGCAATTCATATTCACATAACTGACTTGCAGTTGATTGCCGAATGCACTGTGAATCAAAACACATTTAAAAGATGCGTAAACTAACCACTGAGCTTAATGTTTCATTTCACCACGGTTTCGAGAATATGGGCTACTGGCAATAAGCCCCTGCAAAATCGCCGATTGGCTTTAATACTAACCTCGGAGTATGCAATGTTATTTTTCTTTTAAGGGGCAGTTACACGTGATTCTTTGTGAACCCTGTGACAGACTCATCAAGGCGTAAAAGACAAAATATCCGACATGTACATATAATACACATATCCATGTGATACTAGTATATGACCCAACCATCCGACTACACTATACATATCCATGTGATACTAGTATATGACCCAACCATCCGACTACAACTACACATATCCATGTGATACTAGTATATCACCTCAACCATCCGACTACAACTACACATATCCACGTGATACTAGTATTTCACCTCAACCATCCGACTACAACTACACATATTCATGTGATACCAGTATATCACTCAACCATCCGACTACAACTACACATATCCACGTGATACTAGTATTTCACCTCAACCATCCGACTACAACTACACATATTCATGTGATACCAGTATATCACTCAACCATCCGACTACAACTACACATATCCACGTGATACTAGTATATGACCCAACCATCCGACTACACTATACATATCCATGTGATACCAGTATATCACCTTAACCATTCGACTACAACTACACATATCAATGTGATACTAGTATATCACCTCAACCATCTGACTACGACTACACATATCCATGTGATACTAGTATATCGTGTCAACCTTCCGACTACAACTACATATATCCATGTGATACTAGTATATGATCTCAACCATCTGACTACAACTACACATATCCATGTGATACTAGTATATCACCTCAACCATCTGACTACAACTACACATATCCATGTGATACTAGTATATAACCTCAACCATCTGACTATACTACACATATCCATGTGATACTAGTATATGATCTCAATCATCCAACTACAACTACACATATCCATGTGATACTAGTATATGATCTCAATCATCCAACTACAACTACACATATCCATGTGATACTAGTATATCACCCAACCATCCAACTACAACTACACATATCCATGTGATACTAGTAGATCACCTCAACCACCCAACTACAACTACACATATCCATGTGATACTAGTATATAACCTCAACCATCTGACTATACTACACATATCCATGTGATACTAGTATATCACCCAACCATCCAACTACAATTACACATATCCATGTGATACTAGTAGATCACCTCAACCACCCAACTACAACTACACATATCCATGTGATACTAGTATATAACCTCAACCATCTGACTACAACTACACATATCCATGTGATACTAGTATATCACCTCAACCATCTGACTATACTACACATATCCATGTGATACTAGTAGATCACCTCAACCACCCAACTACAACTACACATATACATGTGATACTAGTATATGATCTCAACCATCCGACTACAACTACACATATCCATGTGATACTAGTATATAACCTGACTATACTACACATATCCATGTGATACTAGTATATCACCTCAACCATCCAACTACAACTACGCATATCCATGTGATACTAGTAGATCACCTCAACCATCTGACTATACTACACATATACATGTGATACTAGTATATCACCTCAACCATCCAACTACAACTACACATATCCATGTGATACTAGTATATGATCTCAACCATCTGACTACAACTACACATATCCATGTGATACTAGTAGATCACCTCAACCATCCGACTACAACTACACATATCCATGTGATACTAGTAGATCACCTCAACCATCTGACTATACTACACATATCCATGTGATACTAGTAGATCACCTCAACCATCCGACTACAACTACACATATCCATGTGATACTAGTAGATCACCTCAACCATCTGACTATACTACACATATCCATGTGATACTAGTAGATCACCTCAACCATCCGACTATTTTATAAAGTTTATTCTTTACTCTGGGTTTTAAGTGTTCAGTCAAGAGAGCAAGTAAACATTATTCCTTGCAAAATCCGCTATTCTTATGATGATGCACAGTCCCTCTGATGATACAAGGGTTCTTCAGCTTTTTAAATAAATTTCAAATACGTACACAATTTTTTTAAAAACAACAACAACAACAAAAACATTCAATTAACAAAAACATCAAAAGCATACCCTATTGGCGTAATTTCAACACATCAATAAAAACGATTGCCCTGTTAGCATTTTGCCCATCTTTATTCTAAACACCGAATATACATGTTCCCGAATGAGGTTTGCACATCCAACATTAGCCGGCCAAAAAATGAAAATATACTTCTATGAAATCCAGAAATATCATTTTGAAAAAAATATAATTCATCATACCACCATCATGATATAATTCAGTGTTTGGCTGAACTATTCATTACAAATTAACTCACATCAAAATGTATCATACGCCTTAACGATTAGATCAACTAAGTTCTGTATTCAGGAAGGAAATTATACATATTTATGCAGTTAACACGCCAGTCTGTTCTTCGCGATTATTCAGGGGCGGGGGAATTCTGAACGTCACGTACTACTAAGTATACCTTACCGGAGATTCGCTGGTAGGTTCGCCGGAGAGATTCACAGAAGAAATTACAAAAATGTAAAACTTGAAGATTGATTAGTAACCTCTTTTCCGTTTATCTTATATGTCGGAAAAAATATACCCGTATTTTGTTTTCTCGATTTTAATAACCCTACCTACGTGTAGACATTACTTTCTATTGCATAACCACATTCACGGGCATGCACGCGGGGGGGGGGGGGCAGTTGATACATAGCTGGGTAGGGAAGTGCCCCTGAGTGCTCAAAAGTGTGGCCAATTTTATAACTGGATAGTGGCAAAATCTATACCCATATTTATACCAAAGTACCATTTCTGTCCTCACTGTTTATTTCGAATAAAACAGTTACCTAGGGATATGAGGCCGGAATCTGAGGTGGAGATATTCGCTCATATACGGAACCATAAATACACCAAATTGGGAAAATACTACCGATATTCATACCCATCTTGATCAGAAATAAGACCGATACTTATTTCTAATATTCTAAAAACGAGAACCACTTCAGGGGCACGTAAAATATGCCGCCACTCGAAAATCAAGCTGAAACCTTTTGTGTCAGCACAATTTGCCCCTCAAAATGAAGGAAATAGCTTAGGTTGTAGAGGGTCTAGATTTCAAAATTCAAGGAAGTGTATGCCCCTGGGTCCTCCTAGTAAGCGAGGGGTGATGAGCAGATCTCGCCCCTCCATGGGATATTTCGTGCCGCCGCCTCTGTAAATCATAATAGCGACTGATTTGAAAATCTCGGCAAAATGTATCCTTGTTTATATTACTGTGACCCCCCCCCCAAATACGAGAACACAAAATCTTTGTGCGCGTGTGTTCTCTAGAAAAGTTTGTTCTAGATGATTGGATATAAATTGTATTATCTGATGAAATGTTGAAACCTGTCTACACAACGGAGCAAATGTAACTTCCAGCCATATGTGCTAATTGTTGTAATCTTTCATTTTCCTTCGCAGTGCTGCAAAACAGCACGAACAAGTAATATTAAAATTTACTGTTTTGTCTATTATGTTTCTTTAAGGTTTATGCACACTACAAATTGTTTCCATAAAATGTTAAGAAAATATTGTCGTAACTAATAAGTTTTTGTTGTGTGATAAGTAACTGCCATTTTCGACGGATCAACATGAAACCTCAACCGCAGCCTTTCAAATAGAGTCTGCAATGAACCTCAGACCAATGGTCTGACATTTACAGATAAATATCACAACTAGGACGAAACGAAACGTTGGCATGGCGACATCGATACGCATACTGTAAAATGACTAATTTTCACTTGGTTTAAATTTCGCTGATTTACCATTTCAGGTATATTAAGTGGGTTTTAAATTCACGGTTTTGTCATTTAGATAATGTATTCTATGCTAAATTGTACATATTCACTGGGTTTTAATTTAGCGCATTTTTCATTCAGCGAAATAAGCCAAATTAAAACCCGGTGAACAATTGATCCTTTTACAGTATATGGCGCATTACGTGTGAAATGCTAGAAAGTTGTAAATATGCACAATGCTTTCAAAACCTTATGCTTTCACAAAGCTTAGAAGACAGGATGCCCATGCACGATTATTTGTTCAAATACAAATCTGCAATATATGACCCTGATTTAGAGCTTGTGCTGCTGGGTGTAATCAGACCAGACGTTACAAACATGATTTATTGGTTGTCATCGTGGGTGGGAAAGTCCAATAACGTGTCGGCAGATGAACATTTGTAGACGGAGTACAGTTCATATAGCTGACGGCCGTACGTGGCTACATGGGGTCGAAAGTTTTTTTGATAGTGGTTTGTCATCAGCTAGGTCAGTTTACCAGCTACCCAAGTTACAGTTGGTTTTCCAGTTCTCATCATGAATAGCGGCTACTTTTGTTTGAAGTAGATATAAGACGCATAATAATAATAACTGTATTTAAATCTACAAATACAACACTATCAGATATTGACAATAATGAGCTAAAATCGTCACAAATGTCACGGATATACGATAAAATAAAAAATGTATTTATAAAGTATTGGATTAACTCAATTAATGATGATAACAGACAAAACACTAATACAAAAAACAAACTGAGGACTTACAAAAAATTTAAAACAAACTTCATTTTGGAAAACTACTTAATTAAGCTAAAAAATAAAGAACTGAAAAGTACCCTAACTAAATTCAGACTGAGCAATCAGTTTAGAAATTGAAAAAGAAAGACACAACAGAATCAAAAGTAGCGACAGAATCTGCAAATTGTGTAATAAAAATGATATTGAAGATGAACATCACTTCCTCATAATATGCCCAGTATATAGTAAAGAGAGGGTCGTTTTATACAATGAAGCTGAAAAGATTATTCCTGACTTTACTAATCTCACACCTGAAAATAAATTCATAAAAATAATGTCAAATAATAACTTAGCAATTCCTCTGGCACAATATCTGAAATACAGCTTTGCTATTAGACAGCAGCACCTACCCCTGGTACTTAGTCATTGACTTTTTCTTTTATTTTTTTTTACACCTATTCATTGGGTTTTTGTTTTTATATTCAGTTTATAGTTTTTTTTTGTGTTTTATTTTACTTTATTATATATTTCCGTTACTAACTTTTATTCTGTTTTTAGTCTGTTTTTGGTTGTCTTTAAACTATTAGCCATTGTAATTTGATTAATTTTTTTTCTGTAATTTTTGTTGTTGTTGTAACCTTTAACCTCCTTCAGTAGGTTGTTACGAGTTAATAAATTGTACTGTATTGCATCTTTAGAAATACGCAATTTTCTATCAGTACCGGTATATAGCAATAACTCCAAATGTATTAGAACAGTGTACAGAACAGTGTTGGGTGCTTCCGCAGTAAGCTATTTTGGGGGTTATGTATTGCATGGAGCTTCATGTGTAGCCAGCTGACAATGAATGTTTGTTAGTTCATGGTATTATCAGCACTTTTAATATGAAAAACATTTAAATATCATCTGAAACAATTTCTTTTCATTGTAATGTTTCAGTGTCACTTTATTTAACCCATCGAGGAAAGGGAATTATTTCCTGGACTCGAGACTCAAGTTAACAAATGAAAATAGCTTATAAGATGATTATCAAAAAAATATTTTCATTATAAACTGAAATAATCTGGCAAAATGTCTGTCCTGACGTTGCACCCACATCTAAACAATGTTGATAATTCCAGGTTAGCCAGCATTAATTTATATTATATCCAGTATACAGTGCAGTAATGTTGGTTTCCATACAGCTTGTTCTAAAGAATATAAAGGAAAAAATATGGCATTCTTTATCAGCATCCTCAGTTATATTATATAGGTTCTCTAATAAAACACAATTTGTTTTATAATAATTGTAAATGGTTGCAGTGTTATTCCATACTAAATAAACTTGGTTCTGAATGTCCATATGATTTGTGTGACATTTTAGGCGCAAAACTGACAATTGAGATTTGTGTCCACAAAATATAAATAACTGTACATCCACAATTATGAGCAACTAATTTAAAGGGCCAGTGAAAATTTGCACCACAAATTTCATCAAGTATCTTAAGTAGGTAAAGATAATTTTCCAAAAAAATTGAAAACTGTAAATGTGCTGCCTTCTAGATGACTAATATGGCAAGTGTCAGTTCTGCAGTAGCAATAATTAGCTATTTAAATTTGAACTGACATCAATGAAAATCAGTTGTCACTAATATCCTCATAATTGTATTAAAGTTGCCTACAGTGCATGTAAGTAATATACTGGAATGTGGTGGATACTTATGTCATCGTCATCTCAACATTTTATTACAAACTATGGAATTATAAACTTGTTAAATAGGTTAATCAGGTCTAGTGTGCAATGTCTTCATTATAACACTGTGTGACTATCTCTATATGCACTAATGCTCTTGACAGGACTCTGTACGAACCTGTGAAAATAGGGCATCAAGGGACACCAAATACTTTCTGCATTTTCCTATACTAATGTAACATACAAACTAGAAAAGCATGCACTCAGAATGTCAAACACACATGATATATACAAGGATGATTTATCTGTGGTTCCACAGAATTTCTGTTTTCTTAGCCATGTTTTTTAAGATTTATATATAGTTAAAGCTCAACAAAACAAAATAATGTTTCAGATCACCTTCACATCACTCAAAGATTACATGTCAAATGTTTTTTTTTGTAGTTGGCCATGGTAGTAAAGAAATGCATCAATTTTGAAAAAATAATTTGGCCAGAAACATTGTTTTTGGGCAAAGAGTGTACAATGTCACCTTTGACTTATTGTGGTACAATTAAACTGCTATAAATAGATAAAACCCAAGTTTTACTGTATTGCCTGCCCAAAAATACTATTAACAAGTTATACAGTCCTCATTGGTTATGAAGTTTAAGTCATTGCATAAAAAACAAAATCCATCCAAGATGGGGCCTTCTGCAGTCATCTTAATAATATTTATTAGATGCATAAAATCCTCAGGGAAGAATAAAAAGGGTCTTACAAAAAGAAATTTAAAAACTAGAATTTAAAAAAAAACAAAAAAGAAAACACACTATTCTAAAAATAAAAAACAAATCAAAAACAAATATGAATAAAAAATATGCATCCCGAGTTGTGTGCATGTTTAAAGTTTCAGGTTAACTATCCAATTACTTTCAAGATATGGAACCAGAATTATATTTGTTAAATCAAAAGGAAAGGACGCGCATCAAGGTTCAATATTAGTTCAGAAAGGCCAATTTAAATAAGTTTAATGCATTTTTAGTACTAAATCTTGAATCAAGTAGTAGCACATGTTGTATGGTGTTTGTATAAAGTTTGAACTTGACCATTCCAGTGTTTCCAATATAGAGACCTGGAACTGTATTTGGTAAAACAAAATGGCCACCAGTAAGCCATTTTTAATTATATCTGCATGTCTCGTGCATCAAGGTCCCATTCGTTTTCATTGTACCAAGTTTGAATGTAATCAGTCTATGCATTACCAAGATCTGTTTCTGAAATGGCCAAAACAGGGAATTTTGATGTATTTTTAGCACTAAAATTGCCACTGTTTGTCCATGTTAAATAAGTCTGTATCACAAATGGATGTTCATATGTAAGTCATATGTACAAGCCTATATAACAATTTTGTAAAAGTCTGGAAAACAACCAAATTTGAGGTGAAATCAGTGAATAAATTCATTTGCACAGAAATTAAGGGTGACCAATACATTTTCAAGACTGTATTCAGAAATGGCTAAATAAAATGGTTCATTACTATACACCCTTTTTCAGTTTACATGGTGGTCTATGGGGAAAACTGAAAACATTTAATGCGATGGTCAATTTTGTAAAAAAAAAATACCAGTTTTCTTTATACTCCAAAAAAATTAGAGAAAAGAAATAGAGAACAACAATTTTAATGCACCAATAGAGAAAAACTGTATTGATTGTATATTTTAATATCAGTAACATTTTCCATCAACTGTAAATTCTGCAGTACTGGTAGTAGCATTGGAAATGATGGGAAATGTTCTTAAGAAATATGTTGCTAACATAAACACTGTATTTGCTGTTTAATCTGTTTATGAAAATGATTGGTCAAACTACTACTTGTCCTAATCAATATGGAACTCATGACATACACAATACGTGTAAAATACACATTTGTTTACAGGGAATGCGCAGCAACGCTTTAATGACCATGAATACATTAAATACAATTATTTAATTGTAAATATGGCACTGCCAAACTGTGGTTATATTTATTCCCACTTTTAAGAAACTTTGTGCATGCAAATTTATGGGATCTTCGTTGATTTTATTATCAGGAACAACATAATATAAATTTTAAGATCAAAAGGTAAAATAATAAAGAAACATAATTCAACGAGCATGCAACACAAGCTATTATATAGTATTCCCTATTTTGAGTGACGTATCACTAGGAGTCCACAAACTTCAGATCTTCTGTGCAAATCAAAGACTCAGATTCCTATATTTCACATGGATGTTACCCTAATATTCAGAACTTGTAATGGTTGTCGTTTATAGATTGCATACATGTATGTGATTTGATAGCATACCATGTACACAGTGATGATTTGTGCTGTGAAATAAATCATTAATCTACTGAAAACCAAGCGACCTGACGGTCGAAATAGGTCCGCTGTCTTCATTATCATGGAACAAGAATCAGTGAAGTGGCATTGTGGTTGTCATTCATAGTCAGTCATTTAGAAAACATTGCAGTTGCAGTTTCTTGCAGTTGCAATTATGAACTTTTATAGTGTTTATAAGGATAGTGCATTTCATTGGACAAACATCATTGAGGCTAAACTTAAGAAATCATGGATGTGCAAAAACCTGAGAAATAGTCGAGAAAAAAAAATGTTTTTGTTTGAAAATTGTGGTCATGTTTTTGAAATGTTATCTTTCCTGATACGTTGTACATATATGTAATTGTTTTGTTACACCCAAGAACAAATGTTCAATAAATCTGTGCAGTAATAATCTTATGATCAGGTATAAAAGAGTCAATTACAAATGTACTCCAGTTTTACATAAGACATTGCTGAATGCAAGATCAATTGTTGTGCCATATATGTGGTGGCTTCTGAAATAAGCTGAGAAGATCTAAAAGTTGTTTCTAATGACTGTATCAATGTTCTATTTATAATGACCGTCCAAATTATTATGTGTGCAATTTAAGGGACCTGATATAAGCAGAATAATCATCGCATTTTTCATCAAAAATACCAGTTACTTAACTCATTTGTGCTATTACATATTCAAAGTATACTTTAAAGCTGTATTATGTTTTATATTTAGTTGAAAGCTCTCTGTAAATAGGGCTTACGGTTTTGAACCAGTTGTCAAAAATAACATTTTTTACCAAAAATGAGAAAAATGTTCACTAAAAATCCAAATTTGCTTATTTTGAAACCCAGTTTAACAAATCTGACCATCCAACGTATCATTGCTGGAAATATGAAAGCATTTGGACTTACGATTTCGAACTAGTTGTCGAAAATAACATTTTTTATCAAAAATGACAAAAATATTCACTTAAAATCTAAATTTCCATATTTTTACACGAATTTAACAAATCTGACAGATATATATATATATAACAATTTTTTTTAGATGGTGCCGAGCATTTTTTAGTGGAACTGTGTTAAATCCAATAGCAATGTAAATCAGCATATATTTTTACTTAACTATAAAATATGCAAATTAGCAATTGTCTCTTATAAACTTTACGCTTTGACCTTTTGTTTTGAAATTTTCACAAATGATTGACAATGTGTTTATCTTCAAAACGCCGTAGGGGCATTGTTTTTGGTTGAACAGTGTTACAACAATCGTACAGACAACTAGCCTGGGTGTTAATTTATGCATAAACTTGAATTAGTGAAATTTGAGCTGCTTCCCAGGTAGACAGTTTTCAAGACAAAACTTTCTTCATAGTAAACAGATGTACCCGTAAACCAATTTTGACAGGAAACAGAGACATGGTTTAGAAGCGAATTTGTTTTAAATCACTTTTGACCAAAAAAAAAACATTTTTGTGCATATTTCAAACTACAATGTCCATAAAAAAAAATACTTACAAAATTTTAAAATTCATACAATAAGCTTTCTAAAAATATATAGTTATGTGGACAAGGGAGGTCATCTTGGTTGCCTAATTAACTAATTAAAATACCTGTCTGATAAACTGCATCTCTACCTTAAATATCAATTGGCCCAAACCTAATAATCCCCTTATATAGCTACAATGGTACGTTAATGATTTGTAAACACAATCACTTTTCTATTTCAAAACAATATTCCTTCCATGAGAAATCTCAACCCAGGCATTTGGGATGTGGGATTCAATTAGTCTCAAAAATTGAATAATGCTGCCTAGCACAAAGGGATGGCTGGACAAATGTGAACAATAAGATACAGTATTGTATTTATATATGCAATATTATGCAATATTCAAATGCTGCACCTTTCACAATATGAATGATTAAAATATTAAATAAATGAATTTTCAGGACAGCTGATTCCAAAAATATGGTGCACACAATATATTAAGGCATGCCTGAAAAATGATATTCTTCACTTCATGATTTTAAATGGTAGAATTTGAACAAGGTGGAACTACATTTACAATTATCAGACATTAATCTTTCTTGAACTTCTATAAAACTAACAATTGCTATGCAATCTTCAATTTCAATTACCGGGGGTAGTTCAAATTATTTTGTATCTTTCTCCAAGCAACCCATAGAGGGCACTGTGTATTTAAAAAACATTCACTGGTTTGAATTCCAGTGGATACTAAATAGAAATATTCATTAGGTTAAAAATTCACTTGTTTGAGAAAGGAAACTATACATTCTACTGTTAAATCATGGACCATTTTATTAGGTTCATACTGTCTATCAGCCATCCAAATCAGCTACTGGTAATAATTTAATCTGATTTATGTACATGCAGCGGTAAATTTGATAAAAAACATTAGCCACATTTTATGTATTATAAGTAATAGAGATGACATCTATTAGTAAAATAATTTGATTTTCAATAAACACAAATTAGAAACATACATTGATCATTATTGAGAAAGAAATTGTAGCACCTGATGGTTACCAAAAGAAAGTTGTTGTAAAATACATTGCAGTAATTAGCCTGTAGTAAGCACACCAATCACTGTCTTTCTTTTATTTTAAGGAACTATTCAACATCATGAAAGATGTTTATTCCAATCACAGTTTTGAAATATAGGTTCTGTCTTGTGTATAGGAATGGGATTGAATGTTTTGATCACTGAAGCAATATAAGACCAAACATGCTAAAACAGAAACATGTTATGTTCTAAGATATCAAATTTATACTGCTCCTTATACCGGGGTATAAACCACTACTATACCAAGATAATAATGTTTAAAAATTACAAAGGTATGAAGTGTTGTTTTAACAACAACAATAATACACAGTCACCTGAGTTAGCCAGTGAAATTTGTTTACGTCTAATGTGGAAAGAATATTACCCAGTTCTTTAATGCTGTGTTCCCCAATCTTAGAAAAAAAATTTACACAAAAACACTCAGGTCTAGAACAAGTAATATCAGGATAACCTTACATTTATTGAAACATGTCAAATTCCTGGAGAGGAATTAAACTGGTTTTATACAATTGTACCAGTTAAATGCTACAAGCTAACATACTAGATGTTAAATAGTACATTGGAACAGTACATGCTTCAATGCCCCCAGACATCACTACCTCAAACAAGGATTAGCTGAATTAAAAAATAAATTAATTTGTCAAATAATTTATTTATTCAACACTAAAACGAACTACAGTGAGTTGTTCTATGATCATATAACAATAAAAATAGATAAGATAAAATAAAATAAACTACACTAAGATACAGTAATGTTAATCAACTACACAGAATGCTAAATAAAGCTAAATAATATTACAAACACGCAAAAGATCATAATAAACTTATACGGTACAATACAATACACTAGCTAATATTATTAAGAGGTAACAAAATCATATTAAAATCACATTAGAGTCATAATTATAGTGGAAAGAATATTTTTAATTTTGGTGGAGCTGCTCACATCTCATTTGCATACATTTTTGTATGTATTGTGCAGTTCTTATTCCTGAACAATATTACATGATTGCATTGAATTTTTCTAGTTCATTTAACTTCCTAAAATTTTGTATAATTTCCTTACAGTACTTGAATAATTCAATTCTGTGTGTATTGTACAGACTGCAGTCCATAAAGAAATGTATCTCATCTTCAATCTGCTTTTTAGCACAGTGTTTACAGACCCTTTCATTCCTTGGAGTTCTGCAATGCCTGCCAGTTTCAATATGAAGTTTGTGATCAGAGATTCTGAACTGGCATAGGGAGTGTCTCAGTTTAATATTACTCATTGTTATTAAACATTTTTCCATTTTAAACTGTGTTTTGAATGTTCTATAATTTTCCAATTTGTTTGTTCCACCATTTGCTCTGTTGTCTGCAAATAGAGCTTCTTTCCATTTTATTTTATAATTTTCTTTCAGTAAAGCAGAGATAGTCTTGGTTTGGTGTGGTTTCTTTTTTTTATTTGTTGTTTTATTGCCTTATCAAGATTGTTGTCACTGATTATTTTGTCAACATTTCTTGTCCACCTAGTTTTTACTGTATTGACCTCATCAAAGGTGCTTTTTATTAACTTTGGCGTCTATGGAAGTTTTGATCTGAGCCAGAATTTAATTATTTGTGTGATAATTTTTATGGCAAGAGGGTATCTTCCCAATTCCCCTAAGATTGCAAGCTTAGTAGCATTCTTTTTAACCCTCAGGAGTAATCAGTAGAAAGAATAGTTAACAGTTTCAATAATATCGCTATTTTTAGTGACTTCCTCTCCCCATACTTCACACCCATAGCTAATGATGGGTGCTATCAATTTATCAAATAGGTTTAGAGCTATGCTTATTTTGAGGTTTGAGACAGAATTGAGTGTTTGTTTTAGTACGAACTTGTACTAGTGTATGTTTGTTTCAGTAATAAGCCTTCTTCCCTATACCCCCTCTAGATAACTATAGGCGTCCTTAGAAGGGACATACGCAATTAAATTGGGCTAGGAGTGGTATGGGGTGGTGGTTTTGGTAAAAGGAGCCCCCCCCCCCGTGTTGGAGCACAGGAACTATGATCAAATTTGAAATTTTAAACAGCAACCAATATTCTTCAAGCTGGTATTTTTTTTTAGATTTTATTTTTTCATTCCGTTTGACTGTTTTTTCGAGTTTAAAAAATATGAGCTGGCTGGAGCCTTCATCCCTTATTTCTTAAACTAGATACCAGCCGTAACCCCCCCCCCCCCGCTCATAGGGATTGCGTACAGTTGATCAAAGTTCCTGGGCTCCGACTGGTTGGAGGGTCACAACCGTTCATAGCAAAAATGTCTGGAGAGCATTTATAGAATAAAAACGATTAAATAATGTTGGGCTTAAGTTACAGCTCTGTTTTACTCCTGAAGAGTATGGAAATCTATTTGTTATTCTTCCGTTTAACAAGCTGTCGAAGATTCGGGTCAACGCAACCAGTCCGATGCCAATAAATATTCCAATAAATGTCAATAAATCCTACGTTCATAAACATGAATAAATATGCAAACTGAATCGCTATCTCGCGAGGCGATATTGGTTCAAATACTGCGTCAGGAAAACGTACGATTACTGGTAAACGCAAAACATCGAGTACACACTGCGAAGAAACCGAAAAAAACTAACAACTAACCTACCAGCCATTTTGTATAATGCAATATGGGTAATATGTAAAGTAGGTCGTATTCGTGAGGTCTTATTTGAGAGCTCCCAGATACGACCCAATGTGGCGTGCGCATAACCCTTCTCCTGTGGATCGCAGCAGTCCAGGGCGCCACCTACGCCAACTTGTCAGGCTACAGGATAACAGGAACTCCAAGAAACAAGTTCACGAGAAGTGTCTCTATTTAACCACGGTAACTTATTTAGTAATAACTGTCAACATTAAGCATACTAAACGCGTACCCTCGCAGAATACATGCATTCCGTGTTGTATATTGTTCAATCCATTATTATAATGCACATAATTAACGGCACACAAATGCACTTTGTTTCAGTAATCAGTGGGAATCCCTGCACGAGTAATCCATGCTCTAATGGTGGAACTTGCACATCAGTAAACTGCATGACCTACACATGCTCCTGTGCATCGTGTTACTACGGTGACAGCTGCGAGTTATGTAAGCGTAACGCACAATTGCACTCTTTATATCTTTTAAAGTGACAAAGTAGGACAGCATATTGTAATATCGTTGTTCCACGTTACATAATGATACTTACTTCAACTCAATAAAATTGTTTTTGGTAGCACTACACTCTTACAAGTATTACCACAGTGGTTGCTGTACGGGTGGGGTGGGGTGGGAGTTTGGTGATCAAGCTGATCAACCCTGTGTGTCAAATTTGTCCCTCAAAATGCAGGAAATAGCGTTTCAGATGGTCTAGATTTCAAAATGTTTAAAGGGGAGCATGCCCGGACCCCCTAGTAAGGTTGAGCAGATCTCGCCCACCCCCATGCATAATTTCGTGCCGACGCCTCTGTACCAAGAAACTGCACATGTACTATAAATTTCTGCTAATTCAAATAACATTTGCGTTTTTATTTTTTCTATTAAATCGATCGGTAATTACTTTTATTTGTGTATATTTAATGCAATATAACAAATACTGTCATATTTTGTCTCTTTTAGTGTAAATTCGATTTGAATTCTTGCTTGTACCTTCTCTTTAAATTCTTGTTAGTTATACAATTGTTTCTATATACGGTACACCCGCTAGACGTTTACACTGCATCTGCTTTACACTGTTAACACTATAACCAATATCCGTGCATGGAGCTGAAAAAAGAAGGAGAGTGAACTCCCTTTGATGCTATTGTTACCATGACTTCAGCCGACTATTTAGTCAACAGATAACACTTGACGGGTTTATGGGGGGATTACTGGACGTGAATATTTAATTAGTCATGATCGGACGTTCTCCGATGAGTTCGGTCGTTATTACAAAGCAGGGTGAGGGACGAAAACAAATTTATAACGACGAAGTAGGAAAAAAACATGGCCAGAATTACACAGTAACTTCTAAATTGGTGATGTGTAATACACAAGTAATTGTGATGGAATCAATGTAGTGGGGAACAAAGTATCGTTAACTTCCAACCCGCCACAATATAACTATCCCCTATCCCTTAATATGAGCTATCAACACAAATCAAAACAACGCAACGCATCATGTCAAATTCAATCGGCGATTGCCGGTTTGGCCGTGATATGCCGCTATTGGCACCTACCCTAGTATGACGTAGAAGAGGTCAGCTTACTATTTAACTAAATTTCGGCGTCCGCGGGAAAAGATTTTACGAAAAAAATAGAATTTACCGGAGCTCAAATTTAACGCGTCGTTTATCCAAAGCACGTGTTGTCTATGAGGGCCCACACAGGAAGTAGGACAAATGAACAGAGATGAAAAATGTGATTGTGAATTTGGCTATGGGAGCTCGGACTTCAATTCAAGCTTGTTGGAAAGTACATGGAAAACACTATATATCGATGGTAATTTTATCGTCTGCGGCCAAGTATTTTATTTTAAAATCAATTTCTTGTGAGCAATGTTTTCGACATTACGAGAACCACATACATAGTAATAACTTGCGGAAAACCCGTCCGATTTCCATGACTCAAACGCAGACCTGTAGAACTGACGACACCCTTCCGTAATTACCGCTACGCGCATGTTCACCGACCTTTGACGTCAACTGCGCAGAACAAAAATGATCGTCACACCTTAGGAAGGCGGTGACGGCTGAATAATCAGTGTGACGGCAGCCGGCAGAAGTCATCGACATGAAAGGCGCGTAAACACAAAAGAATAATCAGCTTAAAACAAAAGACTCAAGTAGGATTAAAACCAGTCCAGTCTCCTTCTTTTTTTAGCTCCATGATCCGTGCTACTTCGAGGAGTACTATTCCGAAAAAAAAGTGCATACTAGTAGACTGGTGGATTAATTTTCAGCCCCAAGTGACTGTTGTTGGTTGGACTCTTGCTAGCTCACTCAGCAGTAAAGTCGATTACATTTAACAGGCAGTACTGTACCGGGCTTGCAAAATAACGTTACTATGACGGGACCGATACAACTACCAGACCCCTGTCTGCACGCACAGGCATTCTAGATTTCATTTTTTTGACGCTGGTGGCGCCAAACGCAGAGTAAATAACAAACAAGCTGGCGTCCTAAACGCACGCGAAAAGTTGTGGCAAAAATTTATGAATATTTGTTGCATGTGAACACTACAACACTTAATTTTGGTTTGTTACGAACGGCAAGCAAAACTTGTGTCATTGATATGACCAAAGCGAGGTTAAACAGTTGGCGAGTATCGAAGTTGGATGTTTAATAATCTTGTGCCGTGAGTCGAAGCTGTACGGGAACAGTCGCTTATGACAGGAAGATAAAGACGACTTTTGTCAAACATATATTTATTTTCTGCCCCTGCGTATATTAAATGATAATTACAATTTCTTATACACGGGGTGGGGATGGGGTGGCAATATACCGATATACGTAGGTACTCAATAGGTACTACGCTAAACATTTAGGGTTTGATAATGCTGCGATTTCGAGTCCCGATGAGAAAATGAAGAATTGACAAATATCTGTAAATCTTTATTAGAATTACGACCCCTTCTTGTACTAAAATTGGGCTCCTGTCTGGCATTGAGCGCCAGTAAACAGAATATGAGATTTAACGCAATTCCTGTCAGAGGAACAATAGTAAAACCCATATACAGTTATACTATTATATAATTTTAAAATATGAGGCCCTGGTGCTTCATTTTTCAGCCTCTACGAGCTTATTTCAACAAGCAAATTGTATTTTTATGCTTATGTAGTTGTTAAATATCCATTTTTTCCCTCATAGTGCAAGACCCATGTGCTGGTAATTTTTGTCAAAATGATGGTGTCTGTGTTTCGCTGTCATGTACAGAATATCAATGCCAGTGTTCTGGATGCTGGTCAGGACAGTATTGTACTAATTGTAAGTATATGTATCACAACATAGTACAACTTTCTATCTAGTTATTAAAGGAAGGTGGTCGTCAAGCTGTGCATGTGCTCTACAAAGCCATATCATGTACATGCCTTAATTGACAAGTCAGGTTTAAACTTTACACTAGACTTGCTTGCAGTCTGTTGCGACTCCGATAAAAATAAATATAAATTGCGTAAACGAGGGGTGAACGTGAAATCCCAACAGACTTGCCATCAGTGTTAGCGCCCTCACATTACCAGCCAGAATCGGGCTGGTAATGATTGACATGTATAACATGTTTCAACCAATCAGAAGATAGGCTAATTAACATATCAACTGAGTCCCCAGAAACCATACACACTTTCTTGGATAAACTTAGATCCCGAAAACTTGCGTTCTTGGAGAAACGATGGTTGTTTTACTCAATTTTGTTGGCGTCAACAACATGGTAACATAGCGCTAGACAAGTAAACACAGACACGTGCGATTATCCGTGGCTCGGCTGCTCCACCCACTGTATGACGTATATGCAAATTTACCATCCCGATGGCCTGTAATGTGAGGGCGCTTACACTGATGGCTTTTAATTTGGCTAATTTTACAGTCAGCGTAATAAACAGTGAATAATTAACCCTTTTACAGTAGTAGGTAAAAAGGTATTCAGTATCACATTTTATATATTTTTTTTTAATGCAAGCCTATAACATGCTTTTCTTAACCAACTCTTCTTAATTTCAGTTGGAAACCCTTGTCAAAATTCTCAGTGTCAGAATGGTGGTTTCTGTGTTCCTGTGGAAGGATCCTGTACTGACTATACCTGTACATGCAGTGGATGTTACAGTGGACAATTTTGTGAAATTTGTAAGTATGTTGTGGTTTTTCATCTATGTGCTTGGCTCAATACTGGATGTTACTGTACAATATTGAAATGCCAAGTACTTTTTAAATGAGGATGATTCCTTTAAAAATAGAAATGCCTACCATTAAATTCCTATTTAAGGCCGCGGCTTTAATTAAAATTCATTTTTTCAATGGGCGAATTCAGATGCGTGAAGTCTTTGTGCGGCTTTAATTAGAGCATTCACTTCGGTAACAGTGGAAAATTTTTCTCAGAAAACAAAGGCCATATAGGGGATAATGATATGCTAATGAGATGCGCGACACTCGATTGCAACTTTGTTGCAATTGTAAGCACATAAGCGTCAATGACTACAGAAAACCTAAATTACACTCTAATCTAGGCGACAGGAAAGATTAAAATGTTTGAAAAATGTTGCCTTAATTTAAAATTAAATATGATATCTTTTTCTGAAATATGTGGTGGCTGTTTGGTTTTTGAAATTTTGGGGTGCGGCTAACATGTATATTGCAGACTTTCTCCTGGGATCAAAACTTGTCAATTTCAACATGAAACAATGTCTCAACTTAGGGGTGCGGCTTCTATTAAAGCTGTGGCCTCAAATATGATTTTTACGGTACTTATTCTTGTTCTTAAATGCACCAAAGTTATTTTCTAATGTTCTTCTAGTTCAATATATACCAATATATATATTTATGATGCAGACACTGTAGTACAATGAAAAAACAGCAAAATTCATAATTGCTATTTAAAAAGAAAGAAAGAAGAAAAGAAATATTGGTATATAGCGAAAACATTCAGAGAGATAGTTTTTCAAACAGTTTTCTCCAAAATAACTTTGTCTGGTCATTAATCAAGCTATTGTCTGGAATTTTAGTAGGTGACTAGATGGTGACATCATAACTTAAAATTGCATGCAACGACCATTCAGGTTTGCTGCTTGGGGTTGTAATATATGGAAAAATATTACATAGCTTTATGTCACTGCTACTGCATGATAATACATCTGAACTCTGTACTTACTGAATTTGTTATTTTTAAATTCAGTGCAAAATCCATGTGCCAACAACTTGTGTCAAAATGGCGGAACTTGTTTTAGTTCTGGTGGTTCTTGTACAGAGTTTACTTGTGCATGTGCAGGATGCTATACTGGACAATACTGTACTGAACGTAAGTGTATAATATTGTACTATACTGGTACTCTCAATTGCCAAGGCTGAGGCAGATATCATGAACTACAAGTACTAGTACTCTCTTCCATGTGGATGTTAATGATCTAAGCTGAAGGTTGAGGTCAATAATTTTCACTAACTGCTAAAGTCAAAGCCCAATGAATGTTTTATTAAATCCCCAATAATGGCAATGAAAATATTGGATTTTCTGAAAAATAACATTCATGGTACAAATCATTTTTTTTTCTCAGAACCACTTCATGTTCAGATTGTAGCATTTGTGTACCAATCGCATTTGAAAGTATTGAAAAGCTTCATCCAATTGATTAGTTTTGAGATCCCTGGCATGTTCCATGGTTGTGACATTACTGAAAATGCTTGCAATAGAAAGGGGGGGTCAATTTTACAAACTGTTCCCCGTTAGCCTTTTTGCACCAGTTTTTCATTGAATATAAATATCAAAAACTACACTACACATTATGTCCGTAGCTTCATATCTAACCTTGTATCAATCATATCTTTGAATTAGCTTGCTAATGAGGCCTTTTTTTATTACAGTATTAGATCCTTGTCAGAATAACCAATGTCAAAATGGTGGAACCTGTATTGGTATTCAAGGATCTTGTACCCAATACTCCTGTCAATGTTCAGGATGCTACTCTGGACAGTTTTGTACACAATGTAAGTATATCCTTTCCCATGAAAAAATTTTCAGAAACAAGGTTGGGTTTACGCAAGTAATTTTCCAAAGTGAAATGCTGCTAGTAATAACTATCAGTAGTGGTGCATGTGTTAGCATCATCCTTGCATTGATTGAAAAATTTCGCTGGCCTTAGCAAAAATTAAATTGTGGTCACTGTTTTTAGTCCCTGTTTGGACACAGTCCGAAAACGGGGACTTTAATATGTTTTGACCTATGTGCATTCGTGTGTCTGTGCTGTCGTGCGTCTGTATCTTGTATCTTACCTGTATCTTAGAAATGCCTGCACCAATCACAATCAAACTTCATACATATATCATACAAATTTATTTTTTTATTAGACGCATAAAATCCTTAGGAAAGGATAAAAAGGGTCTTACAGAAAGAAATTAAAAAAAACAAACTACAATCTAAAAAATAAAACAAAAAATAAAAACTTTTCTAAATAAAAAAAAAAAAAAAAAAAACAAGTCAAAAACAAAAAAATACAATTTGCAGCCAATGGTGAATACAGAATATAGAATGAACACAAAATGTCGCCTAATACACTGATAGTTGTTGCTGTTTTGTTCCATAGCTGTTTTTTAAGAAGACAGCTAAGGCTGGTGCTAGAGTATGGTTTGCCATAATCAAAATGAATTTATTCTGACTATTTTCTTTATCGAAATTTGGAATTTTATTTTGTGCAGTCAGGAATAATTTGTCCCTATGGTGACTGTAAGCTGGACATTTCATTACAAAATGTTGCTCATCCTCAACTATATTTTGGCTGCACATATCACATGTTCTTTTATCCAGGGGCACATTATTATGTCTGCCTTTCTCAATTTTAAGGTCATGGTTGCTTGTCCTGAATTTTGCAATTAACCTTCTAAGACCATGGTTCTGCATATTAATTAGGTAATTTTCAATTTTTAAATCTTGTTTGAAAAGTCTGTATGTTCTTAGTTTGTTTTTAGCCAAGGTTTGTTTTCTATTATCATTATGCATGTCTAAGATCCATTGGTTCTCAAATGATTTGTTTATTTTTTTATGAATAAAGTCTAAATTTTTCTTAATTATTTTTGACTCCCATGTGCGAAGCACAAAATGGGAGTCTTTGCAGTTAGTGTGTCTGTATGTGTGTATGTGTGTATGTGTGTGTGTATGTGTGTCCGACTGTTCCACTGCTATCTCAAGAACCATACATCGGTTTTTGATGAAACTTGGTGCATATATGCTCTGGGCCAATGCGCAGATTTGATTAGGTTTTGGTAAAAATCCATGCTCGTTAATTACCTAATTTGCATGATAATTAGCTAATTTTTAGCTGTTCTATGACTGTTCCACTGATATCTAAAGAACCACTCATTGGATTTTGATGAAACTTGGTACATAGATGCTCTGAACATATGCGCAGATTTGATTAATTTTTGGTAAAAATCCGTGCATATTAATTACCTAATTTACATGATAATTAGCTATTTTTTAGTGGTTCCATGACTGTTCCACTGATATCTAAACAACCACTCATTGGATTTTGATGAAACTTGGTACATAGATGCTCTGAACTAATGCTAGGTTTTGATTAGTTTTTGGTAATAATCCGTGGATACTAATTACCTAATTTGCATAATGATTAGTCAATTTTCGGTTTTTCCACTGATATCTCAAGTACTAATCATCACATTTCAAATGAAACTTGGTACATAGATGTCATACGACACTGCACAGACCTGATAGTTTTTATGGTAATATCAGTACATATTAATTACCTAATTTGCATAATTAATTAATTTTCAGCATTTGATATAAGTAGTTAGCATTACATTTCAATGAAACTTGGTACTTACATACTCAAGGACTATGCAGAGATTGATTGTTTTCGATAAATATTTGTGCATATTAATCACCTAATTTGCATAATTAGTTAATTTTCAGCTTTTCCATGGGTATCTCAAGTACTAATCATCGCATTTCAATGAAACTTGGTACATAGATCCTTTAGGACTATGCAGAGACCTGATTAGTTTTAGGGTAAATAATTGTGCATATTAATTACCTAATTTGCATAATTAATTTTCAGCTTTTCTACTGATATCTAAAGTACTAATCATCACATTTCAATGAATCTAGAATTATGCAGACCCAATTAGTTTCCGGTAAATATTTGTGCATATTAATCACCTAATTTGCATAATTAACCAACTTTCACACTGATATCTCAGGTACTATACATCACATATCAATGAATGTACATGGATGCTGTAGGACAATAGACAGACCTGAATAATTGTGGGTTACAATCTGTACATATTAATTACCTAATTTGCATAATTAACCAATTTTAAGCTTTCACACTGATATCTAAAGTACCGTAAAAACTCCAAAATTTCGACCGGCTTTAAATAATTGGCGTTAGAAATGTGGCATGTTTTTAGAGTCGTGGCCGAGTTGTAACTCAAAATCTAAACAAAGTCATCAATCAGTGAGTATTATGACAAGCAAAACAAAACATCAAGACGCGCAGAAGAGGTCAGTGTAACAAGATGTTATGTTGAACTGTGACACGCCCTCATGAATATTAAGTAGCTAGAGTACTGCGCATGTATTCTCTTGTGAGCCAGTGACGGACGCAGCATGGTCTGTATTTGTTTACCTACTATACAGAATAAACCCAGTGAGTTACACGTAAGGTCTTCAGTTATTCACAAATGCAAGCAGCATATGAAACATGGTGTCAGAAGTGATTGTTATTTGCCATAACTAAAGAAATTTGATCCACGTAACAGAAGCAAGACTGAACTTACCGGCGATCGGAGATTGACAGTGAACACACGACGGCAGTTCAGCGACGTCAAGTTTGACAGAGACGCATCAGATTTCACAAAAATCTGTGAGTAAACTGACTTTTATGAGCACTGAGAGTCGTAATTAAATACGTGTTGATGAATCGCTGATGATTTATTACTGTGTAGAAATTTTGAAGCATAGCAACGTCTTTGAAAAAGATCGTGTTTCAAAAAGTACGGTGGCCCAGAAGTGCAAAACCTGAGTCGACCGAAATAGAAGTACGGTGGCCCAAAAGAACAAGATACAGATTCGAATTTTGCAAATTTCCACTACACTGTTGTTACGATACACAACATGGAGAACATCAAGGCACCAGATAAGCTTGATGTGAACGCCAACAATTTAGCATTGGTGTGGAAGAGGTGGAAAGAAGAGTTGACACTTTATACAGAGCTAGTGTTAACAGAAACACAAGAAAACAAGAAATGCAAATTATTTCTATATCTCATCGGGAAAGAAGGAAGAGAGATATATGAAACAATGAAATTTGAGAAAGAAGAGAAAGATCTCAAGTTGGAAGACTTAATTAAAGCTTTTGATGATCACTGCAACCCAAAGAAGAATGAAACAGTAGAGAGATACAAATTCTTCACTAGAAATCAAGAACCACATGAAGGACTTGACAAGTACATAACAGATTTAAAGGTTCTTGCAGCAACATGTAATTTCAGTACTTTACATGACTCTCTCATCAGAGACAGACTGGTTTGTGGTATTGGTGACACCAGACTCAGAGAAAGACTATTGAGAGAAACAGATTTAAATTTAGACAAGTGTCTCCAGATCTGCAGAGCTTCTGAACTGTCTAAAGAGAGAATCCGAACTATAGAAGCCCCTGTAGTTGTCCATGCAGTGAGACAGTCACATGATAAAGCACAGAAGTCATACAAGAAGACATCTAGTGTTTCGCTACAGAGTTGCAAATACTGTGGCAAGAAACATGACCACGATAAAAACAAGTGTCCTGCCTATAGAAAGCAATGCCATAACTGCAAAAAGATGAATCACTTTGCCTCACAGTGCATGCAGAGTAAGCGCAAACAGAAAGCAGTGTATAATATAGCAGAATACAGTGACAATGAGTGTGAGGAAATACAGTTAGTCACCTTATCACCAGAAAACGAATATGTCAATAGAGTGACTGAGAGCAGTTTTCCCAAGCAGATACATGCTACAATGAGCATTAATAAGAGACCAGTCAAGTTTCAGCTTGATTTGGGAGCATCATGCAACATCATTCCATTAAAGGAACTAGGCAATGTGAATGATTACGAATTCATAAAGACAGATAGAGTACTAGTGATGTACAACAAGGCAACGATGAAGCCTAAGGGACAGACCAAAGTCAAAATGGTCAACCCAAAGAATGGAAAGAAATACAGAGCAGAGTTTGTAGTAGTTGACGATGAGACAAGCATACCGTTACTAGGAAGTAGAGCTATTCAACAAATGGGACTAGTTAAGGTACAACACGAACAAATCATGGTTGTTAATGACAAACCAACAGCCAAGATGAGACTATCAGTACACCGAACTGACAAGAAAACTGATATGAAGCCAGTGTCAGCAGAGCAAATAGTGAAAGAGTTCCCAGACGTCTTTGAAGGTACAGGTAAATTAGCAGGAAAGTACCACCTTGAGTTAGACCCAAATGTGCAACCAGTCATTCATCCTCCAAGGAAAGTACCTGTTGCAGTCAAAAGTCAGCTAAAGGATGAACTAGATAGACTGATAGAAGAGAAAATAATAGCACCAGTTACAGAGCCGACACCCTGGGTGTCTAGTCTAGTAACAGTAATCAAGCCAGGCAAAATGAGAATTTGCATTGATCCTCGTGACTTGAATACAGCACTACGTAGAAGTCATTACCCTTCACCGACTATAGAAGACATATTACCAGAGCTGAGCAAAGCTAAGGTGTTTAGTGTTTTGGATGCCAAGAATGGTTTCTGGCACATTGAGTTGGATAAGGAGAGCTCTTATCTAACTACATTCAATACACCATTTGGTAGGTTTCGTTGGTTACGAATGCCCTTTGGTATATCTACAGCGCCTGAGGAGTACCAGCGTAGACAAGACCAAGCTATTGAAGGATTGCCAGGTGTGAGGTCCATAGTCGATGACATACTGATATTTGGTGAAGGAGAATCAGTGAGTGAAGCCACGATAGACCACGACATAAAGATGCGTGCACTGATGAATCGATGCAGAGAGCGCAATCTGAAACTGAACAAAGACAAAATCAAATTGAGGTTGAGTCAAGTTCCATTCATTGGACACCTCATAACTGATGAAGGTCTAAAGCCAGATCCAGCAAAAGTGAGAGCTGTGACTGAGATGCCGAAGCCAAAAGATGTGGCTGGAATTCAGAGATTCCTAGGATTTGTCAACTACCTGAGTAAGTTTCTACCAAAACTTAGTGATATCTGTGAGCCGCTCAGAAAGCTAACACATAAAGATAGTGAGTGGTGTTGGTTGAAAGTCCATGATGATACAATAGATGAAGTGAAACGGTTAGTCACTTCTTATCCAGTACTGCAATACTATGACATGGATAAAGAACTAACCTTGCAGACAGATGCGTCACAAACCGGTTTAGGTGCAGCCCTAACCCAGAATGGTCAGCCAATAGCTTTCGCAAGCAGAGCATTAACGGATGCTGAGACAAGATATGCTCAAATAGAGAAAGAGTTGTTATCAGTTATTTTTGGATTAGAAAGATTTCACCAGTATACCTATGGCAGAAAGGTCAATGTACAGTCTGATCATAAACCGTTGGAGATGATCCTGAAGAAGCCTCTTCATAGTACTCCAAAGAGACTGCAGAGAATGCTGTTAAGATTACAACAGTATGAGGTAAACCTGTTATATCATCCGGGAAAGCAAATGTACTTAGCAGATACACTAAGCCGTGCATACTTGCTGGATGAACCCCTGGATGGTTTGCAGACAGACATTGAGACAGTGAACATGTTAGATTATCTACCGATTGCAGAACCGAGAAAAGATGATATCAGACAACACACAGAAAGCGATGAAAGCCTTCAGATGTTGTCTAAAGTGATACAAACTGGATTTCCAGAAAATAAGGCCCAGTTAACTGCACAAATAACTCCTTACTTTCATATCCGTGATGAACTAAGCACACAGAATGGTGTGATATTCAAAGGTGAGCGAGCAGTAGTACCACGTTCACTAAGAGATGATATGTTAAAACGTATTCATTCATCACATATTGGTATTGAAGGATGTCTACGCAGAGCCAAAGAATCATTGTACTGGCCAAACATGAGTGCAGAGATCAAAGATTACATCGCAAAATGTGATGTGTGCCAGACTGTAGGAACGCGACAACAGAAAGAAACTCTGATTCCGCATGAAGTTCCAAATAGGCCGTGGGCAAAAGTTGGGACTGACCAGTTCGTATTGAATGGAAGAGATTACTTAGTCACTGTAGACTACTATTCCAACTATTGGGAGATTGACTACTTACCAGATACAACAGCGAAAACAGTTATAAGTAAACTCAAAGCCCAATTTGCTAGACATGGCATACCAGACACATGTATCTCAGATAACGGTCCACAGGAAGTGTCAGAAGCATTTAAGAAATTCAGCAAAGATTGGGGATTCGAACATATTACTTCTTCTCCACGATACCCCCAGAGCAATGGTAAAGTTGAGAACGCAGTGAAGACAGTAAAGAACATCATGAGAAAAGCACGACTAGCTGGCTCAGACCCTTACTTAGCTATACTAGATTTCAGAAACACTCCAACTCAAGGAATGAACAGCAGCCCAGTGCAGAGACTCATGAATAGGAGAACAAAGACTACACTACCTACAACTGCAAAACTTCTCAAACCGTCAGTAGTGAGAAATGTAGGAAAGCAGATAAAGAAGAACAAAGCAAAGCAAGCATACTACTATAACAAAGGAGCCAAAGATCTACAAACACTTCAGCAAGGAGACACAGTAAGAATTATGCCTACTGCAATATCAGACAAAGAGTGGAAAAAGGCTGAAGTCAACAAACAAGTGAACATTAGGTCATATGAAGTTACAACAGAGGACGGACGAACTCTACGTAGAAACCGCAAACACCTGAGGAAAACCGGTGAGAAATACACTCCAAATGAAACCGCTGACATAGTTGCTACTCCTGCAAATCTAGCAACAAGAATAGAAACCAAGAAGCAGGAACACAAGATCATATCTCCAGATGTCTCCATAGCAGAGCAAGATGACAAAGCATACAATAGTACACAAAACATAGCGGAAAATTCAGTTAGAATGACTAGATCAGGAAGAGTAATCAGAAAGCCGCAATATTTAACGGACTATGTAGAAAACTGTTAGTTTAGAACTATTAGTTAGAAATTTGTTAGTTAGATAGACTGTTAGATTGTGAACTGTAGAATGCTTTCAAGAGAGAACAATAGTTCATTAACTGAGAACTTTTGAAATATGTTTCACGCGATAGAATCGTGATTTAAATTTCATTCTTGTTTAAAAGAGAAAGGATGTAACAAGATGTTATGTTGAACTGTGACACGCCCTCATGAATATTAAGTAGCTAGAGTACTGCGCATGTATTCTCTTGTGAGCCAGTGACGGACGCAGCATGGTCTGTATTTGTTTACCTACTATACAGAATAAACCCAGTGAGTTACACGTAAGGTCTTCAGTTATTCACAAATGCAAACAGCATATGAAACAGTCAGCACAAAACTAATAGGTCAAAAGACAAAGCTGTCTCGCACTACCTAGGAAAACTTGCGAATGTTCGAAGTACAGGTACCCATTGGACAAAAGATACATAGAAGTTTAGCAAACTATCTCCCCGACCCAGTGCAATGTATCCGGTTAGAATCAAAGCTCACGTGTCCCTTATTTGAGGGACCAAATTCTGCCGTAAATTCGCCCTTGGATTAAAAAATAAAATGGGATTTAAGAAAATAAAATGGGACTTTTAAGGTGTATTTTGGCGTCATTTTTCGGACATTTCAATCAATCCTGCCGGCTAAAATAGAGTCTAAGTTTTACCGTAGTCATTGACGTCTGTCTATTCAAGAGTACACGTGTATGATTTTTATCGTGACTAGCGTGAGCGGGTAAGCTTCCTTTCGAGAATGAGCTGTTATCACTGTGAACAATGTTAAATTATTCTTCAGATGACCAGTTTATTTTTTAAAAACAACTAATTTTTTTATTTAAAAAAAATATGCCGTTTTCGCATCAAAATCCAAGCCAAAATATCGTACTACAACATCAATCTCTTCCGCATTGCGTTCAATAACATTAACATATTTAAATAAGCTATGGTAATTTGAACACGTTGGCATCATTCAGCTTTTTGATTGGTTAATTAGCGATTTGACCTATTTGACCTAAGAGAACATGGCGGATATCCTACAGCATCAAACGTTTATACGAGACCGGAATCATTCGCTTACGATGAAACTTAGTTGACTTTTATTTGTATTTCATAACCATTCAACAAATTTATTTTGTGTACATTATTATAATCACTACTGAGTACAGTAATAATCAACAATTCAGAAACGCAGCATGCCGAGATTTTTGTGTTCGTTTTTATTTGAAACTTCGTTTATTTAGAATATATTTTCGTTACCAATAAAATAAAAATCTCTCAGTCAATCAGAAACCCGGATTCATGCCTTCGAGGAAGGTCCCGTTTGAACGCTCACATCGGTTTTTTTTTTTTCGTTTGGGGGAAAACTAAAACTGGTCGCAATTTTCGAATAAGAATGAGTCGGCAATTTTTAGTGGAGTCGAAAATTTGGAGGTAAATAAAACACCGAAACCCGGCAAATAAATAGCCAATCGAATTTTTAGAGGGGTCGAAATTTTGGAGTTTTCACGGTACTATTTATTCCATTTCAATGAAACTTAGTACAAAGATGCTCTAGGACAATGTACAAACCTAATTAGTTTGGGGTAAAAATCTGTTCATATTAATTCCCTAATAAGCATAATAATTCATAATTTTTTGGTTCTAATCACATTTCAATTAAACTTGGAGACATAGATTTTCTGTTACATTGCGCAGACCTCATTAGTTTTACACTCAAATCTGGTCATATTAATTTTCTGATTTGCATAATTAGTTTTCAGCTAAGTAATTTCGAATTATATTTAATGTGTCTCCAATACTCTCAGCACATGGGAGTTCTTTCTAAGCTTTCTTTGATTTCACTTGAGTTTACAATGGTGACAACATCTAAATCTTGCATGAGGGTTTCTACACTTGTAAACCATTTACTTTTTACATTCTTGTTTACTAAGTAGGCTTCTCTTAGTAATGTGTTATCAGAGTTTGTTACCCAGTTGAAATATTTAAGTTGTTGTTTCTTGATAAAACAGTCAATGGGGTACCTTCCTAGCTCACCATAAACAGCCATTTTTGGTGTGAATTTTGAGAGACCAAGAATGAACCGACAAAATGAAAGATGGACATCCTCAATTGCAGACTTAGTTGTGCTTTCATCACCCCAAACATCACTACCATATACAATAATTGGTCTTATCAGTTTGTCAAATAAAGATAGTTGGAGGGGTATGTTTAGTGAGTTGTCATAACCGAGTTTGCATTTCAAAGCAAAGAGAGCTTTCATCCCTTTATTTTTTAAATTATTGATACCCCCTTTATGTTTGCCATTAGCACTTATAGTTATACCCAGGTAATTAATTTGCTTAACTATGGCAATTTCTTTTTCAGCGAAGAAGAATATATTATTGCTCAGGGCTCTGTTTGATTTATTGAATACAATAACCTTTGTTTTCTCTGTATTAACAGCCAGGCGCCATTTTGATGTATATATTTTTAAGTTGTCTAAACAGTTTTGTAGCCCCCTAGCAGATTTAGATAAAATGACAACATCATCTGCATATAGGAGACAACTTACTTTTAAATTATCAAGAACCGGGGAGTCACAGTTTTCAGAGTTGAAACAGTCAGGTAGATCATTTAAGAAAATGTTAAAAAGAGTAGGGCTAAGATTGCACCCTTGTCTGACTCCAACTGTTGATTTAAAGCTCTCAGTTAAACCCTCTTTACATGACATTATACATATGCACATCAATTTGTTTCACGATCTGATTCAGGATGGTCGAATGGCAGTCATTTTTGTACTGTAAAATCATCAAAATTAAGCATTTCTCGGCTGTTAAGGCCAGACTTTTTTTATTCCTTGTTTCGCGAGTTTTTATAAGGCAATTTTTTTGAAGAGAGCGGAAAAAAATAAAATTAATTCCTTTTTTCCATTAGATCTGTGTGATTCTCAAAGAATTGTAAGTGAGATCATTGATCGGAGAGAAGAAATGAAATAAAATGTTATTCTATGTATAACCTTGTTTCTCATCTGTGTGAGACTTTGGTACTTTGATCATGATACTCCCACGAAAATGCAACTTGGATTTGTTATGCGGCGTGAGGTAAAACAATGAAGATAAAAATAATATTTTTTTAAGCATTTTTTTGCGCTTACAAGTCGACGGGCGCGAGAAATTACGCTGAAATAAAATTATATTTTTATTTCATTTTCGGCTCAGGTTCATTCAGCGGGTTCACAAAACAAGGGATAATAAAAGTCTGGCCTTACAGATGGATTTTGTTCAACGTTGGTATATACATTGGGAATTATAGGTCCTTGATTTTTCAGATTGGATTCAAAGTGGCTGACTGGCAGCCATTTTGTTTTAATGAATGGGCTTCTAGAGCCATGTCTAAATAGTGGTTGTTTGCACTGCTGTAACATGTAATTCTTATCAATGTCAATGTCAAGGATGTTGAGGTACGTACGGTACCTTCTAGAAGGCATTTGAGACCAGTTTTGAGACTCTCCCACAGAGGAACATGCCATTTGAGACCGTGTTTGAGACCGATTTAGAGACTCTCGGATGCCACATTGACCGGGAATGAGACTGTGTTTGAGACCAGCTTTAGAGACTCTCGGATGTCACGCAGACCGGAAATGAGACCGTGTCTGAGACCAGTCAATTCGTGCAGTGTGATTGGACAACCCTCTGACATCCGAAATTGTATTCTGCTGATTTCACCATGAATTTAGGAACGGAAAAATTGTTCACAGATTTGTTAGCGTAATTAAGACGCTAAAAAGGTGAAATAAACCTCATTTAGAGAATAGTTTGACGACATACAAGACTGTATTATGATGTAGTGTATCCTGAAACATGAAGGTCGGAATATTTAGTAACTCTGTTGTTTATGGCAGTTGACGTAATCATTAACAAACTCGATATCATCCAGAAAAACAGGCGCAAAATTCATTCAATTAGCCAGTTAACGGACAGTAACAATGGTCTGTGGTCATCAATAACGATCGTATTTGAGTTGCAAGTGTTTCTTTATTTGTCAATGTTAGGTTGGAGCGAGTCATGGAGCTAAAAAAAGAAAATTTCCGCGATTTGCGTTTCTATGTACTAAGTATCAACAGAGGTGCGTGAAACCACAGCTACAATTGGTTGTCGGTGCCCAAAAAACTCGGCGTCCTGGCAACCAGGGAGACAGCTGTTCATTTCCCTTTAGCTCTATCTAGTTCTTGGCGCCACTGAGCAACGAACGAGATTACGTTTGTTGAACGTTGGGTCGCACGAGTTCCTGTTTAGCGAGTTACAGGCTGTAACGTGTTTTTACCGATGATAACTACACTTCTGTGATTATTTCAACGCTGATATGCCCATTCTCATTTTAACGAAACATATTTAATTAATACTACTGGTTTATATTTTGTGTCCATCTCTAATTTTATTTATACAAGTTAAAATGGTTAGGTTGAAGTGTTCGGGCTCGTACTTCTATTTACCCCTAAACCTCAGACATCGCTAGTCAAGCAACGCCATACATTTTTTTTCCCAATCCGGGTTGCGGTTAAACAAACTTCTGGTCCACGACAGGGATAGAGGAACTTGTCACACGACACATATACTATGAATTCGTGTTTATGGTTTATTTCGGAAATGTGTGCTAATTAACTCTGTGTCCGAACTACAACAGTAACAACCATCGTAGTTTTCACGTCCATTGTGGCAAATTTAACACCTCTGTGAGGTGTGACTACTTTTGAAGCCTTCCATTGTTTTCACGTAATCGGCGGCGCGGGACACGGGAATTCCTTTTTACAGGCGTGACCACATATTTTTACTGACGTAAAATAAAAAAATTACCATGGTAAGAAAATGGTGTGCGTTAGGAAGGCTTTTTTATTATTTATTTAAGTGGGTATATCAAACAGTTTATTCAATAGTTTACATAGAACCGTGATCACGGGAAGTACTATTCGCATCTTGGTACTCGCATATGGTACTTTTTCAGGTCATGCATACAGTAGATGTATGTTTGGGTACTAAATTCAGTGCGAAATGCCTGTACTGTTCAGTTATGGAGAACTACTATTATACTAAACTCTAGTTTATTTTTATTCCTTCCTTTTTAGTGTATTAATACAGTATACCTTTACTATTATCTGTAACCATTTCCACCAAAGTGTGATTATGTGTTAATAAATATAGAAATAATAATGATAATATTTATTGCATTTTTAGAAATACAATATTTCTATCAGTACAGTAGCAATAAAAGTATAACCAAGTATAATAATAATAATGAAATGATAAAGAAAGAGAAGACATTATAATGTTAAGTATAAAAGTGAAATTTAATGTGTTAAATTTTTTACTGGGTTTCAAAAGCGTGGAGTTTCAAATTTACCGTCACTGTAATTTCCATCCACATTGTTTCAAAATGCGTACTTAAAATAAACGCCACTAGTGCGTTGTTTATGTTAGAGAATACAATGGAATGAAAGAAAAGAAAACAGACGAACTTCTTTGCAACTCGGGGTTGTCGAAATCAGACAGAATACAAAGTGTCTGTCTGAAAACACAGCCGGCGGTTGAAGTCAACTTGTCAATGATTAACGGCATTCGTTCCCAAAATTTTGCATGTAGTTATGATATACATAAACAGGGATTACAGACACTCTTGATAGTTTGGCATTGTATGCTAAAACATGGAAGCTCTCTGTCAACACTGACAAAACCAAAATTTTAATTTTCAATAAATCAAACAGACGTTTGAATAATGACACATTTTTTCTTGGAGGTATCGAACTTGATACAGTTAAATCTTATAACTATCTGGGACTGATCATTAGTGCCAATGGTAGGTTTAAGGATGGCCTAAAAAACCTTAAACGTAAGGCTCAAAAAGCTCTGTTTTCAATGAAAGCAAAGCTTGGCTCAATACAAAACATAAGTATAAAAGTTTCAATTTCCCTTTTTGACAAACTCATCAGACCTATCCTCATTTATGGTTGTGATGTTTGGGGTGATGAGTTCTCCACTAAATCACCTATTGAAGACGTTCAATTAAGTTATTGTCGGTATCTACTGGGGGTGTCACAACACACACCAATTATGGCCATGTATAGCGAGTTAGGCAGATACCCCCTAGACGTATTTATAAAAAAAAACAAATAATTAAATATTACAGTCGGGCCATGAATTCTAATAATGCGTTACTCAAGGAAGCTTGTGTGGTTAACCAAAACATTAAAAGTAAATGGTATCTAGAAGTGACATCATTATTAAACAATATCCAACTATATCATTCAGTTAACAACTGTGATAAATTAACCTCGGCACAAATGAAACAAATTGATTTGGGCATCAAGGATTTATTTCTAACAAGATGGAAAGGTGAGGTCCATAATGATAACCGCACCAAAGGAAATGAGAAAAACAAACTAAGAACATATCGGCTAATCAAATCAGATTTAAAACTTGAGCCATATTTAGTTAAGCTAAAAAACTTTGAACTGCGTAGTGCGCTTACCAAATTTCATCTTAGTGACCATAGTCTCAAAATTGAAATGGGTCGTCATAAAAAAATCCCACTAAACAACAGGGTTTGTGACATGTGTAACAAAGGTCTAATTGAGGATGAAATGCATTTTCTGCTGGAATGCAACAAATATAATGAGTTGCGTGCCAAACTGTTCAATAAAGCTAAGGATATGATCCCAGCATTTGAAAATAAACCTGCAGAGAAAAAATTCATGGAATTGTTACAGAATGAAAACATTATTATACCAGTAGCACAGCTCATAAGTAAAAGCTTTGAAGTCAGGAAGCAGGGTCTTACTTGACATCTTAATGCCTGCTGTCAATTTTGTAATTTTATATTAGATTGTATTTTAGAGATTTTGTATTATTTAGTAATTTAGTGATTGTATTTGTTATTTAGTATATTTTTTTTTTTTTTTTTTATATATTTATTTCTCCTTGTACTTTGTGACCATTTTCTTTCCCTCCGGGGATTGTGTAAGAGTCAATAAGTAAATAATAAATGAACATAATTCTGAATAAATAAGCAAAAAAGATTCGCTGCCGCCGTGCTGGTTGGTAATGTTTTATCTCATTATTTCCGGCTCGTAGCGAGGATGACCCACGAAGCACCACAATATGACGTTCACGTACAATATCGTATGCAAAATGAGTAAGGACAGAGGACATTTTGTCGTGATATTGCTAGACCAAGTTTTGCCGTGACTGCGATAAAAATGCACATTTACGCATTCTTACGTTTGACTTGACCGGCACAATTTGGAATTCTTTTTAGTTTGTCAAAAAATATACGTTAACCTGTGGCTGCGAAAGAAGTCTTGAGCAGTTTCACAATTCGTATTTCACTGCCCGATGTCTGTGAACGACCTATCAATCAAATTCAAAATTGCGTGGGAACCTAGATGATACTTTGTAGCAAGTTCCAGTATAAATGTTAACAATGTCGCCGCTGATGTTCTTTCGGCGTTGTGCAGCCTAGCCAAAATAAAAACGAAAAAAAACAAAAAAAACAAGATCACTGGCATGGGCACGAACACTTGAATATGTGACGCGAAACTAATCATTTCCCATACGATAAATAAATATTACGACCCGGTGATCGATCCAAGACGCTTTTGCCTGTGAGGTTATGGAAGATAATATTAATAGTAATAACTTTATTTTACTACTATGCCATCAGATGTCGCAGTATGGTAAATAAAATAAAATAAAATAAAATACAAATCATAAAAAATACAGTAGCTAAACTATGATAATACATGTAGGTCAAATCCGGGAACGAATGAGTTTCATTTCACCTGGGTCTGAGATGATGCAAGGACAATCAAAATAAATATTATTTGAATACTAGTATACAGTTCTCTTAATTATCTGGGGTAAAAAGTGATTGCTCAGATACAAGAGATTTACTCTACGCAACGTAATTTATGTCTGTGAATATATTTATTAAACATTGCAGCATAGACCGTGTCACTTTAGAATAAACTGTGCATACTAGTATACCCGACTTGAATTCCGGATTCACCAGAAATGAATTGTTTATTTCACTCTACACGGCTCAAATCAGTAACTATACACATAAACAAAAGATTAGGACTATCTAGAATACCAAGCTCCGCCCAGCCCAGTCACACCTCGCAGAAGTGTTAAATTTGCAACAATGAACGTGAAAACTATGATGGTTGTTACTGTTGTAGTTCGGACACAGAGTTAATTAGCACACATTTCCGAGATAAACCATAAACACGAATTCATAGTATATGTGAAGAAATAAAGTACATGTCGTGGACAAGAAGTTTGTTTAACCGCAACCCGGATTGAAAAAAATGTCTGGCGTTGCTTGAACGGGATAGAGGGGCTGTGTTTTAGTTGTCAGAGGTTTAGGGGTAAATAGAAGTACGAGCCCGAGCCCGAGCACTTCGACCTAACCCTTTTAACTTGTATAAATAAAATTAGAGATGGACACAAAATATAAACCAGTAGTGATATGTTTTGTTAAAATGGGGATGTGCATATCAGCGTTGAAATAATCACAGAAGTGTAGTTATCATCAGTAAAAATACGTTAACTCGCTAAACAGGAACTCGTGCGACCCAACGTTCAACCATGGAACTATAATTGGTTCAACAAACGTAATCTCGTTCGTTGCTCAGTGGCGCCAAGAACTAGATAGAGCTAAAGGGAAATGAACAGCCGTCTCCCTGGTTGCCAGGACGCCGACTTTTTTGGGCACCGCCAGCCAATGGTAGCTGTGGTTTCACGCACCTCTGTTGATACTTAGTACATAGAAACGCAAATCGCGGAAATTTTCTTTTTTTAGCTCCATGACTCGCCCCAACCTAACATTGACAAATAAAGAAACACTTGCAACTCAAATACGATCGTTATTGATGACCACAGACCATTGTTACTGTCCGTTAACTGGCTAATTGGATGAATTTTGCGCCTGTTTTTCTGGATGATATCGAGTTTGTTAATGATTACGTCAACTGCCATAAACAACAGAGTTACTAAATATTCCGACCTTCATGTTTCAGGATACACTACATCATAATACAGTCTTGTATGTCGTCAAACTATTCTCTAAATGAGGTATTTATGTTGTTGTCACGTTTACTTTTCCCTTTTTTAGCGTCTTAATTTTCTGGTACGCTAACAAATCTGTCAACAATTGTTCTGTTCCTAAATTCATGGTGAAAATAGTAGAATACAATTTCGGATGTCCGAGGGTTGTCCAATCAGACTGCACGAATTGACTGGTCTCAGACACGGTCTCATTTCCTGTCTGCGTGACATCCGAGAGTCTCTGAAGCTGGTCTCAAACACGGTCTCATTCCCGGTTTATGTGGCATCCGAGAGTCTCTAAATCGGTCTCAAACACGGTCTCAAATGGCATGTTCCTCTGTGGGAGAGTCTCAAAACTGATCTCAAATGCCTTCTAGAGGGTACCGTACATACCTCGGATGTTACATAGGAGTTAACTGTGAACAATATAAGTAAACATAATAAAGGTATAACATTGAAATAAACTGTTTTATTCTTTGTACACAGTGTTGCAAACAGTCATTAATTTATTATATTGCATCCAAAATAATGAGCATGTAACCAAACACAAACTACTGTATCATATGTATGACATATGTATGTATCTATAATACTCACTGCTACATAGTATTTATACTGTAGTCCTGATGTTTTCCATCGTTTTGTACTTTTAACACATGTTCTGGTGACCTATAGTTGTTTTTAATAGGCAAATCAAAATAGCTAGTAGACGTATCCATATCAATTGATTTTTTTTGTTCCGCTGACATTTGACCAACGAGTAGTCATTTTAGTACCAAATATCAACATTTAAAAGCATCATCAGTAGTTTCTCAGGTATGCCTGAGCCGGTTTCTTTTGAAACACACATGATGGATTACTGATGCACGGCAGTTGATAGTGTCAGTGGTAGTGGTCATTTCAGTTCAAAAATATCACATTTGAATAGTTCATCAACATTTCTCGTGGCATGCCTGCACCGATTTTATTCAAACTCTATACAAACTTCACATATACTGTGTTGTTATTATATGTAATTTTTTTTACAGATTTACAGATCACATTCAAAATGCACATGCACTTGTTTGATGATTGAATTCAAAATGTATGCATCATGGCAATTAAAATGTTGAAAATACATCAAAATTGAGTACTTCACGCTTGGTTGTGCATGGACAAAAATTTTGTTGATCTGATCATATGAATACGAGTCATAAGAATGTCAATCATGATAGATGATAAAGGAATGAACGTTTTTACATCTTCTGACATTCCACCTGAAATAACTGTAATATCACTGTACTGATGTAATCTACTACATGTACATGCTAACCACACCAACTTTGATTGACACATTTAAATAGGTCTTTGCATTCTTCTGCACAGTTGCATATTTTTTTTTCCATGCAAAGTCCAACCACATGAAAATTACTTTGAAAAACATCAACTAGGACTTTGTCATTTTCAGTGACTTGTTGAATTTATGTCTGTTCATTTCTTTGCTGTTTTTGTATTGTTTTGTATGACCATTTTTATCTTCTCTGTGAGATATTATGAGTTAATAAATATTATTACATGTATGCAATTCTTGTTTCAGTGCAAGATGCTTGTGCCAACAGTTTCTGTCAGAATGGTGCAACATGTGTTCCTGTTCCTGGTTCTTGTACAGATTGGTCCTGTGCTTGTGCTGAATGCTATACTGGAATGTACTGTACCCAACGTAAGTGTTTAATATTGAAGTATGTCTTTGTACAACATGAGACTTTCTAATTTTCATTTCTTTCTTTTGATGAATTTCAGTGTATTTTAATTTTAGTGTGTCTTATTTTATTTGTCTTTTGTAATCATTCATTTTTGACCTTACTAAACCCACAGATGGTTAAGTTGCGTAATAAAGTTATATTATATTTATTATTATAATATGTTCAGAATTTATTGAAGTATATTCATGGTTAAATGTTTGTAAATCAGAATCATGAATATCTGGGTAAAAGTAGCCATTGTATTTTTTGTTTTATTTCTAGAAATAAATGCATGTCAGAATTCCCAGTGTCAGAATGGTGGTTTCTGTGTTCCTGTGGCAGGATCCTGTACTGACTATACCTGTACATGTACTGGATGTTATACTGGGCAATATTGTACACAATGTAAGTCAATTTCAATCAATGTCACTGTTATTAAGATTTTCTGGGAGAAATTAATTTCATTACCACCATCATCCCCACACAACCCACTGCCACCCTCACACACCCCACCATCCCCAAATATACCCACACATATACTATGAAATTAGTTCTACACATATTACCGTACAGCATATCAATGAGCATTATTTGTTAATTGTTTGTATTTTCATTTCACAGTATTGAATCCATGCCAGAATTCTCAATGTCAGAATGGTGGTTTCTGTGTAGCTGTACCTGGATCTTGTACTGACTATACCTGTACATGTACTGGATGTTATACTGGACAATATTGTACACAATGTAAGTCAATTTCAATCAATGTCACTGTTATTAAGATTTTCTGGGAGAAATTAATTTCATTACCACCATCATCCCCACACAACCCACTGCCACCCTCACACACGCCACCATCCCCAAATATACCCACACATATACTATGAAATTAGTTCTACACATATTACCATACAACATATCAATGAGCATTATTTGTTAATTGTTTGTATTTTCATTTCACAGTATTGAATCCATGCCAGAATTCTCAATGTCAGAATGGTGGTTTCTGTGTAGCTGTACCTGGATCTTGTACTGACTATACCTGTACATGCAGTGGATGTTATACTGGACAATATTGTACAACTTGTAAGTGTAATTTGTATCATTGTGTAATTTTTTTTCATTTGCTTCATTCTTTCTTTTTCATTTTAATAGTATATATTTATTTTATTTCATATTGTCAATATAAAACTTGAACTTTATATTACATATACTTTGAATTGATGATTGGTTCACACTAATTTCTTATAGTCATAGCTGTAGCAGATACATGTATAATAAATCAAATCTGCATGATGATTTGAAATTCATAATTGCTAAAACTTTAATCTTTCAGTATTGAATGCATGTGACAACCATCAATGTCAGAATGGAGGTACTTGTGTTGCTATCCCAGGATCCTGTGATACGTATCAGTGTACATGTCCTACTTGCTATCTTGGACAGTATTGCTCAACATGTAAGTCATCCAGAACCTAATAATTTATCAATGGTTTGCTGTTTGAGATTTTAATTTTCATGGTTGACATTTATTTAGCTTCTATAGATTTATTATGAAGCTAACTACAAAATGTTGAAGATAGTTTCACTAATTAAATAAAACCTCACTCAGATGTTTCTTAGAGATGATTAAAGCAATTTTGATAAATAGTTTCCCCTATGATTCAAACAAATATGGCTGACTGGTAGCCATTTTGTACTTTTAATATTCATCTATACACCAGATCTTTGTTTCTTGTAGTCATTGATTTAAACATACAACCTATTGAGAGACATATTGTGCACTGTAACTTAGTTTGCAATTTGATACAAACTTGTTGCTTTAAAAACTGTTTCTCTGAGATTGTTTGTATAATTAGTCCCCGTTCAGGCGCAGCCTGAAAAGGGGACCTATAATTCAGGTTATGTCAAATGTCCATTTTCTGTTTTCCATATTCCGTCTCCAACATTTTCTCAGAAATTCTACAGCAGATATCAGTGAAACTTGGCAGGTTGATGAACAAGTCTCTGCTGAGTATGCATGTAATTTTTTTTTCCAGATCTGAAAATCCCAAGTGGGTTTTTTTTACGATTTTCATCAACAATTCCCTCTCCCGGCAACATTGACAGAACGTCTGCGCATGCTCAGAATAAATTAATTACTGTAAAATACTTTATTTTCGCTTGCAACATTTTTTTTGCTATTTTCGCTTCAGTTTGCTATTTTCAGTTAAAATAAAATCCAGCGAATATACCTTTTTTCCTATATTTTACAGTCAACTTGTCAAAAATCAATGAAAATAAATTCAATACAAAATACCCAGAAAAAGTCTTTTTCAGCGAATGATAATATTCCAGCTGAAATAAAATATTTTACAGTAGATTAGATCTGAGAGTAATGCTCTGTTATTACGGCAGGCACGTGAATTCTCCATTGCGTGCAATTTATTATAGTACTGTTTATACATGTATTCTGTTCGGCTCAGTGGTCTCATTCACTAGTTACTAGAAGAACTAGTAACTTTATTTGATTTCAAGAACTTCAAGAAGGCGGCATAAGAGACGTGTTTGCAAAGGTAAGTTTTCCAGTTTATTGGGGTACGATTGGTGTACATTCCGTGACGTACGGACGTGAATATTATGTTTGCCAGCTTTATATTCTTATGAAAAACCAAAAAAAGCAAACAATTGTCTCTAATCTACGAAACTAGTTTGTGAATTGTATACCCTGTCAAATTATTGTACACTAACAATTAATTCATGAGGACATAGTTTTCAAGTACCGGTAAATCGTTTTCCGGTCTTTTGCTTGTGTAGCGATTTCCGAAATATTCACAACTCAGCCGGGAAAAGAATTTCCCTGTCTCGATCTATTTATTCATTATATAATAGCAGGTTGCCTCTGATTATATTCGTATTTTTTATATTGTGAGCATTAAACTGTTAGTTGCAATGAAGATTTTGCTGATCTTGTGCGATTCAACATGGCGGATGTACAGTAACAACACGTGTATGGACAGTCGATCGAGAAGTCTGCAACGGACAACATTCCTTCCACGAACGGACGATGAAATCGCCCGGCGTTTTTTCGGCAGTTTTTTTTTTAATATTTTGGATTTTTCATTCACTCCTGACGCCTAAAAGAGTCTAATTTATATTTTACCGTAGCCATTGACACCTATTCAAGAGTATCATGTTTATTGTGAATAGCGTGAATGGGTAAGCTTCGTTTCGACAATGGGCTGTTATTTCTGTTAACAATGTTAAATTATTCTTTGAATGCTCAGTTTATTTTTTGAAAACTAATTTTTCGATTTAAAAAAAAATCATGCCGTTTTCCCCGTCAAAATCAATGCATAAAGATCTTGCTAAACATCGGTGAATCCCCTGTTGCGTTCACCACAAGGTCACTGAACCGTCATTAACATATTTAAATGAGCCACGTGTACTGAAATAACATGGCGGATAACGCATCGTATTTACATTCGACCAAAATCATTCGTTTACGATGAAACTAAGTTCCAATTCATAAAAATTCAACGAATTAATTTTTTGTGCATATTATAATCATTACTGAATAATAATAAACAATTGCAATACTTCGAAAACAAGTAAGTTATTCACTTGCGACACACAGAATGACCAGATTGTGCTACCGAGATCATTTGCAACCGGTACTAACCACTAAGCAATGTATTCGTGTTTGTATTTATTCAAATCTTTTTTTAGAATATACTTTACTTTTCGTAAACTTTACTGAATTTTTAGGGGGATTCAATTCCAACATTTCGCGATGCCTATTTTAGAACCAAATTAAGCCCTTTCACTCTTCTCTGAGTGTGACACCTAAACAAGAGGTTTTGTGGTGTATAAACTGGCACTAAATGAAAAAGCCATTGAACCTTATTCAAATTTATAAGTACATGTTATTATGTATTTAATTATGAAAACTGACTAAATTAAATGTGATCTTATTTTTATTTTGAACAGAATTATGATTTATATCGGTACTGACGTTTTCATCCAATATTAATTTGAGCAATTGTTAAAATGCCTACCTACACATTTATTGTTTTTGTTTCTGTTGCCCTGAAATAGACATTTGTAAAAAAAAAAAATTAAAAGTCATGCTTGATTAAAATTCAAAAAAAAAAAGATGTAGCCATGTAGCCCCTTCCTGTTATCTGTTTCCAACTTCTTCCAAAGTAAAACTGGTGAAGCCATGTAATTTCCATACAATCATCAACTGTGGGAAAACTTGTATGTTATTGAAAATCTTTATTTTGTTGTCTATGAATTAATATAATATAATATTTGAAATGGTGTAATGGTGCAAAATATTCTCAAGCAAATTATTGGTTTTCTGGCGGCACTACACTGTGCATTTATGCACAGTCAGTATCCCCATGCGCGATCTCAGCTTACTAAGTGATGATGGTGGTTGAAATGGAAAACTGAATACAAAAATCCAGTAACATCTCAAACGAATTTCCGTCTGCTGTGAATGCATGTTTCGTTACATCACATAAATAACCCAATTTTATTGAATGTATTTAAAAACATGGTACCAATGATCTGAAATTTCAGGAGTGCTCGCTGAAGGTTTATCAATCTTGCTTATTGTCTTGTTCTTTTCCAATCCTGCATTTCAGTTACTAGAATTTATACTAAAAAAAATAGTTTCTGTTTTTGTTCTAATAATTCGGCCACTCTCAAAAACAAATATTTTTCCATGGTCGAAATGCAAGAAGAATACAAAACTACTGTGATTGCATAGCGATACCTGTAGGGCCATTGTCAATTAGTTCGCCTGATCAACACAGCGTTATACATAGGACTGATATTGAATCACGGAGAGTAAAATCTTGTGATACTAATCTCTAGAACCACTCAGATTGGTACATATGTCTTATGAACCCACATGTGTATATCTTTAATACTCATTTTAAACTTTTTTTTTTTTTTTTACAGTGGTGCTGTGAATTGCTTCAATTTCGCAAGGCAATTTTTTCCGGGTTCCTACAACATGAAGTGTCAGGGACTTTATTGAAATTTCATAGAATCCTGAATATATCTAGAAGTGAACAGTATTTTATACCCATTATAATAATGATTGAAATGCAATAATATCACTGCACTAAAAAGACTTATTGTTATTGTTATAATTATTGTTACTTCTCCATTGAAGGTTATGAGCAGATCAACCTTTACTGGCTTCCTTAATTACCGGTATTACATGTACTTGCTCTGAAAACATAGCTTTTACAATTGTTTAAATTAACAGATGTTGTTCTATGTACAATGAATACATTTTAAATAATAAACCTTACTGTATTAATAAAAAATTGTATTTGACAACATGAGAATGATTCTGATGCCCAGTGGTGATGTTGAAACAAACCCAGGTCCTGGTAATATATTAAGACCTGAATAACAAAGAAGTCATGTACATCAAGGTTCACTCAGATTTATGAATGAAGTTTCTTGAGCAAGTATACATGTATGACAAATAGTTGTGTTGCACTTGTGTACTCTGAGATTCTGAACATGGGTCAGTGGAAGTTTTTAGTTGTCAGTACAAAACTAGATCATGGGAAATCACTTTATGATGAGTTGTACCCACATAAAGTACATATTCATTCACCTGTTGGCAGATGTTCCTTGTACTACTTTATAATCAAATAATGGGAACTGTGACATTTCATGTCTTGTTCAATTCTTAATTTAGTATTTTGATTTTACATAATGGGTTTTGGTTGCCCAATACATTAGTTAGTGATTCAACCAAATATCCTTTTAATTACTTGCATCACTTTAGCCAAAAGTACACCCACAATAGTGAATCACTACTAGTGATACCTTTAAATATTCAATACAGAGTATGGGACAGTGCATTGTCAAAGCTTGTTATGATGTTGACATAATATGAAGATAAAAATTTTTTTTTTTTCATCTTCAGTGCAAGATCCTTGTGCCAACAGTTTCTGTCAGAATGGTGCAACATGTGTTCCTGTTCCTGGTTCTTGTACAGATTGGAGCTGTGCTTGTGCTGAATGCTATACTGGAATGTACTGTACCCAACGTAAGTGTTTAATATTGAATTATGTCTTTGTACAACATGAGACTTTCTAATTTTTATTTCCTTCTTCTGTTGAATTTCAGTGTATTTTAACTTTAGTGTGTCTTATTGTATTTGTCTTTTGTAATCATTTTGACCTTACTAAACCTACAGATGGTTAAGTTGCGTAATAAAGTCATATAAGATAAGATAAGGAATGTGAAGCAGATAATTTATCTCAATAAAAATTCTTTTCAGTGATTTGTGAAAATAGCCTGGAGAGATAATGTCATAGGTCATTATACCCTCAATGTTTCACACTATGATTAGAATTTTCTGGTGTCATATAGACTCAGCTAATATAACTTCTCTATTTGGACGAGAAAACAAATATTTGCATGGGATGGCATTATTGGTTGTATAAACACTATTTTATTTAATTGGACTCTAGAATAACCTTGCCTTAGATTTGTGAATGGAATTTCAGTGAATTCTGACAAGTTTTGAAATGGACTGAGTGATGTGCTGTTATGCAAATGCAATACTAGCTATCTTTTGCAACTTCACTGCTTATAGGACAATGTGCACACAAAACCTAAACAAGTGTGACAGCCTATAATTTGATTATTAGTACAAAATTATGATTTACAGGTATGTAGGTTCATCATGATATGAAAACCAATAAAAATATTATTGTTGTTTTTTTATAGTTATTAATCCCTGCCAAAATAATAATCAGTGTCAGAATGGCGGTTTCTGTGTTGCTGTGCCAGGATCTTGTACTGAATTCACCTGTACATGTACTGGATGTTACAGTGGACAGTTTTGTACTATATGTAAGTAGTTACCATACATTTACAATATATACCAGTGCTTTAATATCATGTGACCAACTTTATTTATCAGTGTTTTTTTTTATTTCTGAATTAATTCACACTTTGAGTGTGCATGAATTATACAATTAGTCATGTATGTAAATGTGTTGAGATGGGCGTAGTGCGAGTGGTTAGTGCTAGTAGCACTAATCCGAAAAAGTACTAGATCTAGTGGTAAAAATGGCACTAGATCTAGTGCAAAAATGGCACTAGATCTAGTGCAAAAATGGCACTAGATCTAGTGCTAAAATGTGCACAGTGCGAGTGGCATTGTTATCGCATTGTCAACGACGTCGAATAATAGGAGGGGCATCAACAACCACTTCATATGCAAACTACAAACAGTATAAAACATCGGCAATATATCTGTGAGATGTCCATAATAATACTTTCTTTATATAATACCGGATTCTGCTGTAAATTCGCTCATCAGAAAAATCGTCCTGGGGATTTCACGGCTGGTGGGCGCTTATTTGGGGTGCAAAATTTAAAAAAATAATCATCAAATATTTTTGGGGGACTTATTTTCATTGAAATATCCTACTATGTAGACTTTCAACGCCGTTAGTTGGGCCACCCAAGACGAGAGAAACTATTGCAGAATTAACAATAATTAATAATTCTTGCTGAATTAAAAAGTAGACTGCCTGAAATGTCATTACAGTGTCGCCCAGTGTCATTTTTCAAATACATTTGTTTTTATTTTATTGGTAACGAAAGAATATTTTAAACGAAGTTTCATATAAAAACAAACACAACTGCATTGCGTAGTAGCAAACGATCACAGTTGCGTAATCCGATCATGCTGCGTTTGACAATTGTTGATTATTACTCAGTAGTGATTATAATAACGCACAAAAAATAAATTCGTTGAATTGTTATGAAATTCAAATAAAATTCAATTTAGTTTCATCGTAAGCAAATGATTCCGATCGCATACAAACGCCCGATGCTGTAGGGTATCCGCCATGTTTCTCTTGCATGAGTTGAGGTTAAATCGCTAATTAACCAATCAAAATGCTGAATGATGCCAACGTGTTCAAATCACCATAGCTCATTTAAATATGTTAATGTTATTGAACGCAACGCGGAAGAGATTTACCGATGTTGCGTGTTGTAGTACGATCTTTTGGCTTGGATTTTGATAGGGAAATGGCATGATTTTTTTTTTTCAAATCTAAAAATAGTTATTTTCAAAAGATGAACTGAGCATTAGAAGAATAATTTAACATTGTTTACAGTGATAACTGCTCTTTGTCCAAACGAAGCTTATCCATTCACACTCCAAACACGCTCTTGAATAAAGCTGTGAAGGGTTTAATAAAATACGCATTTCGCAACCGGAAATTCAACAGACGAACTTGTTACTTCACAGATTTTACATGTTTTAATTATTAGCAACTGTAACAAGTACACGATTTCGAGAGTCTACAACAAAAAATCCTAAGGACTCCTAACAAATATCATTGCAGAGAAAATCGGCGAGGTATATCATATTCCGCTAACTGGTTACTTGTGTAAGCAATCGCAAACTATCATCGACATCAAAGATGAGCTACACAATGTCCATATCAGGATTAACTTGGGTTGAAAAAAAAGGAAATAAGCCAGGCTTAAATGGTCACTTGAGATGCGTTGTGGACCCTTCCGTTAGTACCTCCATGCTCCGAATATTACTGAATGCTTGAGATTAGCGTAATCCATTGTAAAAAGGGGCTAAGAGCTAACGTGACCAATGTTTGTGAACGAATATTGACAAACGATCACAGGGTAAAGCTAAAACAATAGCGTCGTGGCTTTTTCCCGTTAGTACCGCCGTGGTACAATGTAACAAAAGAATTGCGTGAATCCACTTTTACCATTGGTTGATTATGTCTGCAAAGGTCAATGTCATGACAACCAGACAACGATTCATTTTCTGTCTGGTTCCCAGCGGTACTGAGCAACATGCCCATTCACAGGTCGCCGTACACACAAAATCCGCCGAGCTTTACAGGGACCCGGGACTTAGACTAGCAGTATACACATTTTTTATTTAGTTCATATATGCCATCATAATTTCATTTACGAAGATCTATTTTCATTGAGTGTGGCGCCGACCAGAAATAAAACGGCACGTCAGCGATTTAAAAAAAAAATCAACGCTTTATTCCACCATTTACATACAAGTTACAAGTTTACATACGCCGAAGTTGAAAACACAAACTTCCACACAATACCATTTCATACAGTGTATCTATTCACAATTTGTAAAAATTGCGAAGTTCGACCTGCAGTTTCACTGACCATGGAGCTAGTTTCCCGGCCGATCGCGTTGTTTCAAAGGTCTATTAGTTACGGTTCACGTGGACAATGACATTCATGTACATACTCAGTTTTCCCACTGTAGCACATTTCCAATAAATGAAAGATACAACAACTTTACGTAAATATTAATTTATTTTCAGACAATTACGAGATGTCTCGACGTCGTTGACAACGCGATATCAATGCCACTCGCACTATGTACATTTTAGTACTAGATCTAGTACCGTTTTAGCACTAGATCTAGTGCCATTTTAGTACTAGATCTAGTGCCATTTTAGCACTAGATCTAGTACTTTTTCGGATTAGTGCTACTAGCACTAACCACTCGCACTATGTCCATTTCGACACATTTACATACCTCAAGTAGTTCTTAGCGCAAAGAATAACAATTATCAATTGCACTGATTAACTTACCTTGATGATGGACACTGTGATCTATGTGACATACTATGTGCTGGGGTCAAATACATTCTTTAAAAGTTGGGAGCATGGTTGTCTGTATGATGTATCAATTTATAAAGTATTGTTGAAGTGAAAGCAATTACCAATTACAATGTTGATACAAAGTTATGATGCTTTCATATATAGTGATGATGATGAACACTAATGATGTTATTTGGTAGTACAGTCCCTTGTATCTTAACATGTTATGAATGCACTTTGTGAGGAAATGTGCCGGCTCAAAGTGCCATTATATTCGCACATTTAGAGCCCAATTTTGAGATGTTTAAAGAATATTAAAGAGCCTATAGTAATATGAATGCTTGTGTAACTGTATATTTTTACTCCTAGTTTCCGATCCATGTCAAAACTTTCCATGTTTGAATGGTGGTACTTGCACTGCTTTACCAGGATCCTGTACAATATATTCGTGTCAATGTGTTGGATGCTACACTGGATTAACATGCGCTACTTGTAAGAATATTTTCTTCTATATTAAGATTATACAAGGTTGTAAGAGCAATGCAAAAAGTGTTGAGCAGTCATGTTTTTTAGCTCTGCTTTCATGGTAGATGACAGAGCTGTTTTTTCCAACCAGCATGCAATTTTCAGTTAACAAATGTGATCTGCTTTGACAACATTGCTTGTAAGATGTTTTATTAACATGCATACGTACATAGAAAAAAACGTGTTGAGTGGAGGGGTCTTGTGTTAACCTTATGTTCTAGTGGGAGCAACAAGAATTAAGAGAAGATACCTACATGTATATTTTATAACCATAACAACAAATAACGCCGTTATTTTATGTTTTGGTACAAACGACTTATTCTTGCCAACGAGTTACTGCATACAAGCACAAAGCATAAACAACTGTAATGGTGTATATGTACTTTTGGTGGACCTTTCTCAGATTTTTCAAATCTCTAATTTTGATGAATATTTGTGACAATACCTTCTATTCTCTAGTTTTTAATATTTTTGTCGTTTTTTGGTAAAAATAGCTATTTTTGACTTCTTCTTGAAAATGCCTTGAATTCAATATTTTGTATGTAGACACTTTGGGCGTAGTCAGATTTATTCATTTCATGATGATAAGTTTTATTTTCTAATTTTAGTGAATAATTTTTGGTAAAAAGTGCTATTTTCAACTGTCTAACTACAATGTGTACAGTGGAGCTATATCAACAGACTTGTTATTGTGACTTGAAAAGTTGACATGGACATGTACAATATAATATATAGAGTTAATCTGGTTGCACAGTCTGAAATGTACTGCACTATCTTGAAAATCCATGGCTCATGCTTGTTTTCGTATTGGGCTCTCGTACATCTATGGCACTTAGATATCAACCCAGCACAACTCTTTCCTACCTCATTACTGTCTACCCTCAAAACAGTTTCCTCAGTAAAGGAGTGCAAACAGATTTTAATTGTATTGCCATTCTTATATTCAGTGCAAGATCCTTGTGCCAACAGTTTCTGGCAGAATGGTGCAACATGTGTTCAAAAAATCCATGCATTTTATTACCACCATCATCCCCACACAACCCACTGCCACCCCAGGTATTTTTATTTTATTTTTTTATTAGACGCATAAAATCCTTAGGAAAGGATAAAAAGGGTCTTACAGAAAGAAATTAAAAAAAACAAACTACAATCTAAAAAAGAAAACAAAAAATAAAAACTTTTCTAAAAAAAAAAATAAAACAAGTCAAAAACAAAAAAAGACAATTTGCAGCCAATGGTGAATACAGAATATAGAATGAACACAGAATGTGGCCTAATACACTGATAGTTGTTGCTGTTTTGTTCCATAGCTGTTTTTTTAAGAAGACAGCTAAGGCTGGTGCTAGAGTATGGTTTGCCATAATCAAAATGAATTTATTCTGACTATTTTCTTTATCAAAATTTGGAATTTTATTTTGTGCAGTCAGGAATAATTTGTCCCTATGGTGACTGTAAGCTGCCACCCCAGGTATGTACGACCTAGAAATAGTGCCGTATGCAAGTACCAAGTTGCAAGTCGCAAGTAGCAAAATATGCCATATGCTAGTGGTAAAAACAGCATATGCGAGTGGTAAAATGTATCGTTTGCTAGTAGCAAAAAAGCCCTATGCGAGGGCCATGAGGGGTAATACAAATGCTTGTAACGTTTCCTTATAATATAACAACGTACGTTCAATTGTGTTTTATCACAGTAATATAGTGATATAGTTTCATCACAGTAAAATCAAATATATACTATGTATTATGGAATTGTGTGCTAGTTAACACTTGGGTTGTGGCAAATTTAACACCTCTCCGAGGTGTGACTACTTTTGAAACCTGCCATTGTATTCATTTAAACGGCGGCGCGTGACTCAAGAATTCCGTGACCCTTCGGTGAACATGCACCCGTTTTTAGCTCCGCTGTCGACTTTGTCGAGCGGAGCTTATCATATGAGTGATTGTCCGTCGTCGTCCGTGTCAATGTTTTACTTTTTCGACTTCTTCTTGAAAACTACAAGCCTGAATGCTTTGATACTTGGTGTATATGTACCTTGGGTAGACCTCTTTCAGATTTGTTCATTTCATGATGATATCTTTAATTCTCTAATTTTGGTGAATATTTTTGTAATTTTTGGTAAAAAGTGATATTTTCGACTTCTTGTTAAAAACCGCAAGTCCAATTGCTTTGATATTAAATATATTGGTACTACATGTCGACCTCTCTCAGGTTTGTTCATTTTGTGATGATATTTTTAATTCTCTAATTTTGGTGAATATTTTTGTTAAAAAGTGATATTTTCAACTTCTTGTTAAAAATCGCAAGTCCAATTGCTTTGATATTAAATATATAGGTACTATATGTGGACCTCTCTCACATTTGTTCATTTTGTAATGATATCTTCAATTCTCTAATTTTGGTGAATATTTTTGTCATTTTTGGTAAAAAGTGATATTTTCGACTTCTTGTTAAAAACCAAAAGTTCAATTGCTTTGATACTACATGTAGACCTTTCTCAGATTTGTTCATTTCGTGATGATATCTTCAATTCTCTAATTTTGGTGAATATTTTTGTCATTTTTGGTAGAAAGTGATATTTTGACTTTTTGTTAAACACTGTAAGTCCGATTGCTTTGATACTACATGTATACATATTGTTCATTTTCTAATGATGTCTTCAGTTCTTTAATTGAAATGTGCATTGCTAACAGCGGAGCTATCTCAGCCGATAGGCTGCTTGTTACTAACTACAATTATAATTCTATGATTCTTTAATCGCTGACCACAGGTTCATACTAATATTACCGAAAGAAAAAACAATTTTCACATGTTATGCGGAGTGTGCTGGCTGGTCATGGCCGTTTATTAAATTATTGTGCTTTCACGTTTCCTGTGCAATTTTGTGAAGAGCAAACATCGATTCTATGCAAGCGACTGAACGAACTTTTTGATACAGCATCATGCCAATTTTAACCAACCATGTACACATCATTTCATAACCATGGTAAATATTTTATTTCACTGTGATAAAACACAATTGAACGTACGTTGTTATATTATAAGCAAACGTTACAAGCCTTTGTATTACCCCTCGCATAGGGCTTTTTTGCTACTAGCAAACGATACAATTTACCACTCGCATATGCCGTTTTTACCACTAGCATATGGCATATTTTGCTACTTGCAACTGGCAACTTGGTACTCGCATACGGCACTATTTCTAGGTCGTACATACCTTCGCCACCCTCACACACCCCACCATCCCCAAATATACCCACACATATACTATGAAATTAGTTCTACACATATTATGCTCTTTGTTTATTGTAATCATTGATTTAAACATACAATCTATTGAGAGACATATTGTGCACTGTAACTTAGTTTGCAATCTGTTACAAACTAGTTGTTTTTGAAAACTTTTTCTCTGAGATTGCTTGCATAATTCAATTCTTAATTTAGTATTTTGATTTTACATAGTGGGTTTTGGTTGCCCAATACATTATTTAGTGATTCAACCAAATATTCTTTTAATCACTTTAGCCAAAAGTACACCCACAATAGTGAATCACTTCTAGTGATACCTTTAAATATTAAATACAGGCTATGGGACAGTGCATTGTCAAAGCTTGTTATGTTATTTGTTGACATAATATGAAGGTAAAATGTTTTTTTTTTTCATCTTCAGTGCAAGATGCTTGTGCCAACAGTTTCTGTCAGAATGGTGCAACATGTGTTCCTGTTCCTGGTTCTTGTACAGATTGGTCCTGTGCTTGTGCTGAATGCTATACTGGAATGTACTGTACCCAACGTAAGTGTTTAATATTGAAGTATGTCTTTGTACAACATGAGATTTTCTAATTTTCATTTCTTTCTTTTGATGAATTTCAGTGTATTTTAATTTTAGTGTTTTAGTGTGTCTTATTTCATTTGACTTTTGTAATCATTTTTGACCTCACTAAACCCATAAATGGTTAAGTTGCGTAATAAAGTTGTATTATATTTATTATTATAATATGTTCAGAATTTATTGAAGTATACTCATGGTTAAATGTTTGTAAATCAGAATCATGAACATCTGGGTAAAAGTAGCCGTTGTATTTTTATTTTATTTCCAGAAATAAATGCATGTCAGAATTCCCAGTGTCAGAATGGTGGTTTCTGTGTTCCTGTGGCAGGATCCTGTACTGACTATACCTGTACATGTACTGGATGTTATACTGGACAATATTGTACAACATGTAAGTCAATTTCAATCAATGTCACTGTTATTAAGATTTTCTGGGAGAAATTAATTTCATTACCACCATCATTCCCACACAACCCACTGTCACCCTCACACACCCCACCATCCCCAGATATATACCCACACATATAAATATGCCATCAAATATCGGGCTACATACATAAGAGATGCTCACAAAGCCTTGGAGCAATCAAAATCAAAGAAATCTTCATCAGTTATCATACATGAAGGTAGCAATGATGCAGTACACAATAATGTAGAGGTTGTTGTTGCTGATTTAAAAGAACTTATTGTTAAGGCAAAGGCAATGCATCCAAATGCATTAATTGTTGTGTCCTCTATACTACCACGTAATAAAGACCATGTAGTGAATGAGCGTATACATATGATAACAGTCAGATAGACAGATAGAATCTTATTGCGAACAGGAAAACAAAGTGGAATTCCTTTATTATCATAAATTAACAAATGCTCGGAATCTATATGCCAGAGATGGTATCCATCTACATCATGGTGGTGCAAGTGTTCTTGCAGCAAATTATATCAGCAAACTGAAATCTGTTTCCATAAAAAGAAACGATTATTCAAGACATCACAACAGACGTGTACAAGTAAAGCCTCATCAGAATACTGCCAGATCTTACTACAGACAACCAAGAGGATTCAACAAAAGGAATAGCCAATCATACTACAACAAATATGATAATTTTGATTTCGGCTACAATGCAAAAATGTGGAATAATACCACAAGTTGGCAAGATCAGCAGTACTTGCTGCCACAGCACCATCAGTAATACCCAAATAATTACCAACAACAAGGGTATCAACAACACATGTTGTTACAATATGCTGATGTTCTTTTGTTTGCATGACCTTTATGACCGTTACGCGCATGCTCTGTGTTGTTGTTGTTTTTTACCCAAGATGTCGGCTTAATAAATGTTGCGTCTGCAACGCATCCAGACCACGGTCTCTTAGGGACTACTTTCACTTATAAGCCCGTATTGAAACATGGTGGCAGCGTAGCGACTGGAAGTCCTGAAGATTTCTGAACAAGTGAAAGAATCCACAGACTGTCGATAGAACTGAATTCTGATCACAAAACGCAGTGAGTGAATTGAACTTTCCCGCATTACTGTAATCACGTGACCTGGTCGTGTCGAGTTAAAAACTCTACATAATTAGCCAGTGACATCAAAATATAGACATTGTTGAATTAATTATGGCTGACCCCCCTGTTATCGATCAACAACCTAGCCAGAATGTACCAAACCCTGTCTTACCACCAACTGCACCACAAATTCCATTGCCTGCCCACTTGGATATGGGTTACAGCGCCACCAGTGTTGACAAATGGAAACTCTGGAAACAGATTTGGAGCAATTATAGCATTATTACTAACCTGCAGAACCAAGCTCCAGCGTACCAACTTGCACTGTTTTTACATTCTATTGGGCCTGAAGCTCTAAGTGTATACACCAGCTTTGATTATGGTGCTGGGGAAGATAAAAGTTTAGTTGATACAGTTATCAAGAAATTTGACAAGCATTTTATTGGAGAAACGAATGAAACCTACGAGAGATATCTATTCAACAAGAGAGTCCAAGAGCCGGGTGAGAGTATTGATGTATATGTAACTGCTCTCAGAACACTAGCAAAAACGTGTAATTTTTGTCAGTGTCTGCATGACTCCATCATCCGCGACCAGATAGTGATTGGTATAAAAGACAACGCAGTCCGTAAACGTCTACTACAAGAGCGTGACCTGAAATTAAACGCCTGTATTGATATTTGCCGCGGGGCTGAAGCAACTGCCTCACAACTGAAGGAAATGGGAGGTCAACATGAAGTGCACAAGGTGAAGTCAACTCAGTCCAGAGAGCCACGAAAGAAAATGGAGAAAAAATATTCAAAGCCTGAAGCAAAAACTAGGGATATTGACTGTAAATTTTGCGGTTATAAACATGTTTCTGACAAATTGAAATGCCCAGCGTGGGGTAAAACTTGTTCATTCTGTAAGGGTAGAAATCATTTTTCAAAGAAATTGTAGGAAATCTAGTAGGGCATATGCTGTACTTGACTGCGACTATGACACTAACAACCGACCTGACAGTGACTCTGACTCTGACCCTGAGTGGATATCCTGTGTAAAAGTCTACACTGTTGGTTCTCAAGGGAAACAAGTCTACGCTGAAATGGTCATTGATAGGCAACCAGTGAAATTTCATTTGGACAGTGGAGCTAGTGTCAACCTTTTGCCTGCTAGATACGTTAAAGAGAGACAAATCAAGCCTTGTACCACAACCTTAGTAATGTGGAATGGTACTAAAGTAAAGCCTGTTGGAGTTTGTCGATTGAATATTTGCAATCCTAAGTCGGGCAGGAAATTTTCCGTAGAGTTCATCATAGTGGGAGATAACTTAACTCCACTACTTGGTCTTCGTGCTACTGAACAAATGAACTTATTGTCAATACATAGGGGAAATTTCAAACAAGTCAATGCAGTGAAGACTGACAGCAAAGATAATATCATCGCCAACTATCCTGATGTGTTCGATGACACTGCCCTAGGCAAGTTTGAGGGCGAAGTGCACCTCCATGTGAATCCTGCTGCAGTCCCTGTCACTCTTCTGTGTCGACCAGTCGCAGTTTCAGTTCGAAGTAAACTGAAAGCTGAACTTGACCGACTTGAGAACTTAGAAGCTCTAGCCCCGGTAGACAAACCCACAGAATGGTCTAGTCAGTTTGTTACTACCACTAAAAAATCAGGTGAAATCCGAGTATGCATTGACCCGAAACCCCTCAACGAAGCTCTTCGACGAGAAAGGTACCAGTTGCCGACACTTGACGAGTACCTACCTGATTTAGCGAAGTCTAAAGTCTTCACACAAGTTGATCTGTCTTCTGCATACTGGCATCTAGTCCTTGACGAAGAGTCTAGTCTTTTAACTACATTCATTACTCCATATGGCAGATACCGTTGGCTTAGATTCCCATTTGGTCTCAATGTCTCAAGTGAGATATTTCAAAAACGATTACATCAAGCTTTAGAAAACTTGCCTGGTGTAATATGTATTGCTGATGACGTTATTGTTCACTCCGAGACTGTTACTGAACATGATACTCACCTTGAGAAACTGCTGAACAGATGTCGTGAGAAAGGGATAAAGCTCAATAAGGAAAAACTTGAACTTCGTTGTTCTGAGATTCGCTTCCATGGACATTTGTTAACGTCAGAAGGTCTCAAAGTTGACCCGGATAAAGTGAAGGCAATACAAGACATGCCTACCCCAAGAAATACTGAAGACGTCCAACGTCTCAATGGCATGGTGAACTACCTCAGCCGATTCCTACCTCATCTGTCTGATATAATGAAGCCAATTCGACTGCTGACACATTCTGATACCCCATGGGAATGGCGCGCAGTTCACAAATCAGCTTTCACTGAACTTAAGTCTAAGATTGGTTCAGCACCTATTCTAGCCTACTACAATCCAAGCAAAGACCTGGAAATACAATGCGATAGTAGTCAGTTTGGACTTGGTACTGTTCTAATGCAAGAGGGTCGTCCGATTGCCTACGCCAGTAAAGCACTAACACCTACTGAAGTCAGGTATGCTCAAATTGAGAAGGAGATGCTCGCGATAGTTTTCTCTATGGAGAAATTCCACCAGTACACATACGGCCACCACACCATTGTTTATAGTGATCATAAACCACTAGAATCAATAGTGAAGAAGCCGCTACACAAAGCACCCAAACGACTACAACGTATGATGATACGATTACAGAATTATGACATTCGTGTTGTGTACTGCAAAGGTAAAACAATGTACATTGCAGATACACTGTCAAGGGCACACCCACCCACCACTGCAAGTACAAAAGAAACGGTCTTTGACAGAATTAATATGATTAGTTTCCTACCCATCAGAGAAGAACGACTGGCCAAAATTCGTGACGCTACTGAGAATGATGAGTCATTACAACTGCTGCAGAAAACAATTATCGCAGGATGGCCACACAGCAAACACCAACTTCCTGCGCAGGTCACACCATACTTCAACTGTAGAGATGAACTCTCTATTCAAGATGGCCTGATATTTCGAGGAGAGAGAGTAGTCATTCCGCATAGCATAAGAAAAGACATGCTAATTCGCATACACTCATCTCATATTGGTGTGGAGGGATGCCTACGAAGAGCACGCATTAGCCTGTATTGGCCGGGCATGTCAGCAGAAGTGAAACATCATATCTCATCATGCGAAACCTGCAGAACTTACGAGACTAGTCAAGCAAAGGAAACACTGATGAGTCATGAGTTACCTCAACGCCCATGGCAGAAGGTTGCGACTGATCTCTTTACACATGACAACACTGACTATCTCGTGACTGTTGACTATTACAGCGACTTTTACGAACTAGACAAACTACCAAACACACGATCAGCGACTGTGATAAAGGCAACAAAGAGCCATTTTGCAAGACATGGTATACCTGAACAAGTCGTATCCGACAATGGACCCCAATATGTTTCATCTGAGTTTAGAACATTTGCACAAGCATGGGACTTTGAACACTTGGTCACCAGTCCTTACAATAGCAAAGCCAATGGAAAGGTAGAGTCTGCAGTCAAGAAAGCAAAACGCATTCTAAGGAAGTGCAAGGACTCCAATAGCGATACATACCTTGCCATACTCGACCAGCGCAACACCCCTACACAAGGAGTAGAATCCAGTCCAGTACAAAGACTCATGAATCGACGTACAAGAACACTACTCCCTACAACAGCTAGACTACTACAACCAAGGTATGTCAACTCAGAACAAGAGCGGAAAAAAAATGAGACATAAACAACTCATACAAGCTAAGTATTACAACAGACAAGCCCATGATCTACCAGTTTTAGAGAAGGGTGATGTCATCAGGATGAAACCGTTTGTCCTTGGCGAGAAGAAATGGCGTAAAGGCATCGTGACACAACGTCTCGACCAGAGATCTTATACCATAGACACACCAGACGGCACCTACCGACGCAACAGAATGCACCTAAAAAAATCTGCTGAATCACCACCTGTTGAATCTCACTACACTCCTGACAGACAAACATCACCACCTCATGACAGACGTACAGTACCCACAAATACTCGATCGAATACCACATCTGATTTGGAATCAGCTGCTGCACTGCCGGCTACACCCACGCTCACCGCACCATACAAATCACCCACCAAGACACGAAGCGGACGTACTGTCAAACCACCAGCCTACCTTGACCAATACACCACTTGACTGACTATGTGACATGAAAGTCTGTTTTAGTAGCCAGTTTACTGTTATTAGTTTGCACCTGTTGAGTATTTTTACTGTTTGAAATGTTATTATTATAAATGTTATTCAGTATTTAGCATATCCAGATGGAGCATGTACTTTATATTCATACCCTAATGTGAATGCGATTGTTTCATTATGAACTATTCACAAGCACTGCCAGAACTCTTATATACAACAAATTGTAGTTCATCAACTCATTCTTTGAAAAGGAAGGATGTTACAATATGCTGATGTTCTTTTGTTTGCATGACCTTTATGACCGTTACGCGCATGCTCTGTGTTGTTGTTGTTTTTTACCCAAGATGTCGGCTTAATAAATGTTGCGTCTGCAACGCATCCAGACCACGGTCTCTTCGTGACTACTTTCACTTATAAGCCCGTATTGAAACACATGTATTCACCACAGCAAAACCAACAACAGTACCAGCAGAATTCACATGGAAGGGGAAATTTCAATGGTCAATCACCACCTTGGCAAAGAAATAACCGTTACCTGGAGGAGATAAACCATTCATATTAACACTTAATGCAAAGACTAAAGATTGCTTCATGGAACATCCATGGACTGGGTGGAAAATTAAGTGACTCACTGTTACTAAATTTTATTAAAGGACATGACTGTATAGGATTCGTTGAATCATGGTTAGATAAGGATTGTAGAATAGATCTCCCAGGATTTAACTTTTTCCGTAGTGATAGATTAAAGCGTAGATGTAGAGGTAGAAATTCAGGTGGAGTTGTAGTCATCTTTAAATCAGAACTCCAAAAAGGAATCACCAAAATTAACAGTTCTCATAGCGATTTCTTATGGATAAAAATGCAAAAATCATTTTTTGGGCTAAAAAATGACTTGTATGCCTGTTTTTGTTATATTTCCCCAGAGGGGTCAAGTGTTTATAACGCATCTACAACCTCGGGTTTTGACATTTATGATATTTTAGAAAAGGATATTGCTAAATTTAACAAAGTTGGAGATATTGTGTTAATGGGTGACCTGAATGCAAGGAGTGGCTTGCTGAAGGACTTCATTTATAATGATAGTAATAATAACTTACCATTACCAGACCATTTCCCCATAGATGATGTGTATAAAAGGAACAATATGGACAACCATATAAACAGCTATGGTAAAGCAATGGTAGAGTTATGTCGTAATAGTAACTGTCTCATTTTGAATGGGAGAGTTCCAGGTGACTCCTTGGGAAAATTTACTAGTCACCAATATGGGGGGAGTAGTCTTGTTGATTATGGAGTAATTAGCAGTTCCATATTTAGAGATGTACAGTATTTCAAAGTTTGGCCACTTAACCACCTTTCAGACCACTGTCCTATCTCCTTGTCTCTCACTGCAAACTTCAATCATGACTTTAAAAATACTTATAGCAACATTTCCCCATTACCAGGCAAATTTATCTGGGATGAAAATGGGCGTGAAAATTTTGTCAAAGCTATCTCAAATAACACTGTGAAAAAGAAAATTGATGCCTTCCAGTCTCATGATTATGAAAACATAGATGAAGCTGTTAGTCATTTTAATGATATTATAACCAGTGCAGCCAAAAGTTCATTAAAGCTAATTCATCCCAGGGTAAAGAAAAAGAATAATAAACCCCAAAATAAAAAATGGTTTGATAACGATGTTACCTCAATGCGTAAAAAATTAATTCATTGCTCACGCTTACTTGACAAATTTCCAAGAGATAACCTTATTAGACAGGAAAGATACAGCATCAACAAAAAGTACAAAAAATTAATTAAAATTAAAAAAAGAGAATATAAAGATAAGTTGTGTGACAAAATTATGGCACTTAAACAAACAAATCCTAAATTATTCTGGAAACTGTTAGAGGAACTTGGAAATGTTGACAAAATAAATAGTAACAGTGACAACATTAATGTAAACGATTGGTTAGATCACTTTAAAAGTCTAAACAGTGAATCTAATGTTGATGAGAGTAGTTTTACCCATACAGTTAGGAATAGTGTTAGTAAACTGGAGAGGGAGAATGTAAATAAAATTAATCTTGATTATGAAATCTCAAGCGATGAAGTAAAAAAGCATATTAAATTACTTAAATTAGGTAAAACCTCAGGTAATGACATGATTTCAAATGAAATGTTAAAACATGGTGCACCATATCTCATTAATTCAATTGCCAAATTATTTTGTTTAGTTTTAAAGTCAGGCAAATTTCCTGCATTATGGAATTGCAGTTTAATTATCCCTATTTTTAAATCAGGAGACCCAGCGGATTGCAATAATTATAGAGGCATTGCCATCTCCAGCTGTTTATCCAAACTTTATACCATGATATTAAACAGCAGGTTAACTAGCTATCTGCATGAAAACAATCAAAACAGAGATAACCAGTTTGGCTTTAAGAAAAATCATAGGACAACGGATAATATTTATATTTTGAGATCCTTGATTACAAAATATGTAAACAACAAATGTAAAAAAATAGAAAACTATTTATTTTCATGCTTTATTGACTTCTCCAAAGCCTTTGACTCGGTTTGGCGTGAGGGCTTACTATATAAACTTCTGCATTTAGGCATTGGGGGGAACTTCTATAATTCAATTAAGTCAATCTATAAAAATACACACTATAGCATAAAAATGAATAGGGGAATTACACCATACTTTGATTCTAATAGAGGTGTGAAGCAAGGCTGCAACTTAAGTCCCCAGTTGTTTAATATTTATGTCAATGCTATTTGTGATGTTGTTAACAATTTTGACCCAGTGGATCTGAATGGTGTGAAATTTAACTGTATTTTATATGCAGATGATCTTCTGTTAATATCTACTAGTCATGATGGTCTACAGAAGGGCATTGATGCCATTCAAAATTACTGCCAGAAATGGAAATTAAAGGTTAACATAAACAAATCTAAAATTATAGTTTTCAACAACACTGGTAAAAACCTTGAAGACAAATTTCAATTCTATATTAATGGAACACAACTTGAATGTGTGAATTTTTATAACTACCTTGGCATCACTTTCCAATCAAATGGGAAATTTAGTGCAGCCACAGCAAGGTTATATGAAAAAGCTCACAAAGCATCATTTAAAATGTATAAAATGCTTTGGGATTCAAATGAATGTCATTCAGTGAGTCTAGCCTGTAAACTGTTTGATTCTATTATTAAACCAGTTATTCTTTATGGGTCAGAAGTCTGGGGTAGTTTTCTGACTAATCTATTTAGTGGAACTGGCAATAGCAAATCAGAGATTGATAATACTGTTTTTGTATCAAAGCTATTCTCTGACAAAATATTACCAGAAAAACTTCATATAAAGTTTTGTAAAATAGTTTTGGGAGTACATAGGAAGGCATCGAATATTGCTTGTAGAGGTGAACTAGGTCGTTTCCCACTTGTGATTGATGTTTGTACTACTGTCATAAAATTTTATCAAAGGTTGTCATGTAAGAAAACAAACAACATAATTATCGAAGCTGCTTTTAAAGAAAGTAGTGGGTTTAAATACGATCCCTGGTATAAATTTGTCCAAAAACTTCTACAAATTACAAATATGACAAACACGGATACTAATCAGACAAATTTTTGCAATCTGTTTAAAGAAAGGTTAAACCAAATTTACTCAACAAATGTGGAAAGTCAGTTGAACAAAACTGGTCATAATAAACTAAGTACTTATAAAACATTCAAAAATAATTATAAATTTGAAAAATACTTGGATGATATAAAAAACAAAAAACACAGACTAGCATTAACCAAATTTCGTATTTCAGCCCACTTCTTGCCAATTGAAATAGGTCGTCACAGGGGAATAAATAAAATTGACAGGGTATGTAACAAATGTGACTCTAAGGATGTGGGTGATGAAAAACATTACTTTTTTCATTGTGACAGTTTTTCAGAACACAGAAAAAAATTCCTCTATACATTGTTCAAATACTCACCTGACTATCAAACATTACCAAATGGAGAATTGTTTATTAATGTTTTCTCTAGTGTAGACAAATATATTTGTAGTATTTTAGCTAATTTTGTTTTTCAGATTTTAAAATTATTTTAGATTAGTTGTGATACTGTACGTTTCTTACGTTGGACTTTACTCAAGCATTGTTTTTGTGTACGTTCCAAATAAAATATCCTATCCTATCCTATCCATATACTATGAAATCAGTTCTACATATATTACAAGATATCAATGAGCATTATTTGTTAATTAAGTTTGTATTTTCATTTCACAGTATTGAATCCATGCCAGAATTCTCAATGTCAGAATGGTGGTTTCTGTGTAGCTGTACCTGGATCTTGTAATGACTATACCTGTACATGCAGTGGATGTTATACTGGACAATATTGTACAACATGTGAGTGTAATCTGTATCATTGTGTCATTTTTCATTTAGTATATATTTATTTTATTTCATATTATCAATATAAAACCTGAACTTTATATTACATATACTTTAAATTGATGATTGGTTCACACTAGTTTCTGTTAGTCATACCTGTAGCAGATATAATAAATCAAATCTGCATAATATTTATTTAAAATTCATAATTGCTAAAACTTTCAATCTTTCAGTATTGAATGCATGTGACAACCATCAATGTCAGAATGGAGGTACTTGTGTTGCTATCTCAGGATCCTGCGAGTTATATCAGTGTACTTGTCCTACTTGCTATCTTGGACAGTATTGTTCAACATGTAAGTCATCCAGAACTTAGCAATAATTTAGCAATGGTTTTATAATGTTTGAGGTTTATATGAAGATTTATTATTAAGCAAACTACAAAATGTTGGAAATGGTTCCACTAAATAGTGCCTCAATCGGTCATGTTAGTAACACTTACAAAATATGCATAGGCTTAAATTATAATATATACTTGTTAGGACGTACCGGTATTATTACTTTTTCAGAATATCACCATTTTTTTCTTGTTGGCAACATTCTTCCATTCATATATGTTAATCCTCTATGCATTGCAGTCCAAGATCCATGCGCTAACAACTATTGTCAGAATGGTGGAACATGTGTTGCTGTTCCTGGTTCTTGTACAGATTTCACTTGTACTTGTCCTGATTGCTATACTGGACAATACTGTACTCAGTGTAAGTGTCCCAATATTTGCTTTGTTAGAATCACGCCTTCATTAGAAGCACACATACACCTAAAATGGCGTTCATTGTGAAACTGGATCTTATTTTGACCACAGATGCACCCCCAGCTGTTATACAAGTATATGAAAATACAGTACATGTCTATTTGGGAATCATGCCTGTCACCCTGCACCCTGTGTTGTTTAGTTTGATAAGCACAACAGATTTTTATGATAAATAATATATATTCTCATGATTAAACCATATTCAATTATTTTTATTTCTTAAATATTAATTGTCATCGATGTTGTCCCCAGAGGAATGTGAAGCAGATAATTTATCTCAATAAAAATTCTTTTCAGTGATTTGTGAAAATAGCCTGGAGAGATAATGTCATAGCTCATTATACCCTCAATGTTTCACACTATGATTAGAATTTTCTGGTGTCATATAGACCCAGCTAATATAACTTCTCTATTTGGACGAGAAAACAAATATTTGCATGGGATGGCATTATTGGTTGTATAAAAACTATTTTATTTAATTGGACTCTAGAATAACCTTGCCTTAGGTTTGTGAATGGAATTTTAGTGAATTCTGACAAGTTTTGAAATGGATTGAGTGATGTGCTATTATGCAAATGCAATACTAGGTATCATTTGCAACATCACTGCTTATAGGACAATGTGCACACAAAACCTAAACAAGTGTGACAGCCTATAATTTGATTATTAGTACAAAATTATGATTTACCGGTATGTAGGTTCATCATGATATGAAAACCAATATGAATATTATTGTTGTTTTTTTATAGTTATTAATCCCTGCCAAAATAATAACCAGTGTCAGAATGGCGGTTTCTGTGTAGCTGTGCCAGGATCTTGTACTGAATTCACCTGTACATGTACTGGATGTTACAGTGGACAGTTTTGTACTATATGTAAGTAGTGCACCTTTACAATATATAGCAGTGCTTTAATATCATGTAACCAACTTTATTTATCAGTGTTTTTGACTCCTGTGTGCGAAGCACATAATGGGAGTCTTTGCAGTTAGTGTGTCTGTGTGTGTGTATGTGTGTATGTGTGTCCGACTGTTCCACTGCTATCTCAAGAACCATACATCGATTTTTGATGAAACTTGGTGCATAGATGCTCTGGGCCAATGGGAGTCTTTGCAGTTAGTGTGTCTGTGTGTGTGTATGTGTGTCCGACTGTTCCACTGCTATCTCAAGAACCATACATCGGTTTTTGATGAAACTTGGTGCATAGATGCTCTGGGCCAATGCGCAGATTTGATTAGGTTTTGGTAAAAATCCATGCTCGTTAATTACCTAATTTGCATGATAATTAGCTAATTTTTAGCTGTTCTATGACTGATCCACTGAACATATGTAAGTAGTCACCTTCACAATATATAGCAGTGCTTTATATTCATGTGATCAACTTTATTTATCAGTGTTTTTGACTCCCGTGTGCGAAGCACATAATGGGAGTCTTTGCAGTTACCCTGTCTGTATGTCTGTATGTAAATTAGCATACACACGCTGTCTCTGGAGCTCCTGATTTTTGAGCGAATTTCACCTGTCAAAGACTTTTGTGAGTACTTTTTGTGGTTTAATTTATTTTATAAACGTTGCCCGCCTTCATTTATTGAGCTATTTTGGTTTTTTGGCGAAAATCTGCCGTGCTTTTCTTAGTTTTCATTTTCCGCTTTCAGTTTGACTGACGTGGCGGTGCAGCCAAGATGGTGGCCCCCACAAGTCAACAACGTGGCAATCCATTTGCGGGTTTGACCTGCAAACATGGCATTAAATGCGAATCCATCGATGGTGTTGGCATCGAAAGATACGTTCGTGCTATTTCTGAGGTAATCGATTCAAAAAATATTGTGGCTGCTTCCAGGGTTAGTGGAAGCGTGATTGTTTTTCTGGACTTCATAAAATCAGTCAAGGAATGTTGTGCAGCTGGTTTGAGCACAATTGGTCATTCTTTTGTTTATGTTGAGCCGCTTGTAAAACCGGCAACTAAAGTCGTTCTATCAGGAGTTCCACCATTCATCCCGAATAATTTACTTGAACGTGAACTGGCATCTTATGGTCGTGTGGTGTCAACCATTCGTATTATTCCTTTGGGCTTGAAACATCCTACCTTTAAACATGTGAAATCATTTTGTACATGATTACCAATGGAAAACTTGAAGGCTCAATTACCGTAGATTATGAAGAGAGGAAATACAAGATTTACGTACGTACCTTTCAACTGATGACATTGTGTGTCATAACTGCCATAAAAAAGGCCATATTCAGAGGAAGTGTTATGAAAAAAACGACAACAATACACGCTTCATTAATCATCAAAATAATCAAAGCACTAGTGTAGAAATGTAAAGTGAAACCGAAAGTTTTCCGCCACTTGTGCCTATGACAAATGACAAATCAACTGACAATAACGAAAGAATTTCTGCAACAGAAAACAATGATAAACCAAATGAAACACACAATTTAACTGAAAATCAAATTAGCAAAACATTAGATAAAATCGAGACAAACGATAATTCAAATGAAAACACTACTTCAAATGATAAACAATTAGCCACGCGTGTCACCGTTTGTGATGTTAATGAACCCATTGAAAACAGTGTAACCATTGGCAACAATACACCACTCACTCAAACAAAAGACGATCTCACTGAAACTGCTACTCCTTCCACTTGCGACTTTTCTCTTGACCTGCCTTCATACGTCACTGTAATTGACGAGGTGGGGGTACTAACCCCCCACTCACCCTACATTCCTGTGATAGAGCCGCATTTGGATGTCTTCGACAGAAAGCACTTTGACCCACCTAATCCATCTTGAATTTTCAAGGTGAATGTTTTGGCGAAGCACTCCACTATCACCTTGAAGTATTTCATTAGGAATATGTGTATGTGACAATGCCCTCACAGTTTGGAATCAGTTTACCAACAGCCAATCATATTGCTTCTTTCATCAACACGCTTGACCAAGCTATCAACATTGTCGGGGCGGAGCTAAGTCACTACCCCAGACCATTCGTCCCGGTGTTATCGCTATCGCCACACGACGAATGGTCTGGGGTACTAAGTCACAAGACGCTATTAAAGACGCGCACCACTCTACCATGTATTTCTATGGGCTCTGCGCGAGCTGCTGTGGAACGCCGGTCGAAAAGCCGTTGAAAATAGCTAAAATCGAAAAAACAGCACAAACTTAACTTTAAAGAAATCCTAAACAACCAAATTTAAATATGTTGCATATGCAGGGTAATCTTGTTACACGGTTCAGGGGGTGTCAACAACCATCCCAAAGTACCGTTTTCTGAGAGTTGTTGACCTTTGTTTTCACCATGATGGTTGCCAGGCGGTGAAAATGCTCGCACAGTGGAAGCTGTGTTGGCTTGCAGTGGATGTCGAGGCAATACAATATTCGGACAAAAGCCGTTCAGGGTACTTAGTTCCGAGTCTGATGTGTTCGTTTTTAGTCGCACTGGAAATGGTAAACCATTATGTTATTATGCTTTACCAACCTTGCGACCATCAAGCGTGGTAATAGTGTTGTCGCCACTATTGAGTATTATAGAAGAGTATACCTCAAAGCTCATTGTGTCACTGCAACATATATTGACAGAAATGAAGTAGTCTGGTTCCCTGCCCAAGTTTTCACCTCAGCGTTGAAATGGGGCAGGGAACCAGACTAGCCGAAGATGAAGACATCAGAAATGCAAAGCCCCAAGCGCTTTTTGGTAGTCATTGTAACAAAGCTTTCTATTGGTCGGTAAACTTTCTATCACGCAACCACGTGACATACACGGTTATGAATAGAATTACCGCACAGTGTTGTGGAGGGAGGAATGTTCAAACGGAGCATCACCGTGCAGGCGGACGATGACCTAATCCTGCAGAGGAAAAAGATGACATGGATTCAGTGGCATCTGTCATGTCTGATTTGTCTACCATTATGCAAGAGGTTTCAGAATTAGAAAACGGAAAAGAAACATTGCTATCTCATGAATCTCACAGCAGCAGTAAAACTCATTTCAACTGACACTTCCCCAGGTGTTGATGGCTTGCCTGGGGAGTTTTATAAACACTTCTGGCCAAGCATTGGTGCCGATTTGCATGAAGTTTTCTTGGCTTCAATTAAGGATGGTAAACTGCCGCTTTCTTGTAGAAGGGCTATTATAACTCTTTTACCGAAAAATGGGGATAATAACATGTTAAAAAATTGGCGCCCTGTCAGCCTATTATGCTCTGATTACAAAATATTCACCAAAGCCCTCTCTCTCCGTTTAAAATCAGTACTTGGTAGCATAATCCATGTTGATCAGAGTTATTGCATCCCAGGCAGACAGATTTTTGACAATATTAACCTGATGCGTGACGTCATCACGTATGCTAACACTAACAACATATCACTAGGCATTCTCTTGAGCTTCTTTATCGTGATGATGATAATAATATACTACTCAACTGCCCACTTTATAAGTTACAGAAAAGTTCCATCTACAAATTTATCATTTCTACTAATTACCTATTGAAACACACTACTTACCGTTACAACATATGGTCAGATATACTCTCTCTGACAGATGAACATCGGCCAAATTACAACGACTGCTATATTTTGCCTATTACTAAAAAGGAAGGCGACCTCCAGTGGTGGCTCTTACATGGCGCCTACCCCACCGGGAGCTTTCTACTGAAATCTGGTCTCCAAAATACTGATAATTGCCCATTCTGTAAACAAAAGGAGGATATAGCTCACATTTTTGTCGAGTGTCCACGGCTTACACCACTATTTGTTATTTTCAACACAATTATCTATAAATTACTTGATTGGCAAAATGTACCTCTTGCCTACTATGTTCTTGGTCCACCGAGGGGGGAAAACCACCACTCAGTCACATCGCTTGCTGTGCTATTTACTTTCATCACTCAAAACAGCTATACATATAACCAGATACAACAAACTGAAAGATTCAGCTCAAGTCAGTGTGGTACAGTGCTTCTTTTCTCGCCTAAAATATAGAATAACGTGCGATCACAACTACCATCTACTTATGAAGACATTGGATGTATTTGAACTACAATGGTGTGTTAATGGTGCAGTGGCTACACTAGATGGGGACGCACTAAGAATTTCGGATGTCATCGACAATGGCTAGAGTACTTACCACGTAACAAGTCTACAGCAGATCAACGCGAATAGACATTTGCAAAGGAACAATTGTAAAATTTAACTCGTTTATGTACTCGTTTAATTTCAATATATAATTATTTTTCGCACATTTCAGTCTCGCTTTATTCATTTGCATTTACCTTTTATATACATTTGTTTATTAGTAATTTTCACAATTGTAATCGATATCACTTCACTCGCTAATTATTATTCGATTTAATATTAGTTTAATTGTTCCTTTCCCCTCACCTACGTGTGAGTTTTTAAACTGTAAATAATTGTTACTTTTAATACTTGAGTAATAAAAAAGAGAAATGTATGTATGTATGTATGTATGTATGTATGTATGTATGTATGTATGTCACTTTTTTTGTTCCACCGTTATCTCAAGAACCAAAGAACCACTAATCAAATTTTGGTGAAACTTGGTACATAGATGCTCTGGGATAATGCGCAGAGCTGATTAGGTTTTGGTAAAAATCTATGAATATTAATTACCTAATTTGCATGATAATTAGCTGATTTTTAGCTGTTCCAAGACTGTTCCACTGATATCTGAAGAACCACTCATTGGATTTTGATAAAACTTGGCACTTGTATGCTCTGAACTCGTGCGCAGATTTGATTAGTTTTGGGTAAAAATCTATGAATATTAATTACCTAATTTGAATGATAATTAACTGATTTCAAGCTGTTCCATGACTGGTCCACTGATATTTGAAGAACCACTCATTGGATTTTGATGAAACTTGGCACATGGATGTTCTGAACCAATATGCAGGTTTGATTAGTTTTGGGTAAAAATCTATGAATATTAATTACCTAATTTGCATGATAATTAACTGATTTTAAGCTGTTCTATGACTGTTCCACTGATTTTTGAAGAACCACTCATTGGATTTCAATGAAACTTGGCACATGGATGCTCTGAACTAATGCGCAGATTTGATTAGTTTTGGGTAAAAATCTGTTAATATTATTAATTACCTAATTTACATAATGATTAATCAATTTTCGGCTTTTCCACTGATATCTCAAGTACTAATCATAACATTTCAATAAAACTTGGTACATAGATGTCATATGACACTGCACAGACCTGACAGTTTTTAGGGTAATAACAGTACATATTAATTACCTAATTTGCATAATTAATTAATTTTCAAGTTTTGATATTTCGAGTAATAATTATCACGTTTCAATGAAACTTGGTACATAGTTACTTGAGGACTGTGCAGAGACCTAATTAGTTTTGGGTAAATATTTGTGCATATTAATCACCTTATTAGCATAATAAGTTAATTTTCAGCTTTTCACCTGATATCTCAAGTACTAATCATCACATTTCAATGAGACTTGCGACATAGATATTCTAGGACTATGCAGAGACCTGATTAATTTTGGGATAAATAATTGTGCCTATTAATTACCTAATTTGCATAATTAGTTAATTTTTTGCTGTTCTATGGCTGTTGCACTGATGTCTAAAAACCACTCATTGGATTTCAACGAAATTTTTCAAGAGTACCTGTCACATTTCAATGAACCTAGGACTATACACCATATTAGTTTTTGGTAAATATTTATGCTTCTTAATCACCTAATTAACATAATTAATTAATACTGTATATCTCAAGTATTGATCATCACATTTGAATAAAACTTGGTACATAAATGGTCTAGGACAATAGACAGCCTGATTAATTTTGAATTAAATTCTGTTCATATTAATTCTCTAATTAGCATAATAATTAATATTTTTTTGGTTCTAATCACATTTCAATGAAACTTGGTACATTGTGCAGACCTTATTAGTTTTACACTTCAATCTGTTTGTTACCCTATTTGCATAATTAATTTTCTGCGTTTCCATCAACATCTCAAGTTCAAGTAATTTTGAATTAGGTAATTTTTAATGTGTCTCCAATACTCTCAGCACACGAGAGTTCTTTCTAAGCTTTCTTTGATTTTTTTTATTTCTGAATGCAACTGGAAATATAATCATTTGCAACAATTAATTCACACTTTGAGTGTGCATGAATTATACAAGTAATTCTTAGTGCAAAGAATAACAATTATCAATTGCACTGATTAAATTACCTTGATGTTGGACACTGATATATGTGACATACTATGTGCTGGGATCAAATACATTCTTTAAAAGTTGGGAGCATGGTTGTCAGTAGAATGTGTCAATTTATAAAGTATTGTTGAAGTGAAAGCAATTACCAATTACAATGTTGATACAAAGTTATGATGCCTTCATATAAAGTGATGATGATGAACACTAATGATGTTATTTGGTATTACAGTCCCTTGTATCTTGACATGATACATTTAATTGTTATGGATGCACTTTGTGAGGAAATGTGCCGGCTCATAGTGCCATTTTATTCCATCATTTGGAGCCCAATTTTGAGACGTTTAAAGAATATTAAAGAGCCTTAGTAATATGTATGCTTGAGTAACTGTATATTTTTACTTCTAGTTTCCGATCCATGTCAAAACTTTCCATGTTTGAATGGTGGTACTTGCACTGCTTTACCAGGATCCTGTATATCATATTCGTGTCAATGTGTTGGATGCTACACTGGATTAACCTGTGCAACTTGTAAGAATATTTTCTTCTATATTGTCCAACCATAGAATTTAAAATGCTAAGAATAATACAAAACTGATAAGAAATCCTGTTTTTAGCTCTGCTTTTATGGAAAATGACAGAGCAGAGCTGTTTTTTCCAACCAGCATACAATTTTCAGTTAACAAATGTGATCTGCTTTGACAACATTGCCTGTAAGATGTTTTATTAACAAGATTAAGAGAAGATACCTACATGTATATTTTATAACCATAACAACAAATAATGCCGTTATTTTATGTTTTGGTACGAACGACTTATTCTTGCCAACGAGTTACTGCATACAAGCACAAAGCATAAACAACTGTAATGGTCTATATGTACTTTCGGTGGACCTTTCTCAGATTTTTTAAATCTCTAATTTTGATGACTATTTGTGACAATGCCTTCTATTCTCTAGTTTTTAATATTTTTGTCGTTTTTTAGTAAAAATAGCTATTTTTGACTTCTTTATGAAAATGTCTTGAATTCAATATTTTGTACCGTATGTAGACACTTTGAGTGAAGTCAGATTTATTAATTTCATGATGATAAGTTTTATTTTTTAATTTTAGTGAATAATTTTTGGTAAAAAAGTGCTATTTTCAACTGTCTAACTACAATGTGTACAGTATTAGTGGAGCTATATCAGCAGACTTGTTATTGTGACTTGAAAAGTTAATATGGACATGTACAATATAATGAAGTTAATCTGGTTGCACAGTCTGAAATGTACTGCACTATCTTGAAAATCCATGGCTCATGCTTTTTTCCTTATTGGGCTCTCGTACATCTATGGCAATTAGATATCAACCCAGCACAACTGTTTCCTACCTCATTACTGTCTACCCTCAAAACAGTTTCCTCAGCAAAGGAGTGCAAAGAGATTTTAATTGTATTGTTATTCTTATATCCAGTGCAAGATCCATGTGCCAACAGTTTCTGTCAGAATGGTGCAACATGTGTTCCTGTCCCTGGTTCTTGTAGAGATTGGAGCTGTGCTTGTGCTGAATGCTATACTGGAACATACTGTACCCAACGTAAGTGTTTAATATTGTGTATTGAATTATGACCTTTTTTGATATGTACAGGACTTATTGAAATATACTTATGATGAAATGGTTGAGTACAGATCAGAATTAGGAACATCAGGGAAAAAGAACATGTATTCATTGTATTTTTTTTATTTCTAGAAATAAATGCATGTCAGAATTCCCAGTGTCAGAATGGTGGTTTCTGTGTTCCTGTGGCAGGATCCTGTACTGACTATACCTGTACATGTACTGGATGTTATACTGGACAATATTGTACAACATGTAAGTCAATTTCAATCAATGTCACTGTTATTAAGATTTTCTGGGAGAAATTAATTTCATTACCACCATCATGCATCCCCCCACACAACCCACTGCCACCCTCACACACCCTACCATCCCCAGATATACCCGCACATATACATGTACTATGAAATCAGTTCTACATATATTACAAGATATCAATGAGCATTATTTGTTAATTAAGTTTGTATTTTCATTTCACAGTATTGAATCCATGCCAGAATTCTCAATGTCAGAATGGTGGTTTCTGTGTAGCTGTACCTGGATCTTGTACTGACTATACCTGTACATGCAGTGGATGTTATACTGGACAATATTGCACAACATGTGAGTGTAAATTATATCATTGTGTCATTTTTCATTTAGTATATATTTATTTTATTTCATATTGTCAATATAAAACCTGAACTTTTTATTACATATACTTTGAATTGATGATTGGTTCACACTAATTTCTGTTAGTCATAGCTGTAGCAGATATAGTAAATCAATTTGAAATTCATAATTGCTAAAACTTTAAATCTTTCAGTATTGAATGCATGTGACAACCATCAATGTCAGAATGGAGGTACTTGTGTTGCTATCCCAGGATCCTGTGATACGTATCAGTGTACATGTCCTACTTGCTATATTGGACAGTATTGTTCGACATGTAAGTCATCCAGAACCTAATAATTTATCAATGGTTTGCTGTTTGAGACTTTAATTTTCATGGTTGACATTTATTTAGCTTCTATAGATTTATTATGAAGCTAACTACAAAATGTTGAAGATAGTTTCACTAATTAAATAAAACCTCACTCAGATGTTTCTTAGAGATGATTAAAGCAATTTTGATAAATTGTTTTCCGTATGATTCAAACAAATATGGCTGACTGGTAGCCATTTTGTACTTCTAATATTCATCTATACACCAGATCTTTGTTTCTTGTAATCATTGATTTAAACATACAATCTATTGAGAGACATATTATGCACTGTAACTTAGTTTGCAATTTGATACAAACTTGTCGCTTTAAAAACTGTTTTTCTGAGATTGCTTGCATAATTCAATTCTTAATTTAGTATTTTGATTTTACATAATGGGTTTTGGTTGCCCAATACATTATTTAGTGATTCAACCAAATATCCTTTTAATTACTTGCATCACTTTAGCCAAAAGTACACCCACAATAGTGAACCACTGCTAGTGATACCTTTAAATATTCAATACAGGGTATGGGACAGTGCATTGTCAAAGCTTGTTATGATGTTATTTGTTGACATAATATGAAGGTAAAATTGTTGTTGTTTTTCATCTTCAGTGCAAGATCCTTGTGCCAACAGTTTCTGTCAGAATGGTGCAACATGTGTTCCTGTTCCTGGTTCTTGTACAGATTGGAGCTGTGCTTGTGCTGAATGCTATACTGGAATGTACTGTACCCAACGTAAGTGTTTAATATTGAATTATGTCTTTGTACAACAAAATATTTTCTAATTTTTATTTCTTTCTTTTGATGAATTTCAGTGTATTTTAATTTTAGTGTGTCTTATTTTATTTGTCTTTTGTAATCATTTTTGACCTTACTAAACCCACAGATGGTTAAGTTGCGTAATAAAGTTATATTATATTTATTATTATAATATGTTCAGAATTTATTGAAGTATATTCATGGTTAAATGTTTGTAGATCAGAATCATGAACATCTGTGTAAAAGTAGCCATTGTATTTTTTGTTTTATTTCTAGAAATAAATGCATGTCAGAATTCCCAGTGTCAGAATGGTGGTTTCTGTGTTCCTGTGGCAGGATCCTGTACTGACTATACGTGTACATGTACTGGATGTTATACTGGACAATATTGTACACAATGTAAGTCAATTTCAATCAATGACACTGTTATTAAGATTTTCTGGGAGAAATTAATTTCATTACCACCATCATCCCCATACAACCCAGTGCCACCCTCACACACGCCACCATCCCCAGATATATACCCACACATATACCGTACTATGAAATCAGTTCTACATATATTACAAGATATCAATGAGCATTATTTGTTAATTAAGTTTGTATTTTCATTTCACAGTATTGAATCCATGCCAGAATTCTCAATGTCAGAATGGTGGTTTCTGTGTAGCTGTACCTGGATCTTGTACTGACTATACCTGTACATGCAGTGGATGTTATACTGGACAATATTGTACAACATGTGAGTGTAAATTATACCATTGTGTCATTTTTCATGTAGTATATATTTATTTTATTTCATATTGTCAATATAAAACCTGAACTTTATATTACATATACTTCGAATTGATGATTGGTTCACACTAATTTCTGTTAGTCATAGCTGTAGCAGATATAATAAATCAAATCTGCATAATATTTATTTAAAATTCATAATTGCTAAAACTTTAAATCTTTTAGTATTGAATGCATGTGACAACCATCAATGTCAGAATGGAGGTACTTGTGTTGCTATCTCAGGATCCTGCGAGTTATATCAGTGTACATGTCCTAGCTGCTATCTTGGACAGTATTGTTCAACACGTAAGTCATTCAGAACTTAATAATTCATCAATGGTTTACTGTTTGATGTTAATTTAGCTTCTGTATATATAGATTTATTATTAAGCAAACTACAAAATGGTGAAGATGGTTCCACTAAATCATACCTTACTCGGTCATATACTAGTAAGCAATCCTTACAGAAGATGCAAAGGCTTAATTTTTTTTTTTTTAATAATAGTATTTACTTTTTTAGAATATCACCATTTTTTTCTTGTGGGCAGCATTCTTTCATTCATATATATATTAATACTCTATCCATTGCAGTCCAAGATCCATGCGCTAACAACTATTGTCAGAATGGTGGAACATGTGTTGCTGTTCCTGGTTCTTGTACAGATTTTACTTGTACTTGTGCTGATTGCTATACTGGACAATACTGTACTCAGTGTAAGTGTACAATATTTGCTTTGTTAGAATCACGCCTTCATTAGAAGCACACATACACCTAAAATGGCATTTATTGTAAAACTGGATCTTATTTTGACCACAGATGCACCCCCAGCTGTTATACAAGTATATGAAAATACAGTACATGTCTATTTGGGAATCATGCCTGTCACCCTGCACCCTGTGTTGTTTAGTTTGATAAGCACAACAGATTTTTATGATAAATATTATATTACTCATGATTAAACCGTATTCAATTATTTTTATTTCTTAAATATTAATTGTCATCGATGTTCCCAGTGAAATGTGAAGCAAATAATTGATCTCAATAAAAATTCTTTTCAGTGATTTGTGAAAATAGCCAGGAGAGATAATGTCATAGCTCATTATACCCTCAATGTTTCACACTATGATTAGAATTTTCTGGTGTCATATAGACCCAGCGAATATAACTCCTCTATTTGGCAGAGAAAACAAATGTTTGCATGGGATGGCATTATTGGTTGTAGAAAAACAATTTTTTTTTTAAAGGTGATGTATTATGCAAAATGTGGTAATGTAAAAATAGTTTACAATTACCAAATTGGTAGCCAGGCCATTGGTTACAAGTAATTTACAAAAAAATCGGCTTGCCCTATCTTTTTCGAAATAATGCGATCCTTTCAAATAATGGGGCATTCTGTCATAATCACACCATTCCAAGTTGAAAAACTGAAAAAAATAAGTAACTTTCACAGCCAAACAATTCGTTGGGTTAATATTAAGCCAGCCAATAATAAAATTTGCTTGCATTCGGTTTTGCATGGAAAATCCCTTGCATATAAACACCTCTTTACATGAAGAACATAAAACACTTTCTCTGGGGTATTTGACACCTAAACTAAGTGTGACGGATATCCCTTCGCCGTTTTTGTAATAAAGCTGAAACAAGTCAGTTTCACTCAGCAATAGAGCCCTTTTTTGTATAAATTCCAGCAAGTCATTATAAGTTAGTTTTTCTTCAGTGGAACCCTAGTGATCGAGCCCTCATCTTTTGTACAAGACCTGCATGGTACTTCAAAATTCAACTGTTGGTAAATAATCTACAGAATTATAGTACACTAGCGTTCCAAAATGATGAGTTCATTTGTTCAAGAGTTTAATAGCCTTGGGTGGGGGACAATGTGTATTGCATTGAAATACGATTGGGTGACCACATTCACTTTCAATCTTATTATATTCAAATAATGTGAAACATAAAACGTAGACGAGATACAAATGTTTCACAAAATCATTTATATTCTACTACATAAAATCATTGTATGATGCCCACTATATACATTCAACGAGAGTGGGCGTGGCCAATCAAAACCCAAACAGTCAATTCGCAAGCAAGTTTGCATATTGGCTGCCCAAATAATTCTGAGACTTGCTGTAATAGTACAAAATTATGATTTACGAAGGTTCATCACATGATAACCAATATGAATATTATTGTTGTTTTTTATAGTTATTAATCCCTGCCAAAATAATAATCAGTGTCAGAATGGCGGTTTCTGTGTTGCTGTGCCAGGATCTTGTACTGAATTCACCTGTACATGTACTGGATGTTACAGTGGACAGTTTTGTACTATATGTAAGTAGTTACCGTACATTTACAATATATACCAGTGCTTTAATATCATGTGACCAACTTTATTTGTCAGTGTGTTTTTTATTTCTGAATGCAATTGGAAATATAATCATTTGTAACAAATAATTCACACTTTGAGTGTAACTTAAAGAATAAGAATTATCAATTGCACTGATCATAATTACCTTGATGTTGGATACTATGTGACGTACTATATGTGCTGGTCAAATACATTCTTTGAAAGCTGGAAGGATGGTTGTCTGTAGAATGTGTCAATTTATAAAGTATTGTGGAGGTGAAAGCAATTGCCAATTACAATGTTGATACAAAGATATGATGCTTTCATATATAGTTGAACACTAATGATGTTATTTGGTAGTGCAGTACATTGTATCTTGACATGATTCATTTAATTATTATGGATGCACTTTGTGAGGAAATGTGCCGGCTCATAGTGCCATTATTCCATCATTTAGAGCCCAATTTGGGGATCTTTAAAGAATATTAAAGAGCCTTAGTAATATGTATGCTTGAGTAACTGTATATTTTTACTCCTAGTTTCCGATCCATGTCAAAACTTTCCATGTTTGAATGGTGGTACTTGCACTGCTTTACCAGGATCCTGTACAACATATTCGTGTCAATGTGTTGGGTGCTACACTGGATTAACCTGTGCAACTTGTAAGAATATTTTCTTCTATATTGTCCAACCATAACATTTAAAATGCTAAGAATAATACAAAACTGATGTGAGTTTAAATCCTGTTTTTAACTCTGCTTTTATGGGAAATGACAGAGCGGAGCTGTTTTTTCCAACCAGCATGCAATTTTCTGTTAACAAATGTGATCTGTTTTGACAACATTGCCTGTAAGATGTTTTATTAACATGCATACATATAAACACGTATATTTAATAACCATAACAGTGAATAACATCGTTATTTTATCTTCTGGTACAAACTACTTGTTCTTGCCAACGAGTTACTGCATACAAGCACAAAGCATAAAAAAGTGTGATGGTGTATATGTACTTTTGGTGGACCTTTCTCAGATTTTTCAAATCTCTAATTTAGATGAATATTATTGACAATATATTTATATGCCACTTACTAAGATATCAACCCAGCACAACTGTTTCCTACCTCATTACTGTCTACCTTAAAAACAGTTTCCTCAGCAAAGGAGTGCAAAGAGATTTTAATTGTATTGTTATTCTTATATCCAGTGCAAGATCCATGTGCCAACAGTTTCTGTCAGAATGGTGCAACATGTGTTCCTGTCCCTGGTTCTTGTAGAGATTGGAGCTGTGCTTGTGCTGAATGCTATACTGGAACATACTGTACCCAACGTAAGTGTTTAATATTGTGTATTGAATTATGACCTTTTTTGATATGTACAGGACTTATTGAAATATACTTATGGTGAAATGGTTGAGTACAGATCAGAATTAGGAACATCAGGGAAAAAGAACATGTATTCATTGTATTTTTTTTATTTCTAGAAATAAATGCATGTCAGAATTCCCAGTGTCAGAATGGTGGTTTCTGTGTTCCTGTGGCAGGATCCTGTACTGACTATACCTGTACATGTACTGGATGTTATACTGGACAATATTGTACAACATGTAAGTCAATTTCAATCAATGTCACTGTTATTAAGATTTTCTGGGAGAAATTAATTTCATTACCACCATCATGCATCCCCCCACACAACCCACTGCCACCCTCACACACCCCACCATCCCCAGATATATCCGCACATATACATGTACTATGAAATCAGTTCTACATATATTACAAGATGTCAATGAGCATTATTTGTTAATTAAGTTTGTATTTTCATTTCACAGTATTGAATCCATGCCAGAATCCTCAATGTCAGAATGATGGTTTCTGTGTAGCTGTACCTGGATCTTGTACTGACTATACCTGTACATGCAGTGGATGTTATACTGGACAATATTGCACAACATGTGAGTGTAAATTATATCATTGTGTCATTTTAAGCTTTTCTGCATATATATAAATGTACCAAAATGAGCCAAGTACGGGTGAAAAGTACGGGTCGTACTTTTCAGAAAATAGCGAGTACGGGCGATATTTGTAGCGAGTACGGGTGACATTTGTAGCGAGTACGAGTGGTAATTTAGCAGTACATGGAGGTAATTTAGCGAGAGCGAGTGATAAAATGTAGCAAGTATGGATGGTGGTGGTAAAATATAGCGAGTACGGGGTGAGGGTATTGCGGGGTAAAATGTATATATTTATACAACAATTACGGGTGCAGCAAAACACTCCATTGAGAATGAAAATAGCAGTGGTACGAACTGAAACTAGTTCAATCTAACGAATCGAAACTAGTTCCATCTTACAAGAACTAAATGGGGATGTGAAGCAGCCACGTTTAATTAATTATATATTCACGCAATTTGACCTCTATGATAGCAAAACGGACGCCTCGTAAACAAAAGTGCCCCGTAACTGACCAGACAAGTCTAATCATGGAGCTACAGAAATAGATAAATTGACTCATTCCCCTTGGCCTGATGAGAGTGACGCAACAGTGTTCGTAAGAACGCTTTTGTCTAAATATAACATTGTTTCACTGTAGTGTACAATTTTATTGAGTGAGCTAGTTGAATCCATGGCATGATTAAAACCTCGGCGTTGTCGAAGTGTGATCACGTTGAAGACCGTAATTCTTTACATGATGACAGCGCTATATGTGACACTTAGATCGCTTTTAAACACGTCGTTTAACGACATCCAAAATCAAGCCAAATTGAATGTATTCCTGCACGCGTGATTTGTTTTTGCCTGGAAATTATTGTGCAGAATATGATTTGGAACATACATGCCAGTAACTAGCTTATTGCTTCAAGAGCTGTGGATAATTAAAATTCGTGCACAATAGACTGCGCAAAATACAAACTCCTTTGTTAGGTTATTTATCGCATATTTTTCTAAGGTCTATGGTTATATTTAGACAAAAGTGTCATTACGAACACTATTGCATCACTCTCGTCTGGCCAAGGGGAATGAGTCTATTTATTTATTTATTTATTTATTTATTTATTATTGTAGTTTCAAGATTACACTTGTCCGGTCAGTTACGCGGCACCTTTTTTACGAGGCGTCCGCTTTGCTACGTCATAGGGATCAAATTGCGTGAATATATAATTAATTGAACCATGGAAGGTACTAACGGAAGGAGCCACGACGCTATTGTTTTAGCTTTACCCCTTGATCGTTTGTCAATGTTTGTTCACAAACATTGTTCTTCTTAGCTTTTAACACCTTCGTACAATGGGTTATGCTAATGTTGAGCATTCGGTAATATTCAGAGCATGTTCGGAAGCGATAGTCGTACCTCGCATGTACAATATTGAAAATGGCGAACTTTAATGAAAAATTGTCAGATATAACATTGATTGAAGAAGAACTGATGAAATATCGTGAATTTTGTATTTGTAATGGTAATGAGACTTAATCAATGATTGCTTGTGACGATTGCATTATTAAGGGACGGTGTTCAATGATACTATTGTCAGTGCGTGGGTGTGGCGCCCGAAACTGTCGAAATTTTTGACCACCGGACATCGGCGAACACCAACAGAAAAGATAGTATCGAAAAAAGAGCATGCCTTGACACTTTCTCTGTGATAATATTTCTTAGGAGTCCTTAGGAATTGTTGTTGTATGCACTCGAAATCTTGTTCTAGTTACAGTTGCTAATATTTAAAACATGGGAAATTTGTGAAGTCAAACGTTCATCTGTTGAATTTCCGGTTGTGAAATACGTATTTTGACTTTTTACACCTAAACAAACCCAGTGCGCATGTGTGATGACCGTAGTTTCTTAATGCGCATATATTTCATAGTCACATTAAAAACTGTGTAAACAATCGCAAACTATCATGGACATCAAAGATGAGCTAGACAATGGCCTTATCAGGATTAATTGGGGTTGAAACAAAAGGAAATAAGCCAATTAAGAAGCTTAAGTGGCCACTTGATAGGCGTCGTGACTCCTTCCGTTAGTACCTTTCATGATTGAACATGGCTGCTTCACGTCCCCATTTAGTTTTCGTAAGGTGGAACTAGTTTTGGTTCGTTAGATTGAACTAGTTTCAGTTCGTACCACTGATATTTTCTTTCTCACTGGAGTGTCTTGTTGCTCCCGTAATTGTTGTGTAAATCCCGTACATTTTACCCTGCAATACCCCCACTCCCACCCCAACTCGCTACATTTTATCACTCGTACTCGCTAAATTTACCTCCCTGTACTCGCTACAAATACCACCCATACTCGCTACAAATATTACCCGTACTCGCTACAAATGTCACCCGTACTAGCTACAAATGTCACCCGTACTGGCTACAAATATCACCCGTACTTGCTTCAAATATCACCCGTACTCGCTATTTTCTGAAAAGTACGACCCGTACTTTTCACCCGTACTTGGCTCATTTTAGTACATTTATATACCTCTTTTCTGGGAAAAATCCATTTCATTACCACCATCATCCCCAGACAACCCACTGCCACCCTCACACACCCCGCCATCCCCAGATATACGAGGTATGTAAATGAGTCTCTTTGTGGTAGTTGAGCGCGCGGTAAATGAGTGTCTCAGTTTTCACGAAGATACGAGTTGAGCATACGCTTACTTTCAAAAATAAGCGTGGAGCAAAACAATGGAAAGCTTGAGTGCGCTCGCCGCTCACTTTTAAAAGTAAGCATGGGGACAAACCATGGAATGCTGGTGATGTAATGAAAACAACACTCAGTTTAACATTAAGTTGATACAAGTTCGTTTCAGAGGTCTGGATTCACATGAGCAGAACGTTTGTTAAAACTGAGGCAATCATATTTAATTAAATATTCACGCAATTTGAACCTTATGACCTTGTAAGATGGACCGTCTGGTAATAAGAGACTACGCTTTCTTTTGCGTGTAATTGTAGGCATGGGACCTACAACTTTATTGTATTTTATGTCAAGATCTCAAATGGGATACGATAGCAATAAAGATTTACTTACAACTCTGACGTTTGTTTTGTCTTGAATGTTTTCATTTGTCGGCGTCTGTAAACAACGCTAAGTGACAACGAGTTGTTTCGCACACTTGCATGAAGTGAAAGTGTGCACACATACAAGAATGTTGTTTTATTAATGAAATTTACATTACAATTTTGCTCATATGTCCGGATCAACCGTCATAGATTGATACTACAACAATGGTAGTGCAAATTTGCATGTCGCGATATTTATGCATTGTGCGTGAATCATTCCGTGATCGTACAGCTATGAATCATTTGGCTTCGATTGGCTGACACTCGTGAAAATATAAATTTACAGATAAAATACACATTTGATCAGACTACATTGGTGGCCATATACACATATGCTGCTTTTCTGTTACTTTGCTTTACATTGCTTCTCTGTAACGTTAAAAATGCGTTTGAAAACGGTTGTATAATCATTGAGCGTCATTATAGATGCCGACAAATAAAAACAATGCAAAAATACCCCCCACCACCACATGCACACACAAATAACTATTTTGAAACCACAAAAGTTAAATTATGAAAAATGATCAGCAATCCTGATATATTTGTAATTGCACATGTACATCGACTAAATTGTGCATACAATAATTCTGGTTTCTTGTAATGGGTCATGCATGTAGTTCCTAATCTGTGTAATTCCATTGTTTTTCCCACGCCAACTTTTACAAGTGAGCGTACGCTCTCTTTCTACGCATACAGTATTTAGCATAATTGTACCCCTTCTCGATTTTATTAGACTTTGCAGACGAAGTCTGCCGAAGGCTTATAGATTGGGTTCTGTCCGTGCGTCCGTCTTTTGCCTCTTTTAACTTTGATATGCTCTGTCCATTTTTTTTTCCAAATTGGTGCAAATGTATATCTCAATGCCATACATATGCACGCCAAGTATTTTTTTGATTCGCCAAAGTTTCATTGTGTTTTTCTGTGATTTTCAACATTTTACTCGTACAAATGCCGAAATTTGCCGGAAAAATCAGAGTTTTAACGACATCTCGCAAGAGAACTGGCATACGGTATTGCGCATGCGCCAGTCCAACCGCTGAGGAAATCGGCGGCGATTTCGTCTGAGGATATTTTATTCCGGACTGTATCTTTCTTTGCACAAGGCTTACATAGATTAAAATCTCAAAGGTAAGAAACTGTGCTTATGGCATTTATTATGAACTTTGATTTATCCTTTTGTGTCCTGACTTCAGTGAGAAACGAGCGATCGCACAGTGTCACACTTTGCCAGAAAAACAGTCCTGCTATGAGTTCAAGAACTGGTTATGAAACGTGTAAATCGAATATCTATCTCGTCATTTAGGAGGCTTGGGAATAACGTTTGGCATATAAAATACTGGAATAATAAAAACGTAAAAGTTTAGAACACGCTGATCGTGATTTTGTTATGTACGATTGCTATTTCCGGTGTTCATTGGCAACTGTAGCAGATTTAAACTTGGTTTCGTGACGACACATAAGACTAGAATTATCGAGAAAACACAAGTCAAGTTCGGCCAACCGTGACTGCTTGAAAGCAATGATGAAATTGAAAAGTACTGTAATTCAATATCAATGAATCTATCATCACTTTTAAATTACCTTTGAAGTAAATATGATAAACCGGGCGAAAAGGAAAACTGGCGAACCGGTAATTGGGCGAACTGATAATCGGGCGAAGGAGTTCGGGCGAAGTGGATTTCGGGCGAAGTGACTGTACCCCAATACCCGAGTGCGTTATTGCACTCGTGACCGGGACCTCCATGCTCCATGCGGTGTTGGAAGTTTATCGGTAAATCGAACCTCTGTCAACAGAGACATATTTTCCCAATCAGCTATTTATTTCGGTACTGAAGTCAAGGTGGCAATTTCAATGTTTAGCTACCATAATTTATCTCCATTATGAGCAGGAAAATAAATCACGGACCTCGATTGAGATGGATTTAACGGCGGCCATGTTTTTAAGGGATATGTGAAATAATATTAGGGAGGGGGTTAAATTCACGTAATCCTCAATTTTAATGATGTTGACTTAATATTAAAATTTTTTTTTTTCAAAACTCCGGATATTATTTTATATAATATTTTAATACAACTACAATATGTTAATTAGTATGCAAATTAATATGCAAATTAGCAGCCAATCTGAGACAATGCAATCCAGTTCAAAGGAAATTTGACATACACTTAGGTTACATGATCACTACCTCTGCTGATTAGTTTTTTATGCACTTCTATCTGCTTTTATATTAAATGTATTTTTTTGTATTTTTCTCAATAGTTTTTTTTATTACTTTTGATAGCTTGGCATCCATTTGGTTCAGCTCAAGTGAAATTTTCGGCACAAGTACTCTGGCTTTTTGCACATTCTTAATATTTTATTTTTCAGAATCCTGTGAATATTAATTTGACAACTTTGTAGAGTGGAAACTGTTGAATTAGTTCATCCTAGACTTTGGTAGAACATGTTAAAAATAGTACAGTGTGAACTGCAATTTCTTTCTGGCTGGTATAAATTTATTAAGTAATATTTTTTCGTACTAAAAAGACTCAAATATCTTTTTTAATTAAATCTAACAGCCAATGGGAGCACATATGCTACAACCTCTGCTTACTTTGGACTAAATGTTCTTTTTTTTTTTTTCAGGTGCAGAGCCAGACTTTTTTCTCAGAAAGCAAAGGCACTGGAACTACATGTATTACAAAAACATACCGGTACTATTCACTGCGTGTCTGACAATTGTATAAAGTTTCGCAGGTCCTTTTTTTTTTTACTTTGAGAAGTTCTGTCAACCAAGGCATAAATATGTGTTTTCTCTGTACATAAAATTTCACACGATTTGTTAATATTAATGTATGATAATAACAACTTGATAATATTCTTCTGGATTTTTGCACTTTATTTGTATCAATGTCGTATGAGAAGTAATCTTGTCCTTATTAGATATATTGAAACTGATCCAGGACCACAAACTAGTTTATCCAAACAGACACAACACTGACTCTACATATTTGCAGATCTGATTTGTATACTTCCTTGTCATTTTACCTGTTGTACTGGTTTGGTGCTATCTGGTTTCCATGCTGAGAATAATGCTGACCTGGATGGAGAGTGCTATAAACTTGAAAATGCCATAGAAATCATGTTTGCCAATTTATGTCCATGCAACTTTAGTATGACAACTAGCGAAGGCAGTGTCATTCATGACTTGTATTTGATAACATGTATTTCCATCTTCATCAGTCAAATATACTTACCTCAATTAAATATGACGTGCAATAACAAAATAATTGTGGCAATGTGACGAAACAATAACAAAATAGTGACGGCAATTATCAATCTATTTGTTGAAAAGATACTATGATACCGTTCAATTTGGTGCATGGTGGGGGTAGTCGTTGGCTTTCAATGTTGGACATGGTGTCACAGTGTCAATCACCAAACGTAATCCTGGGTTCGTGACCTCAGCTGGAATTAAAAACAACTCTACCCGTTGAAACCTCGCATAAAAAAACAATAACCAGGTACTGGCATTTTGTCTATAAGCGTGATGATCTTTGTCTGAATTTAAAACACAGTCGTCACCCACTGTGATAACAACAAATAAGCCGATACTTTGACATGCGGCAAAACATCGGAGCTATGCACAGTCATTTGAACGCTGATATTTTAATGAAAACTCAATATTTACTTGTTCGTATTTATCTAACGGACATGGAAACAGATTTATTGATACATATAATGCTTCTCATTCCACCCCATACGTGTTGGGACTCTACTGGTTAGTTTTCTACAAGTGACAGAAACAGACTTCTCCATTCATCCATCTGTAACGTAAAACTCCGCCGATTACACAGTAAACAATAAGGTGGTCATACCTCGGTCGAGGTGTTAATTGCACCGCAAGACTTCAATTTACAAGTAAACTATCTCAAGCATTCCATTGTGTGGCTCCATGCCCAATTTTTAAAGTGAGCATACGCTCAACTCGCATCTTCCGAAAGCTGAGACGATGAATAGAGGAAGACTATTTTTTGATGCGTCCTTCTTACAAGGTCATAGGGGTCAAACTGCGTGAATATTTAATTAAACATGGTTGCTTTGTTTTAACAAACGTCCTCTCCAGTGAATATGTGAACTTGTATCAACTTCATGTTAAACTGAGCGTAGCTTTCATTCCAGCATTCCATGGTTTGTCCCCACGCCTACTTTTAAAAGTGAGCGCACTCAAGCATTCCATTGTTTGGCTCATGCAAGTGTGTACAACAACTGTTGTCACTGAGCGTTGTTTACAGACGCCGACAAATGAAAACACTCAAGACAAAACAAACGCCAGAGTTGCATCTTTATCACTATTAAATATAATTGTAGCCGATCTCGGCATTTATTTTGCGTGAATCAAAATAGTACTCTAAAAAATGTCATGTATACACTGGCGACTTGTGGTTACTTGAAATCAGACACGCGCACTTCTCATTCCATGCATTCTCATTTCTACCTCCATGTTCCATTGTAGGTCCCATGCCTACTATTACACGTAAAAGTGAGCGTAGTCCCTCATTACCAGACGCGTCCATCTTACAAGGTCATAGGGTTCAAACTGCGTGAATATTTAATTAGATATGGTTGCGTCAGTTTTAACAAACGTCCTGCTCATGTGAATCCAGATTATATTCTTTAACTTATTTAAGTTAGATCACAGTCCCTTTATCAGAGGTGATAGAGGGACTGTGCCAGTTAGACCTCTGAAACGAACTTGTATGGACTTCATGTTAAACGGAGCATAACTTTCATTACATCACCAGCATTCCATGGTTTGTCCTCACGCTTACTTTTAAAAGTGAGCGCACTCAAGCTTTCCATTGTTTGGCTCCACACTTACTTTTGAAAGTGAGCGTACGCTCAACTCGTATCTTCGTGAAAACTGAGACGCTCAGTTACCGCGCTCAACTACCACATGGAGACCTATTTACATACATGGATATACGGTACACCCACACATATACTATGAAATCAGTTCTACATATATTAGAACACATTAATGAGCATTATTTGTTAATTGTTTGTATTTTCATTTCACAGTATTGAATCCATGCCAGAATTCTCAATGTCAGAATGGTGGTTTCTGTGTAGCTGTACCTGGATCTTGTACTGACTATACCTGTACATGCAGTGGATGTTATACTGGACAATATTGTACAACATGTGAGTGTAAATTATATCATTGTGTCAATTTTCATTTAGTATATATTTTATTTCATATTGTCAATATAAAACCTGAACTTTATATTACATATACTTGATATAATTGATGATTTGTTCACACTAGTTTCTGTTAGTCATAGCTGTAGCAGATATAATAAATCAAATCTGCATAATATTTATTTAAAATTCATAATTGCTAAAACTTTAAATCTTTCAGTATTGAATGCATGTGACAACCATCAATGTCAGAATGGTGGTACTTGTGTTGCTATCTCAGGATCCTGCGAGTTATATCAGTGTACTTGTCCTACTTGCTATCTTGGACAGTATTGTTCAACATGTAAGTCATCCAGACCTTAGCAATAATTTAGCAATGGTTTTATATTGTTTGAGGTTTATATAAAGATTTATTATTAAGCAAACTACAAAATATTGAAGATGGTTTCACTAAATAGTGTCTCAATCGATCATGTCAGCAACACTTACAAAATATGCCTAGGCTTAAAATATATACTTGTTAGGAAGAAATATTATTACTTTTTCAGAACATCACCATTTTTTTCTTGTGGGCAGCATTCTGTCATTCCTACATGTTAATCCTCTATCCATTGCAGTCCAAGATCCATGCGCTAACAACTATTGTCAGAATGGTGGAACATGTGTTGCTGTTTCTGGTTCTTGTACAGATTTTACTTGTACTTGTGCTGATTGCTATACTGGACAATACTGTACTCAGTGTAAGTGTACAATATTTGCTTTGTTAGAATCACGCCTTCATTAGAAGCACACATACACCTAAAATGGCATTTATTGTGAAACTGAATCTTATTTTGACCACAGATGCACCCCCAGCTGTTATACAAGTATATGAAAATACAGTACATGTCTATTTGGGAATCATGCCTGTCACCCTGCACCCTGTGTTGTTTAGTTTGATAAGCACAACAGATTTTTATGATAAATATTATATTACTCATGATGAAACCATATTCAATTATTTTTATTTCTTAAATATTAATTGTCATCGATGTTCCCAGTGGAATGTGAAGCAAATAATTTATCTCAATAATAATTTTTTTCAGTGATTTGTGAAAATAGCCAGGAGAGATAATGTCATAGCTCATTATAACCTCAATGTTTCACACTATGATTAGAATTTTCTGGTGTCATATAGACCCAGCTAATATAACTTCTTTATTTGGACGAGAAAACAAATATTTGCATGGGATGGCATTATTGGTTGTATAAAAACTATTTTATTTACAGCCGTTCTGAGAATTATTCGGACAGTCAGTTAGCAAAATGACTTGCAACTTTGCAAAACGTGTTGGTCCTTGCCCAATCTAGACTTGCCGGCGCCACTGAGTGATGGGCGCGTGGTTTGGGATTACTATTTCATAGGGGTTATCGGCTTGGTGAATTGCAAGTATTATCTAGTGTGCGTTTACAGCAACCATTCTTTATTTTTAGTCCCCATTCGGACGTAGTCCGAAAACGGGGACTTATGTTTTGCCCTGTGTGCGTCCGTGTGTGCGTCCGTGCGTGCGTCCGTGCGTACGTGATCACCTGTATCTTGAACATGCATGGACCGATTAAGGTCAAACTTCACTCATACATCACACATTATATGGGACATATGCACATGCATTTTTTTCATGATCCGATTAACGATAGCCAAACAGCGGCCATTTTAAGGCCGAAAATGCATCAAAATCGCACATTTTCACCATTCAGGACCCGGATCTCAGTTATGCATGGACGGATTTTGTTCAAATTTGGTACATACATTAAACATAATAGGACCTTGATGCACGTCATTTTTTTTTTGGATCGGGTTTGAAATGGCCGACTGGCTGCCATTTTGTTTTAAAGAATTCAGTTCTGGATCCGTATCTGAGACATGCTTGGATTGATCGAGTTCAAACTTCACACACACAAGGTACATCATGTCACAAATATGTATGTGCATTTGTTTCATGATTTCATTAATGATAGCCTAATGGCGGCCTCTTTAAGGTCGAAAATGCATCAAAATCGCACATTTTCACCATTCCGGACCCAGATCTCAGTTATACATGGACGGACTTTGTTCAAATTTGGTACATACATTAAAACATAATAGGACTTTGATGCACGTTATTTATTTTTTTTCGGATCAAGTTCGAAATGGCCGACTGGCGGCCATTTTGTTTTAATAAATTCGGTTCTGGATCCGTATCCAAGACATGTCTGGATTGATCAAGTTCAATCACACACACATGGTACATCATGTCACAAATAGATATGTGCATTTGTTTCATGATCCGCTTAACAATAGCTGAATGATGGCCATTTTAAGGCCGAAAATGCATCAAAATCACGTATTTTCACAATTCCGGAACCTGATCTCAGTCATGCATGGATGGATTTTGTTCAGATTTAGAACAATGTGTTGTACATATGCAGATGCTTTTCGTTCATGATCTGCTTTGAATGTATATGTCACTCAAATATGAACGGAACGGGGACGTGTCATTGACAATGACTTGTTTATAACTATATTATAATTATTTTCAGTAATTTTGAAAATCACAAGTTGGGTGTTACTTAAATCTGTTGAAAAATGTCAACCCCTCACTCATTTTAGTCAGTTGTACCTGTTACAAAAATGGACTAGACATAATAACAGTCGTTATATTATACCCCGTCATTTTCAAACTGCAGTTGAAAAAGTGATTTGATCAAGGAAGGCACTTTTGATTTGACAAAGTCCATCAAACGGTTATAATCAAGTTTTCCGTCTGTGTATCCCTGACCTTGGTATAAAATTTGAACCAGTAATGTAAAAACAACTTTTAGTTTGGTCCAAAACTGTCGCGAAATTGCAGGGCGTCTCGCTAAGAAACTTTACTTTGAGCCTTCCCACCAACGACGAGTTCATTAACACTACAACATATAACCTGTTAATATATGGTAACCAACGAGTGTCGTTTTGAAAACAGGGTTTACCCGCATCTTGCAAGATAATGGAATGATTGCCAATTGTGGGCGTGCCAATACAACGGCGCCATCAAGTCTAGATTCGAAAAGACATAAGTGTTTTGCAAAGTTCTAAGATATATTGCTAACTGACTGTCCGAATAATTCTCAGAACGGCTGTAATTGGACTCCTGAATAACCTTGCCTTAGATTTGTGAGTGGAATTTTAGTGAATTCTGACAAGTTTTGAAATGGATTGAGTGATGTGCTGCTATGCAAATGTAATACTAGCTATCATTTGCAACTTCACTGCTTATAGGACAATGTGCACACAAAACCTAAACAAGTGTGACAGCCTATAATTTGATTATTAGTACAAAATTATGATTTACAGGTATGTAGGTTCATCATGATATGAAAACCAATATGAATATTATTGTTGTTTTTTTATAGTTATTAATCCCTGCCAAAATAATAATCAGTGTCAGAATGGCGGTTTCTGTGTAGCTGTGCCAGGATCTTGTACTGAATTCACCTGTACATGTACTGGATGTTACAGTGGACAGTTTTGTACTATATGTAAGTAGAGCACCTTTACAATATATAGCAGTGCTTTAATATCATGTAACCAACTTTATTTATCAGTGTTTTTGACTCCCATGTGCGAAGCACATAATGGGAGTCTTTGCAGTTAGTGTGTGTGTCTGTGTGTAATTGGATTACTATATGTTGCGAGGACAAAAATACAGATATATAGCTACTTCCGAGGACATACACACCTTCCGAGGACCTTTTTCATAGTCCTCGGAAAACATAATTTTTATTAATAGTTAATTCGATTATTAATACGTTTTGCGTAGCTTAGGTTTAGTATCGGGGGAAGGTATGGTTCATGTTATATTAATATTAATATAATTATACCATACCTTACCCCGATACTAAACCTAAGCTTCGCAAACATTTCTATGTTCAGTCACGGGATATTCAACTCTTGTTTAATTAAACTTAATTAAAATGCAATTCTCCATTGTATTGCATTGTAATTGAGTTTAATTAAACTCCAATTAAAACGCAACCCTATATAGGAACGCCTTTTAATCGAGTTCATATCGCAACTATATTAAAAGTTAATTCAACTATATTAAAAGTTAATCCAATGAAGTCCTCGGAACATATAGCTATACAAGTATGTGTATGTGTGTGTGTGTGTGTGTGTATGTGTGTATGTGTGTATGTGTGTCCGACTGTTCCACTGCTATCTCAAGAACCATACATCGGTTTTTGATGAAACTTGGTGCATAGATGCTCTGGGCCAATGCGCAGATTTGATTAGGTTTTGGTAAAAATCCATGCTCGTTAATTACCTAATTTGCATGATAATTAGCTAATTTTTGGCTGTTCTATGACTGTTCCACTGATATCTAAAGAACCACTCATTGGATTTTAATGAAACTTGGTACATAGATGCTCTGAACATATGCGCAGATTTGATTTGTTTTTGGTAAAAATCCGAGCATATTAATTACCTAATTTGCATGATAATTAGCTGATTTTTAGCTGTTCCTTGATTGTTCCCCTGATATAAGTAGTGAGCATTACATTTCAATGAAACTTGGTACTTACATACTCAAGGACTATGCAGAGATTGATTGTTTCCGATAAATATTTGTGCATATTAATCACCTAATTTGCATAATTAGTTAATTTTCAGCTTTTCCACGGGTATCTCAAGTACTAATCATCGCATTTCAATGAAACTTGGTACATAGATCCTTTAGAACTATGCAGAGACCTGATTAGTTTTAGGGTAAATAATTGTGCATATTAATTAACTAATTTGCATAATTAATTCTCAGCTTTTCTACTGATATCTAAAGTACTAATCATCACATTTCAATGAATCTAGAATTATGCAGACCCAATTAGTTTCCGGTAAATATTTGTGCATATTAATCACCTAATTTGCATAATTAACCAACTTTCACACTGATATCTCAGGTATTAAACATCACATATCAATGAATGTACATGGATGCTGTAGGACAATAGACAGACCTGGATAATTGTGGGTTAAAATCTGTACATATTAATTACCTAATTTGCATAATTAACCAATTTTAAGCTTTCACACTGATATCTAAAGTACTAATTATTCCATTTCAATGAAACTTAGTACAAAGATGCTCTAGGACAATGTACAAACCTAATTAGTTTGGGGTAAAAATCTGTTCATATTAATTCCCTAATAAGCATAATAATTCATAATTTTTTGGTTCTAATCACATTTCAATTAAACTTGGAAACATAGATTTTCTGTTACATTGCACAGACCTCATTAGTTTTACACTCAAATCTGTTCATATTAATTTTCTGATTTGCACAATTAGTTTTCAGCTAAGTAATTTCGAATTATATTTAATGTGTCTCCAATACTCAGCACATGGGAGTTCTTTCTAAGCTTTCTTTGATTTTTTTTGATTTCTGAATGCAACTGGAAATATAATAATTTGTAACAAATAATTCACACTTTGAGTGTGCATGAATTATACAAGTAGTTCTTAGTGTAAAGAATAACAATTATCAATTGCACTGATTAAATTACCTTGATGTTGGACACTGATATATGTGACATACTATGTGCTGGGGTCAAATACATTCTTTAAAAGTTAGGAGCATGGTTGTCTGTATGATGTATCATTTTATAAAGTATTGTTGAGGTGAAAGCAATTACCAATTACAATGTTAATACAAAGTTATGATACTTTCATATATAGTTGAACACCAAATGATGTTATTTGGTAGTGCAGTCCCTTGTATCTTGACATGATACATTTAATGCGCTGACTCATAGTGCCATTATATTCCATCATTTGGAGCCCAATTTTGAGACGTTTAAAGAATATTAAAGAGCCTTAGTAATATGGATGTTTGAGTAACTGTATATTTTTACTTCTAGTTTCCGATCCATGTCAAAACTTTCCATGTTTGAATGGTGGTACTTGCACTGCTTTACCAGGATCCTGTACAGCATATTCGTGTCAATGTGTTGGGTGCTACACTGGATTAACCTGTGCAACTTGTAAGAATATTTTCTTCTATATTTAGATTATACAAGGTTGTAAGAGCAATATAAAACTAATGACCAATCCTGTTTTTTAGCTCTGCTTTCACGGTATATGACAGGGCGAATCTTTTTATATAGGTGATTGTTCATGAGTGTCAACTTTACATTTTTGATTTCTTCTTGAAAACGAAAAGTCCTGCTTGATTTGATACTTGGTATATATAAGTAGGCCGTCGTACCATAATGCCCTTTGTTTATGTTTTTGCCAACCAGCATATGAATTTATGCTATTTTCTCCTTCTTGAAAACTGCTAGTCTGATTGATTCAGTATTTGTATATGTAAACACCTGAACTATCATTCAAACTTGGTACATAGATTATACATGTTAGGATACATGTCCCCGACCGTCCGTGAGTTCCTGAGTCTGTCCGTACGACCGTCCGTGTGTCAGTCTGTCCGTGCGTCAGTCTATCCAACATCATATTTCAGGATCCTGTGGACCGATTCCGTTCATTCTTTGCATGTGCCTAGTATCTTATGTGGGACATGTGCACATGCAGTGGTTTAGCGATTCGATTCAAAATGGCCGACTGGCAGCCGTCTTGTTTTTTGAAAATGTTGTATTTTGGACATGCTTTGTCAGTTATCATTCAAACTTGGTACATAGATTATACATGTTAGGATACATGTCCATGACGATTTATTTCGCAATTTGATCAAAGACGGTCGACTGGCAGGCATCTTGTTTTTGTTTTTTTATGCCGTATCTTGGACGTGCTCTGTCAGTATTCATTCAAATTTGGCACGCACATGTACTTTATACTTGTTAGGATGCATGTCCATGACAATTTGTTTCAAAATCTGGTCAAGGATGGCCGATTGACAGCCATCTGACTTTTTGGCCTTACTACTAGATTTCCACAATTTATGTACCATTTTCATTCGTATTTGGCATATACATGTACATCATACATATCAGTGTGTTTCATAATCAGATCAAAGATGGCTGAATAATGACTGTTTTTATTTTGGCCATATTACTACGACACGAAACACGTGTTTTGATGTAAATAAATAATCTGTTGTATACGCGACTTGGAACTCAAGTTTCAAGGACACGCTCGCGACGACCCCTCCGCTTTAATATGACGAGCACAAAGAGAACTTAACGGGGACTGTGTCATTTTCAATGACTTGTATTTATACTCCTAGTTTCTGATCCATGTCAAAACTTTCCATGTTTGAATGGTGGTACTTGCACTGCTTTACCAGGATCCTGTACAACATATTCGTGTCAATGTGTTGGATGCTACACTGGATTAACATGCGCTACTTGTAAGAATATTTTCTTCTATATTTAGATTATACAAGGTTGTAAGAGCAATGCAAAACTAATGAGCAATCCTGTTTTTTAGCTCTGCTTTCACGGTATATGACAGAGCGAATCTATTTATATAGGTGATTGTCCATGAGTGTCAACTTTACATTTTCCATTTCTTCTTGAAAACGAAAAGTCCTGCTTGATTTGATACTTGGTATATATAAGTAGGCCGTCGTACCATAATGCCCTTTGTTTATGTTTTTGCCAACCAGCATATGAATTTATGCTATTTTCTCCTTCTTGAAAACTGCTAGTCTGATTGATTCAGTATTTGTATATGTAAACACCTGAACTGGACCTTAGTCATAGTCATATTTGTCTATTTTGTGACAATACCTTCAGTTCTCTAATTTTTGTGAATATTTTTGTAATTTTTGTTAAAAAAGTGCTATTTTCAACTGTTTATAAACTACAATGGTTACAGTGGAGCTATATCAGCAGACAGGCTGCTTGTATATCTTTTAAAGTGACTTGAAAAGTTGACTTGGACATGTACAATATAATAGAGTTAATCTGGTTGCACAGTCTGAAATGTACTGCACTATCTTGAAAATCCATGCCTCATGCTTTTTTCCTTATTGGGCTCTCGTACATCTATGGCACTTACTAAGATATCAACCCAGCACAACTGTTTCCTACCTCATTACTGTCTACCCTCAAAACAGTTTCCTCAGCAAAGGAGTGCAAACAGATTTTAATTGTATTGTTATTCTTATATCCAGTGCAAGATCCATGTGCCAACAGTTTCTGTCAGAATGGTGCAACATGTGTTCCTGTTCCTGGTTCTTGTAGAGATTGGACCTGTGCTTGTGCTGAATGCTATACTGGAACATACTGTACCCAACGTAAGTGTTTAATATTGTGTATTGAATTATGACCTTTTTTAATATGTACAGGACTTATTGAAATATACTTATGGTGAAATGGTTGAGTACAGATCAGAATTAGGAACATCAGGGTAAAAGTACATGTATTCATTGTATATTTTTTTATTTCTAGAAATAAATGCATGTCAGAATTCCCAGTGTCAGAATGGTGGTTTCTGTGTTCCTGTGGCAGGATCCTGTACTGACTATACCTGTACATGTACTGGATGTTATACTGGACAATATTGTACAACATGTAAGTCAATTTCAATCAATGTCACTGTTATTAAGATTTTCTGGGAGAAATTAATTTCATTACCACCATCATCCGCACACAACCCACTGCCACCCTCACACACCCCACCATTCCCTGATATACCCACACATGTACTATGAAATCAGTTTTATATATATATATCAAGCCACACCGACTTAATTTTATGGATGACATCCGTGAGCGCATTAGTTTTCGCCTGTTCTCAAAAAAAAAAAAAAAATCTCCGACAACAAGTCTCCACAGATTGGTTTTCTGTCCGGAACTTGCCGACTCATATTGTTGCAAAGCGCCGGCTTGTTGTAAAACTTGTTTTGGACTACCTTAAAACCAAACTCCGCACAGTTAGATGCACGTTACGTAAAGCGCAAAGACCTACGGGCAGGAGATTGTCTCAAAACATGACAATTTTGTCATAAATGACCCAACATGGTGACCACACCACCAAAATACATGAGCATAAAAGTTCAGATGTAAAACGGAGGGATTATTCTAGACTGGTACGCAATTGATGTTGGCCAGGTAGATGTGACGTTTACACAGCTATACAAGAGATCGGTAGCGGCAAGCTAGTTTCGCCCAGACAATTTTAAGAACATATTGTTCAGAGTGGCTGTCCTGCGTTTCTTCTGCAACGATGAAAGAAATGGGAGAGGAGTGAAGGTGTATGGTGGCCTAAACGTCAATCAGGTGACAAGTCAGTTCGGTTGCTTTGTCCACATTGAAGTCAACAAAACTGCAGCGGAAGCTCCTCGGCCAAAGTCCCCTTTTGGGGTGAAGAAAAGTTTTTTTCATTTTCTGATTCGGATAATTTGCTTGCACAGACAGTCAGTAATATTTTGATCATATGACAAATTTTCATCAAGATACATGTACATAATTTTCTGCATCCAAATTTGTGTTGACTCTCTGTTGGTGTGTTTTTTTTCAATATCGAGCCTCTTATAATTTGTTACATAGTTGAAGTAATTCTAGAGCATTTGTGTCTACACTTAGTCTATCTGAAGTGTCACTTTAAAAGCTGTAGTTTGAATGTCAAAAAAGTTTCCAGGTTGCTGTTGACAAACTTATTGTTCATTTTTAATTCAATTTTTTTTTTCAATACAACACAGTAAGTTTTTCTTTATTATTGAGTTGATGTGTATGCATTTGGCAAAGCTAACATCTGCCTTATCTTCTTGCCTTTTCAAAATCAAAAGTGATGATACCTGTGACAGTAATACAGTACGAGATCTGTACATCAACATGTGCCTCCTACAAATAAAGACTTGTTGTTTTTTTGATACACTGTCGTTCATTTCGTAATAACAGCTCCGTAGTCCTGTGGTTTTATCAGCATTTTTTTTGGCAGGATTTTTTTTTTTTCGCTCTCTCGCATTAGTTTTGGGGTCTTCAGAGGATGTCATGCATAAAATTAAATCAGTGTGGCCTTACAAGATATCAATGAGCATTATTTGTTAATTGTTTGTATTTTCATTTCACAGTATTGAATCCATGCCAGAATTCTCAATGTCAGAATGGTGGTTTCTGTGTAGCTGTACCTGGATCTTGTACTGACTATACCTGTACATGCAGTGGATGTTATACTGGACAATATTGTACAACATGTGAGTGTAAATTATATCATTGTGTCATTTTTCATTTAGTATATATTTATTTTATTTCATATTGTCAATATAAAACCTGGACTTTATATTACATATACTTTGAATTGATGATTGGTTCACACTAGTTTTTGTTAGTCATAGCTGTAGCAGATATAATAAATCAAATCTGCATAATATTTATTTAAAATTCATAATTGCTAAAACTTTAAATCTTTCAGTATTGAATGCATGTGACAACCATCAATGTCAGAATGGTGGTACTTGTGTTGCTATCTCAGGATCCTGCGAGTTATATCAGTGTACTTGTCCTACTTGCTATCTTGGACAGTATTGTTCAACATGTAAGTCATCCAGACCTTAGCAATAATTTAGCAATGGTTTTATATTGTTTGAGGTTTATATAAAGATTTATTATTAAGCAAACTACAAAATATTGAAGATGGTTTCACTAAATAGTGTCTCAATCGATCATGTCAGCAACACTTACAAAATATGCCTAGGCTTAAAATATATACTTGTTAGGAAGAAATATTATTACTTTTTCAGAACATCACCATTTTTTTCTTGTGGGCAGCATTCTGTCATTCCTACATGTTAATCCTCTATCCATTGCAGTCCAAGATCCATGCGCTAACAACTATTGTCAGAATGGTGGAACATGTGTTGCTGTTTCTGGTTCTTGTACAGATTTTACTTGTACTTGTGCTGATTGCTATACTGGACAATACTGTACTCAGTGTAAGTGTACAATATTTGCTTTGTTAGAATCACGCCTTCATTAGAAGCACACATACACCTAAAATGGCATTTATTGTGAAACTGAATCTTATTTTGACCACAGATGCACCCCCAGCTGTTATACAAGTATATGAAAATACAGTACATGTCTATTTGGGAATCATGCCTGTCACCCTGCACCCTGTGTTGTTTAGTTTGATAAGCACAACAGATTTTTATGATAAATATTATATTACTCATGATGAAACCATATTCAATTATTTTTATTTCTTAAATATTAATTGTCATCGATGTTCCCAGTGGAATGTGAAGCAAATAATTTATCTCAATAATAATTTTTTTCAGTGATTTGTGAAAATAGCCAGGAGAGATAATGTCATAGCTCATTATAACCTCAATGTTTCACACTATGATTAGAATTTTCTGGTGTCATATAGACCCAGCTAATATAACTTCTTTATTTGGACGAGAAAACAAATATTTGCATGGGATGGCATTATTGGTTGTATAAAAACTATTTTATTTACAGCCGTTCTGAGAATTATTCGGACAGTCAGTTAGCAAAATGACTTGCAACTTTGCAAAACGTGTTGGTCCTTGCCCAATCTAGACTTGCCGGCGCCACTGAGTGATGGGCGCGTGGTTTGGGATTACTATTTCATAGGGGTTATCGGCTTGGTGAATTGCAAGTATTATCTAGTGTGCGTTTACAGCAACCATTCTTTATTTTTAGTCCCCATTCGGACGTAGTCCGAAAACGGGGACTTATGTTTTGCCCTGTGTGCGTCCGTGTGTGCGTCCGTGCGTGCGTCCGTGCGTACGTGATCACCTGTATCTTGAACATGCATGGACCGATTAAGGTCAAACTTCACTCATACATCACACATTATATGGGACATATGCACATGCATTTTTTTCATGATCCGATTAACGATAGCCAAACAGCGGCCATTTTAAGGCCGAAAATGCATCAAAATCGCACATTTTCACCATTCAGGACCCGGATCTCAGTTATGCATGGACGGATTTTGTTCAAATTTGGTACATACATTAAACATAATAGGACCTTGATGCACGTCATTTTTTTTTTGGATCGGGTTTGAAATGGCCGACTGGCTGCCATTTTGTTTTAAAGAATTCAGTTCTGGATCCGTATCTGAGACATGCTTGGATTGATCGAGTTCAAACTTCACACACACAAGGTACATCATGTCACAAATATGTATGTGCATTTGTTTCATGATTTCATTAATGATAGCCTAATGGCGGCCTCTTTAAGGTCGAAAATGCATCAAAATCGCACATTTTCACCATTCCGGACCCAGATCTCAGTTATACATGGACGGACTTTGTTCAAATTTGGTACATACATTAAAACATAATAGGACTTTGATGCACGTTATTTATTTTTTTTCGGATCAAGTTCGAAATGGCCGACTGGCGGCCATTTTGTTTTAATAAATTCGGTTCTGGATCCGTATCCAAGACATGTCTGGATTGATCAAGTTCAATCACACACACATGGTACATCATGTCACAAATAGATATGTGCATTTGTTTCATGATCCGCTTAACAATAGCTGAATGATGGCCATTTTAAGGCCGAAAATGCATCAAAATCACGTATTTTCACAATTCCGGAACCTGATCTCAGTCATGCATGGATGGATTTTGTTCAGATTTAGAACAATGTGTTGTACATATGCAGATGCTTTTCGTTCATGATCTGCTTTGAATGTATATGTCACTCAAATATGAACGGAACGGGGACGTGTCATTGACAATGACTTGTTTATAACTATATTATAATTATTTTCAGTAATTTTGAAAATCACAAGTTGGGTGTTACTTAAATCTGTTGAAAAATGTCAACCCCTCACTCATTTTAGTCAGTTGTACCTGTTACAAAAATGGACTAGACATAATAACAGTCGTTATATTATACCCCGTCATTTTCAAACTGCAGTTGAAAAAGTGATTTGATCAAGGAAGGCACTTTTGATTTGACAAAGTCCATCAAACGGTTATAATCAAGTTTTCCGTCTGTGTATCCCTGACCTTGGTATAAAATTTGAACCAGTAATGTAAAAACAACTTTTAGTTTGGTCCAAAACTGTCGCGAAATTGCAGGGCGTCTCGCTAAGAAACTTTACTTTGAGCCTTCCCACCAACGACGAGTTCATTAACACTACAACATATAACCTGTTAATATATGGTAACCAACGAGTGTCGTTTTGAAAACAGGGTTTACCCGCATCTTGCAAGATAATGGAATGATTGCCAATTGTGGGCGTGCCAATACAACGGCGCCATCAAGTCTAGATTCGAAAAGACATAAGTGTTTTGCAAAGTTCTAAGATATATTGCTAACTGACTGTCCGAATAATTCTCAGAACGGCTGTAATTGGACTCCTGAATAACCTTGCCTTAGATTTGTGAGTGGAATTTTAGTGAATTCTGACAAGTTTTGAAATGGATTGAGTGATGTGCTGCTATGCAAATGTAATACTAGCTATCATTTGCAACTTCACTGCTTATAGGACAATGTGCACACAAAACCTAAACAAGTGTGACAGCCTATAATTTGATTATTAGTACAAAATTATGATTTACAGGTATGTAGGTTCATCATGATATGAAAACCAATATGAATATTATTGTTGTTTTTTTATAGTTATTAATCCCTGCCAAAATAATAATCAGTGTCAGAATGGCGGTTTCTGTGTAGCTGTGCCAGGATCTTGTACTGAATTCACCTGTACATGTACTGGATGTTACAGTGGACAGTTTTGTACTATATGTAAGTAGTGCACCTTTACAATATATAGCAGTGCTTTAATATCATGTAACCAACTTTATTTATCAGTGTTTTTGACTCCCATGTGCGAAGCACATAATGGGAGTCTTTGCAGTTAGTGTGTGTGTCTGTGTGTAATTGGATTACTATATGTTGCGAGGACAAAAATACAGATATATAGCTACTTCCGAGGACATACACACCTTCCGAGGACCTTTTTCATAGTCCTCGGAAAACATAATTTTTATTAATAGTTAATTCGATTATTAATACGTTTTGCGTAGCTTAGGTTTAGTATCGGGGGAAGGTATGGTTCATGTTATATTAATATTAATATAATTATACCATACCTTACCCCGATACTAAACCTAAGCTTCGCAAACATTTCTATGTTCAGTCACGGGATATTCAACTCTTGTTTAATTAAACTTAATTAAAATGCAATTCTCCATTGTATTGCATTGTAATTGAGTTTAATTAAACTCCAATTAAAACGCAACCCTATATAGGAACGCATTTTAATCGAGTTCATATCGCAACTATATTAAAAGTTAATTCAACTATATTAAAAGTTAATCCAATGAAGTCCTCGGAACATATAGCTATACAAGTATGTGTGTGTGTGTGTGTGTGTGTGTGTGTGTATGTGTGTGTATGTGTGTCCGACTGTTCCACTGCTATCTCAAGAACCATACATCGGTTTTTGATGAAACTTGGTGCATAGATGCTCTGGGCCAATGCGCAGATTTGATTAGGTTTTGGTAAAAATCCATGCTCGTTAATTACCTAATTTGCATGATAATTAGCTAATTTTTAGCTGTTCTATGACTGTTCCACTGATATCTAAAGAACCACTCATTGGATTTTAATGAAACTTGGTACATAGATGCTCTGAACATATGCGCAGATTTGATTTGTTTTTGGTAAAAATCCGAGCATATTAATTACCTAATTTGCATGATAATTAGCTGATTTTTAGCTGTTCCTTGATTGTTCCCCTGATATCTAAACAACCACTCATTGGATTTTGATGAAACTTTGTACATAGATGCTCTGAACTAATGCTAGGTTTTGATTAGTTTTTGGTAATAATCCGTGGATACTGATTACCTAATTTGCATAATGATTAGTCAATTTTCGGTTTTTCCACTGATATCTCAAGTACTAATCATCACATTTCAATGAAACTTGGTACATAGATGTCATATGACACTGCACAGACCTAATAGTGTTTAGGGTAATATCAGTACATATTAATTACCTAATTTGCATAATTAATTAATTTTCAGCTTTTGATATTTCGAGTAGTAATGATCACATTTCAATGAAACTTGGTACATAGTTACTTGAGGACTATGCAGAGACCTGATTAATTTTGGGATAAATAATTGTACCTATTAATTACCTAATTTGCATAATTAATTAATTTTCAGCATTTGATATAAGTACTAATCATCACATTTCAATGAAACTTGGTACATAGATGTCATATGACACTGCACAGACCTGATAATTTTTATGGTAATATCAGTACATATTAATTACTTAATTTGCATAATTAATTGATTTTCAGCATTTGATATAAGTAGTGAGCATTACATTTCAATGAAACTTGGTACTTACATACTCAAGGACTATGCAGAGATTGATTGTTTCCGATAAATATTTGTGCATATTAATCACCTAATTTGCATAATTAGTTAATTTTCAGCTTTTCCACGGGTATCTCAAGTACTAATCATCGCATTTCAATGAAACTTGGTACATAGATCCTTTAGGACTATGCAGAGACCTGATTAGTTTTAGGGTAAATAATTGTGCATATTAATTAACTAATTTGCATAATTAATTCTCAGCTTTTCTACTGATATCTAAAGTACTAATCATCACATTTCAATGAATCTAGAATTATGCAGACCCAATTAGTTTCCGGTAAATATTTGTGCATATTAATCACCTAATTTGCATAATTAACCAACTTTCACACTGATATCTCAGGTATTAAACATCACATATCAATGAATGTACATGGATGCTGTAGGACAATAGACAGACCTGGATAATTGTGGGTTAAAATCTGTACATATTAATTACCTAATTTGCATAATTAACCAATTTTAAGCTTTCACACTGATATCTAAAGTACTAATTATTCCATTTCAATGAAACTTAGTACAAAGATGCTCTAGGACAATGTACAAACCTAATTAGTTTGGGGTAAAAATCTGTTCATATTAATTCCCTAATAAGCATAATAATTCATAATTTTTTGGTTCTAATCACATTTCAATTAAACTTGGAAACATAGATTTTCTGTTACATTGCACAGACCTCATTAGTTTTACACTCAAATCTGTTCATATTAATTTTCTGATTTGCACAATTAGTTTTCAGCTAAGTAATTTCGAATTATATTTAATGTGTCTCCAATACTCAGCACATGGGAGTTTTTTCTAAGCTTTCTTTGATTTTTTTTGATTTCTGAATGCAACTGGAAATATAATAATTTGTAACAAATAATTCACACTTTGAGTGTGCATGAATTATACAAGTAGTTCTTAGTGTAAAGAATAACAATTATCAATTGCACTGATTAAATTACCTTGATGTTGGACACTGATATATGTGACATACTATGTGCTGGGGTCAAATACATTCTTTAAAAGTTAGGAGCATGGTTGTCTGTATGATGTATCAATTTATAAAGTATTGTTGAGGTGAAAGCAATTACCAATTACAATGTTAATACAAAGTTATGATACTTTCATATATAGTTGAACACCAAATGATGTTATTTGGTAGTGCAGTCCCTTGTATCTTGACATGATACATTTAATGCGCTGACTCATAGTGCCATTATATTCCATCATTTGGAGCCCAATTTTGAGACGTTTAAAGAATATTAAAGAGCCTTAGTAATATGGATGTTTGAGTAACTGTATATTTTTACTTCTAGTTTCCGATCCATGTCAAAACTTTCCATGTTTGAATGGTGGTACTTGCACTGCTTTACCAGGATCCTGTACAGCATATTCGTGTCAATGTGTTGGGTGCTACACTGGATTAACCTGTGCAACTTGTAAGAATATTTTCTTCTATATTTAGATTATACAAGGTTGTAAGAGCAATATAAAACTAATGACCAATCCTGTTTTTTAGCTCTGCTTTCACGGTATATGACAGGGCGAATCTTTTTATATAGGTGATTGTTCATGAGTGTCAACTTTACATTTTTGATTTCTTCTTGAAAACGAAAAGTCCTGCTTGATTTGATACTTGGTATATATAAGTAGGCCGTCGTACCATAATGCCCTTTGTTTATGTTTTTGCCAACCAGCATATGAATTTATGCTATTTTCTCCTTCTTGAAAATTGCTAGTATGATTGATTCAGTATTTGTATATGTAAACACCTGAACTGGACCTTAGTCATAGTCATATTTGTCTATTTTGTGACAATACCTTCAGTTCTCTAATTTTTGTGAATATTTTTGTAATTTTTGTTAAAAAAGTGCTATTTTCAACTGTCTATAAACTACAATGGTTACAGTGGAGCTATATCAGCAGACAGGCTGCTTGTATATCTTTTATTGTGACTTGAAAAGTTGACTTGGACATGTACAATATAATAGAGTTAATCTGGTTGCATAGTCTGAAATGTACTACACCATCTTGAAAATCCATGGCTCATGCTTTTTTCCTTATTGGGCTCTCGTACATCTATGGCAATTAGATATCAACCCAGCACAACTCTTTCCTATCTCATTGCTGTCTACCCTCGAAACAGTTTCCTCAGCAAAGGAGTTCAGAAAGATTGTAATTGTATTGCTATTTTTATATTCAGTGCAAGATCCATGTGCCAACAGTTTCTGTCAGAATGGTGGAACATGTGTTCCTGTTCTTGGTTCTTGTAGAGATTGGAGCTGTGCTTGTGCTGAATGCTATACTGGAACATACTGTACCCAACGTAAGTGTTGTTCATTCAAATTTATAATTACAACATAAGTTTATTAAGTTTTTAGTTAATATGCACTCTGTTCTTGTGTCAATCCATATTATATATAAAACCAATATTCTATGACAGTAGAACATAGTTAAACAAAATTTCACTTACTTCTACCAATGTAATAACTTGCTGATACTACTGTAAAGGGGTTAATTATTCACTGGGTTTTAATTTTGCTCATTTCGCTGACTGAAAAATGCGCTAAATTAAAACCCAGTAAATATGTAAAAGTTAGCATAGAACAAATTATCTAAAAAATAAAACAGTGAATTTAAAACCCACTGAATATGCCTGAAAAGGTAAATCAGCGAAATTTAAACCCAGTGAAAATTAGTTATTTTACAGTATTAACTATGGACAATTAAATGTTTTGTCTAACTTAAAATATTGCATTTATCTTAATACTAGAAATAAATCCATGCCAGAATTCCCAGTGTCAGAATGGTGGTTTCTGTGTTCCTGTGGCAGGATCCTGTACTGACTATACCTGTACATGTACTGGATGTTATACTGGGCAATATTGTACAACATGTAAGTGTTAAATATATCATATCATTATTTGTATCATTTCTTTCAGATTGCAGATTTTTGTGTGTGTACTGATAGTCCTCTTTGATCCAAATCACTTGTTTTATGTACACTTACTCCATAGTGGATGTTTATTAATTGTCTGTGTTGACATAAAATTTCACATACTGTATTTATATTCTATGATTCATATTTCTTTTTTTGAAATTCATTCCTTGTAAAACATAATTAAAATTTTCTTGAATTTTGCAAATGCTTGCAGTAACAATGGTGTGAGATGCTACTTTTCTTGGAATATTCAGATCAATCAAAGAAAAGGCTGCTGTTGTCGCTATTCTATTGTTTTTTAGCTTTGACCCTGACTTGTTCTCTGGTGTTGGTCATCTCTTATTGCAATAAATATATTAAATGATTTGTGTTTACTTCCAGTATTGAATGCATGTGACAACCATCAATGTCAGAATGGAGGTACTTGTGTTGCTATCTCAGGATCCTGCGAGTTATATCAGTGTACATGTCCTACTTGCTATCTTGGACAGTATTGTGAGACATGTAAGTTTGTATTCACTTACATTTCTTTGCTGTACTGAACAGTTTTTAATCTAAGATTGTTATGTAATTTTACTTTGACATTCCTCACTTTTGAATTATTGGGAAAAATACTGTCAGTTTTGTATGACGTGCCTTTTGCCAATCAAGTCTCGCAATTATATAATAATAATAATTTAGATTTTAGATGTGCTGGTAGTTGTTCACTGATTGTCATGGCACATGATAGCAGATGACCTAAAACTGTCAATTACATTGCCATTTACTAATAGATTCAATTTGTTTTCATTGCAGTACAAAATCCATGTGCTAATAGCTATTGTCAGAATGGTGGAACATGTGTTGCTGTTCTTGGTTCTTGTACAGATTTTACTTGTACTTGTCCTTCATGCTATACTGACCAATACTGTACAACCTGTAAGTTGTTTCATGTTGTTTTTAGCTAGTTATTGAACATCTACTAAAAATTTCATTTCTGTTTAAATACACTGTATTTCTCTTCCCGTAATCTAATTTTCCTAAAATTTTTCACTTGTTGATCCACATATTCATCATTTTTTGCATTAAATATTTATTGATATACTTGATATTTGATGAATATTTTCTGCAGGAAATTTAAAATTGAGTAATAGATGCAATTTTCATGAATCTTTCCCTTAGTTGAGGCTAGATTGACCAAAATGCTGTTTTATGGCATCTCCTCTTCTCGTTTGTAGAAAAAGTACATGGGTGGGGTGGTGATAATGCTAGGGATATCAACAACTAATTAATAAAATGTTCGATTCTATCTTGTAGTCATTGATGCCTGTCAGAATAACCAGTGTCAGAATGGTGGTGTGTGTACTGCTGTTCAAGGTTCCTGCACTGATTACACTTGCCAATGTAGTTCATGTTACATTGGACAATACTGTAGTACCTGTAAGTATTTGTTCAATGATATAAAATTGAAGGAAACGTAACATTAATCTAATGACCACCACAAATAGGTGTCACAAATGCAATACCTTATGTAGATGCATGATGTTACAGGACAAATGAAAGATGAGGTTATAAAACACATCTGTTGTTGTTTTTGTGTTGAGAACAATTATGGTAAATATTTTATAAAATTGATTGATTTTATTTTTCCTTTTTTGTTGCCAGTGTTAAACCCCTGTAGCAATCATCTTTGTCAGAATGGTGGTGTATGTGTACCCTTGCCAGGATCATGTACAGACTACCAATGTCAGTGTGCAACATGTTACAGTGGTCAATACTGTACAGAATGTAAGTTATTTAATTGTGTATTTCTTTCTATTTTTTTCTAAACTGGTAATGGTGAGCTTCTTCACTATTGGGTGTATGGATTTTAATATATTGATAATTCATGCAAAAGATTTTGTATACAAACTAAGCAATATTTTTTGGTTTGGAATGATGAAGTTTCTTCTGCCCCTTGACTCTCCCAAAAATGTTTTAAAACAGTGTTTCTGGAAATTCTGTACTATATATATCAAACATTTTGAAATATTTTCCAATATTACTTTATAATAACATACAAGATATATACGGTATACAAAATTTTATCTGCTTTATTAATACACACCATTGAACAACATGGTATTATTTATGATTTTTTTTTCAGTTTCTAACCCATGCCAACCTAATCAATGTCAGAATGGTGGTGTTTGCACAGCATCTCCTGGTTCATGTGTATCCTTCACATGTGATTGCCCTGGTTGTTACACTGGATTCAATTGTGAAACATGTGAGTGTTTTCTTTACTTTATGACTAATGTTCTTAAACATAAAAGTAGCTAGAGGCTTGAAGGCTCAATGTTCGTCTAGACATTATTTATCGTAAACTACTATACTTGCTTTAAATATTCGTGAACTCTATGGTAAAACTACCTCACATTGTACGTAAAAAACTTGTCTATATTAAACTTTGCAGTGTTGGATCCTTGTCAGACTGCTTTCTGTCAGAATAATGGTATATGCATTGCCCAGCCAGGGTCATGTACTGATTACAGTTGTAGCTGTGTTGGCTGTTATACTGGACAGTACTGTACAACATGTGAGTAATTGTTTTTTCAAATAGTAATTGAAAAACAAGTAAAACATAAAAAACTATGACATTTATTGTTTGTGAACAGGCAAGTGTTGAAATGCCACAGTTTAGTTGAGCGATTGTTAAATACTAATAATAATACTTTATTGACATCATTCTGTTTGAAGAGAACATACAGTCAAGTGCTAAACTAATAATTAAAATTAAAAAAAAAAGGAAGAAATAAATATGTAGTTTAAATACATACATATTTAAAATTATGAAATATTGATATATATATTTAAAATGCACCACATTCTCTAATATAGTTCGCAAGTTCCTTATCTACATTGCTCATAATGTATATGAACTTGTCATCTGGTTTCATCAAATTAAAATATGGATGTATATAAGCAATTTTTCAAAACAGCTTACATCTTGCATTTTTATGACTTGGACAATCAATCAGGAAATGGAATTCATCCTCCACTGCATCCGTATCACACTGTTTGCATACCCTTTCTTCAAACTTTATTTTTGGTCTAACATGCCTACCCTTCTCTATCATTAGACCATGGTCACTTATCCTGAATTTACAGATACTTTTTCTATAGTGGGGGTCTTTAATTTGTGTTAAATACTGTTCCATTTTGAATTCATTTTTGAATTTACAATATGTTCTTAATTTATTATTTTCACCTGATGATGTTTTTTTTGAGGTTATTTGTTTTTTCCATAATTCAATATAATTCTTTTCTATTTGGCTACTTATTTGTTGTATATTTTTTTTACCTCTGCTCCAAAATCCATTTATTTCACTTCCTATTATTTCCTGCACTGATTTTGCCCATTTTAGCTGATTATTAATATTGCATGTAATTGCATCATTTATTAGGATGTGTTTTTTGGTATTGAAAATATTATGCCAATATCTAATCATCATTTTATTTATAAAGACTGATATTGGTTAAAAGTAAATTATTATGTGTCTATTCATCGACAAATTGTTGGTGTTGTGTGGGAAAATATAAGCCCAAAATTATTTTAGCTGTGTATATAAAAGCGTTAGTTCACTATGTTTTGTTTTTGCAGTGATAAACCCTTGTTCAGTTGATGCTTGTCAGAATGGAGGAGCTTGTGTACCTGTACCAGGATCATGTACTGATTATACTTGCCAATGTCCAACCTGCTATAGTGGTACCTACTGTGAACAATGTAAGTCATCTTCTTGTTTTTTTTAAAAGTGTGCATGCTGAGGTGTTTCTTTATAGTTACGCAAATGTAGCATTTGTTGATTATAATATTATGCCATTGCAAAATTTTTAAGTATCAAGTACCAATATTAATTTCATTCGCATGTTAAGATCTCACTTTTTATACGTTTTGTACTGAATGTACTCTATGATATATTCTTACTTTAAAAAAACTTAAATGACTTGTGTGGACTATAATAATGCCTTTTGCTCATTCATGTATCTTCTTTAAGACAGTATTTTGAGTGTATTTTTTGTCAATAGTACAATACTCACTTTTGAAGTGCCTGACACTTTCTATTGTTAAAAGTCCCATGTGTTGTATCGTAAGATTGTGTATGATCAGCTTGTATTTCACTTTTTATTAATTTTACTTGTTTTGTTACATTTATATATAGAATATTAATAATTTTGCAAATTTTGGATATATTTAAGGGTATTTCGTGCTAATCAGACTTGCACGTGGCATTCTAATCAAAACCTATTCGCAAACCAGGATATAATACAGGTTGAAAAAGTATATGCAAATTAGACTTGCGTGTCGGCTTGCATGTGGCTTTCTAATTATACCTGCCAATAATATATGGAGGTATCAAATACATTCAGAATACAGTGAAAATCATTTCAGTTTGACAATTGGATAGTAACAACATAGAGGTACACTTACATACCTCAAATTTGACTTTGTGTTATTGTTTCAACAGTCACTGATGCTTGTCAAAATAATCCATGCCAGAATGGTGGTTTCTGCCAAGCAGTTTCCGGAACTTGTTCACAATATTCCTGCCAATGTACTGGATGTTACACTGGACCAACCTGTTCTACTTGTAAGCACCAGTCATATTTTTTATACATTCATTATATCTTGAAGTTTAGAATAGAATTTACAAATTTTGCATTTAATATAGTTGATGATTCTCTTATAATGAAAAACATATTTTCATTTACTTTTTCATTCTCTTAGTGTTGGATCCATGTGCTAACAGCTTTTGTCAAAATGGTGGACAATGTGTACCTACCCAAGGTTCCTGTACTGATTGGACATGTGTATGTGCTGCATGTTACACCGGTCAATACTGCTTTGAACGTAAGTAATGGACATTAAACTGCGAAGTGTAGATAGATAAAAATAGATTAAGGTAGCGGGACTATTATTTGCATACTTGTTTTCATCAATTGTCAAATTCAATCAATTTGTTTTCCCATCAAGGTCTGTTTTAACATGTGTAGGGACATCCAAATGTGTAAGGCTATTGGAAACCAAAAAAATAAAGGAATGGGATAGCTATAATTGGATAAATTCGGCATATGAAAACACCGAAATCAATGATTTTTTTCAGTGGCTGTGTGACCTTGTGTTTGACACATTCATATGCAAATGACTAATCTGTGAAACAAATAGGGGCAGAGACAAACCACTCAAATGTTTGGAAACACTCATTGTGTGTCAGATAGCTACTGATAACACATCCTAACATTGCTTTGTCTTGAGTTTACACAGGCACACAGATTAAACCTGTGTTGTTGATTTTGGAAAAAAATCGTAATTTTCAACACAAATAATAGTCTCGCTACCTTAAAGGTCAGCATTCAATTTGTGATTTCTCCTGGACTATATTTCATCACACATTCTTTGCAATGCATGTATTTTCAAAGTTTATTGCATTGAGTAGTATAACATTATGTTTCATATTATTAATACCAACTTTTTCTCCTTCAGGTATTAACCCATGTGCCAATTCAGCGTGTCAGAATGGTGGTTTCTGTATTGCAGATCAAGAATCTTGTACCCAGTATACATGTCAGTGTACTGGTTGTTACACTGGCACTTACTGCACGCAACGTATGTTGAAAATACTTTGCTATTAATTGTTGTAGGGAGGTTGTACTGCATATTACACATATACAATAAGAACTGTTGCCATTGTTCCCTTTTCAGAATTGTGATTTCTTTCATCAGCTATGTAAAATTGTATTTACTGTGTTTTATGATGTAACATGTTTGAACAACTAACTACTTTTCTAGCAAAGATTGTTAGACTTTTATATAATTGTTAACTGAAGGCACTAATCAAATTTGATGTAATTAATCTCCTTGTAATAACTATTTTATTATCCTCTCGATCCAACCGATTTGTCTAAAATGCCTGAAAATGATTAACTCCATTTTCAAGAAGCGTTCACCATCTTGAAAATACAATGTAATCCCTTCATAGTGGAATTTACATGTCCTAATATGGTGGGATCTCTCATTACAGCACACTATACTTTTACTGATACAATTACAGATGGATAATGATGAGTTTATCTTGACCAAAAATCATAGAAAATGGGTATTCTAACTTTGTTGAAAAATGTATGCACTAGTTTAATGTACATCTTTTATCATCTTTTTTTCTTCCTTGTATGAAAATGTTATTTTTCAGTATGGTGTCAATATTAATTTATCTGTTTGTACCTTTAGTGATAAATCCATGTGACAACAATCCTTGCCAAAATGGTGGTCAGTGTCAGGCTAGTCCTTCAGACTGTTCTGCCTATTCATGTGTTTGTAACAGATGTTATACTGGTCCAACTTGTTCTGTTGGTGAGTTTAATATACATAATCAAATTTTAAAAAATGTATAACTTGGATTTTATTAAAAAACTCAAGTTACAAAAAAAGTTTAAAGCATCAGATGCTTATCAGATACAAATCTATATTATAAATACAATCAATAATCAATGGTGTCATGAAAGTAATATTGTAGTGGGAATCTAAATTTGTACTTTTTTTTCTTTTATAGAGATGAATCCTTGTCAAACAAATCCTTGTATGAATGGTGGTGTATGCATAGTTGATCCGTCAGATGCAGCATGCTCCAGATACATTTGCAGATGTGCCGGGTGTTATACAGGAACTGTTTGTGAAACTCGTAAGTCTAATGACATAACGTTGATGCTCAAAATTAGTTCAATATTCTAGACTGCATTTATGTTCAATACGTAATTTCAACATGTACTGCAGAAGAAAAATATTTAAGCATCATTATCTAGTCGGTAATCCACCGGAAATATATTTTATATTGAGTGTGTGATTATCTGCATTGTGTATTTGTCTATTTTAACCAACTGTCCATTGTATGATTGCAAATTATGCACTTCTGGGACAGAAATCAATACAACCATACATATATACTGCTTTCAAGCATACTTTTTGGTATCTTCATAATAACTTAATTATTATACACCTTCTACATTGTATAACTATTTGCTACCTTTTATAGGTACGAATACACAATGTGATGTAAACCCTTGTCAGAATAATGGAGTATGTCAACCCCTTGCTGGCTCCTGTCAAGGGTATAGCTGCATTTGTGTTAGTTGCTACACTGGTCCTACATGTTCTCTACGTAAGTGCATTAAATTTTATTAATTGTGTGAGATCAAGATTGATCAGCTAGTGATAAACACATGAACTGGATGGCATTGTTTTTAGTCAGTCAAACATATCATTAATTATAAGAATATATGGTAATAAAAATAAGTATATGGATGTTTTTGCATGTAATGTTTTCAACTATTGATCTTGGATATCATTGAACAAATTCAATACCCATGTAACAGTACATAGCAGTATATATAAATTTGCGAATATATTTTTTATTTGCAGTTGTACCTCGTCAGTGTGAAACTAATCCTTGTATGAATGGTGGAATGTGTACACCAAGTTCCAACTCGTGCTCAGATTATACCTGTGCCTGTGTTGGCTGCTTCACTGGACAGAACTGTAATCAGCGTAAGTATATATCAAATACTAAGATAACATTTAAGTTATAGTTTCGACTTTACTAAATACAACAGTCACATTGCAATGAAAGTGATTTAATCTGTACTTAGGGGGAAATTAAAATCCCAAAACTTGTAATGAATTAAAACGTGAGCTGTCACTTGATCTTTAATTCAAATTGTCATATTTGTTTTTATTAGCCATTCAAGATCCATGCACACAAAATCCATGCAATGTTGGTAGTTGTTCTATAGTTCAAGGTTCATGTACAGCCTTTGAATGCACCTGTCCTGAATGTTATACTGGAGAAAATTGTCAAAATTGTAAGTATTTTTACAATTATAATATTATACATTTATCTACAAGTGGAAATAAATATTTATTTAGTATGTATATGATGTTGAAATAAAATACATATTTAGAATCTTTATATTAAAAATGTGTTTTAAATTTTTTTTCAATCAGTTGTTCAGAATCAGTGCCAGGCAAATTCATGTAGTAATGGAGGTATATGCATTGCAACACCTGGATCATGTTCTAGTTTCTCCTGCCAGTGTACTGGGTGTTATTCTGGACAATTCTGTGAAATTCGTAAGTTATTATATTTCTATTCAATTTATTCCATATCTGTTTGTGCTTCTTCCAATCAAGCAAATACGTCAATAGCTTTGTTATCTCATTCTGATGTGGCAGGACAGACAAATAAAAATGTTCTTAAAAGTTTATTATTTTGTATGATATGAAATTAGTTATAGCTCGTTTGGTTGACACAGAATGGTCACAATCTGGATGAAAAATGGTACATATGAAAAAGTCCCTGAAATTGAATTTTTTGTTTGCTATTGAGAGTATTATCATAGATATTGAAATATATATACCAGCTACAACAAGCAGAATGTTCTGTGACTGAAAAATGTAGGTCACCATCCTTATAGTCTGTGGTATAGGGGGCATTTAGTGGTAATAGTTGCATGTATTGCCTTAATTTATTGTTGTTTTCCCTCACCATTCAGGTGCAAGTACAGCATGTTCTTCTAACAATCCCTGCCAAAATGGCGGCACATGTGAACCCATGGAAGACTGTAATGCTTATCAATGCAACTGTCCTTCTTGTTATGTTGGACCGCATTGTGAATATGGTATTAAACATTCTATATTTTCTTTATGATTAATTGAGCCAGTTATAATGCAATATTGGAGAATGCAGGAACATCTCCATATAACAGTAATAATGATTTTTTGTGTTTCCTGATATTTTGTCATCCAATATACTATAAAAGTACTTACCTTTCTACTTGTCTGTATATATTTTGTTTATATCATTGTCATCTGAAATTTGTTTGTTTTGTAGTTGCCAACACAGTGTGTACTGTAACAAGTACTTATCAAAACCCATGCTTGAATGGTGGTTATTGTATACCAGACTTCACTTCATGTTCAGCTTATACTTGTCACTGTGTAGGATGTTTTACTGGTAATAACTGTGAAACATGTAAGTTAACATCCACAATTTTTAATTAATAACTCAATCTGAGTGGAATTATTTGTTTAACCTCAGTTTCTATGGGTTTTGAACAACTAGCCATCAACATTTTTGCATATACAGTGTTATGCAATATTGAAAACTTTATTTCCAACACATTTATTTGAAAGACTTCTATTTTATCGTAAACAGATTCCCAAAACCAGTGTCTGAATAACCCTTGTCAGAATGGTGGTACATGTGTGCCTGAGACTGGTCATTGCTCTGCCTATAATTGCATGTGTACAACTTGCTACACTGGACCACAATGTCAATTCTGTAAGTATTATTGGATGTTCTTTTTTTGTAAAAAAATTAACGGCTTGGTGATCCAGTAATACTGTGGATTGGGTGGGGGTGATGAAACAAATGTCTTGTCAACTCTTCTGGGGGTGTTAGCATTCTCAATTAGCCAAATTAGCATATACTATGGAGCTATATAGCTCCATGCATATATTAACTGAAATTTGAAATGGCTAATTAAATTCTGAAACTACAATATCATGCAATTCTAAAGCACCATTCATGATGTAGGGAAATAATATGCACTATAAAGCAGAATACCTATATAATGATAATATAATTGTTGTCATTCATAATAAATTCAAGTATTACAATTCATACATGTATGTACAATGTACATGTATATGGCTAATGATAAATGTGGAAAATAACATAACATGCTAGTCGCCACAGTGGCTAATGATTGTCATGAGCTAGTGCTAACAGGTTATTTAATGTGTCATCGATCCGACTATGACCAGAAGAAGCTCAGAGCCTACAAATTGTTCAATGATGTAAAATTATGTTGCGATGGGCATGTGATTGACTTGCAATACACAGCAATTTCTGAAACAAGTTCACTTGGCCGGGTTCGGTGACGACCTTGTCTTCTGTGATTCAATAATACGGCATTCAACACCTTTCGCAGTCGCCTGTGTTGGGTCTGGATGCAACTCTGTATGATCTTTTACATCCACAAAGTGCAGAGAACAAATGTACGGTCCTGGGTGGTTCAGTGTTGAATGAAATTGGCTGCCCGAGAGCAGGCACTGATTTTTGTTTTGTATTGTTGGCTTATATGGAATTGCAAAAAATAAAGATAATTCATATAATATTTGTGCTGAATGCAAGAATCACTCTTACATTTGACGTATGGTGCACAATTTAACTCCTATTGTAGCTTCAAGTATCATGAATATTGTTTTGTGATGAGGTTTACAACATGCAGGGCAATGCGTTTGCCACCATATTTAACTGAAAGCTTGACCTGTGTCACATGACTCAACTGGTTGCGTGAATTGTGGTCCACATAATCTTGCAGCTTGCGGAACATGGCTTATTGTTCAATATGTTAACATGATTCAGGCAGTGGTTTACTACTTTTTTCCTATTGTAGTATTACAAACTAACATTTTAAAACTAGTTTTATATTTGGTGAGAGGAAAAATGTACTGATATATAGATGAAATTGAGCCAAAATAACACTTGGGAGCTAGCTAGCACAGACTGACACAACTGATGTTTGTTATTTGTAGTTCTTCAAGGCCAGTGTACTATTAATCCATGTCAGAATGGAGGTGTTTGCCAAGAAGCTCAAAATTCATGTACTGATTTTATGTGCCAGTGTTCAGGATGTTGGACTGGACAGCGATGTGAAACATGTAAGTACAAAAAGGTACAATTCTGTATCAAGAGTTTTTTTATTTTCCAGGATTTTCTTATGATAGTTGATAACCAATTTTAAACTGATCTCGCAACTTTTCAAATAGTGTTGGTTGTGTATTAATATATTTCTACTGTATTATATACAGATTCAAATACTCAGTGTGACATAAATCCATGTCAGAATGGTGGTGCTTGTGTTGCAGTACAAGGATCATGCCAAGCTTATATATGTGAATGTCTTTCATGCTTTGTTGGACCTAACTGTCAATTCCGTAAGTAATGCTCTCTGTATATAAGGAAAATTATGAAAGAGAGAGCAAGTAGATGGAAAGTCCACATTTGTATTTTTCTTATTAAATTTGGTCTTTTCTGCATTGTTGAATAATATGGCTGTTAAAGAATGTCCTCATAATTCCTTATACAAAATCTATGTGTTGTGAAAATGTATGTCTAACACAATCAATGTTTCCAGTTGGTAAATAATTTGATGAGCTAATGCTCACAATAGTTTCACTTTATTTTGTTTTTACAGAGATTCAAAGTCAGTGTAATCCTAATCCTTGTCTCAATGGTGGAGCATGTGTTGTTACTCCCAATTCATGTTCATCATATACCTGTACTTGTAGTGGTTGTTTCACTGGTAGCCACTGTGAAATACGTAAGTACTACAAATTCTAATGCTCTAGCTACGAAGTTATAATATCATAAAGTTGAAACATCATAAAGTTGAAACATGCAGATATATGCAAGCACATCTTACCTATTAAGGAAACATTTTCTCAAACAACTAAGCAACAAAAGTAAAGCCATTGACCATTAATACATTACTTTCACTGTAATTTATTTGTTAATTTTAGCAACAAGTTCAGCATGTTCAACTAACCCATGTCAGAATGGAGGGACTTGTACTGCAGTTGCAGGAAACTGTGAAGCTTATACTTGTACATGTCAATCATGCTATCATGGTGGTCAGTGCCAGTTCTGTGAGTCACTAATTGTTTTTTTTTTACTTTCATATCATATAGTTCAGGTATAAAGGTACCATATTTTCTATATTAGTAATGTAAATGTATTTTAGGGAAGAGTAGGAAATCAAACGGGCGGTTCACCGCGGTAATCACCGCGGTACACCGGGGAGAGCCGCGGACTGCTTATAATTAGGGGTCTCTACCGCGGTGGCCACCAATACCGGTTGCAACCGCGGTCGTAGGTAGGAAAGGTGTGAAATACGTACTTAACAGTTTCCTTTGTGATTCCATGAGTCTTTGTTTCAAATAGCTGTTTTTAAATCGAGCAGGTTACGAGCATCGCTGGCATGGAAATACTAAGCATATAGTAATATTATCGGCCCACGTATTTTATTAATATAAAAATCCATAAGTCCAATGCTGTATACGAATTGTTGTTGCGTGAAACAATGTTGTATTTTATGCATGTATTTATCACCAATTCCAAGAGTAAAAGTCGTAACTTTCGAAGGTACGAGTATATTGACTCGTCCATACATTTTACTTACGTTTGTTACACTTGAATAAAGTCTACCACATGAAAAGAATGTTATTTACGAAAAGACTGTTATTGTTCAAGGCAGCTGTCTCCCATTTACATCTTATCATTTTGCTCCACTCAGATCATCTTATATATACAGTATCATGTGAATACCCTGAAAGGCCTGTTCATATAATGAGTATGATATTTGGCTGATGCATCCAGTACTCTGTTACCTATTAGCCAAATTTTTGATCTCTGGCTAAACAGATTCTGTTTTGGCTAAATATATTACTGTATTACTGGTACTCCTATGGTAGAATTAGATTTTCCTGACAAGATGTTCACTTGGTGCTCAATTTGATTAAAATATTTTTCAACCTAAATTTTAAATTGGGTCCTGTGTACTGCAGTATCCACATAATAATGTAATGTTAACTATTAGCATGTAGTCATTGTATATGATCACCAAATATTTACCTTGCTGTTTAAATTTTTTGTATGCTCATGACAGTTGTTGCTAATCAGTGTAATCCAAACCTGTGTCAAAATGGTGGAGTGTGCGTTGCAATCCCTGGTTCTTGTTCATTATTTCAATGTCAGTGTAGTGGTTGTTACTCAGGCCAGTATTGTGAAAGCAGTAAGTATTGTATTTTGTTTATTCAATAGCTTGAAATAGATTTTAAGTGAAAAATGATTTATAAAAACAGGTCATAAAGGTCTGTGTTTCAGATATTATGAGATTTTATTACATGGCAAAAAACACATCATCATTGTATCGCTAACAGTCATTCATTTAGGTGGGGGCCACTATAAGGCAATGTGGAACATCTGTACAGTTAGTTAGTTAGTTAGTTAGTGTTACCTCGTGTAATATTGTATTAAACATACTGTATTAATGTATTTTTTTCAACTCTTTAATGTTTCTACTAAAGGTACCCAACACATGTGTGATATCAGTAATCCGTGTATGAATGGTGGTACCTGTATGCCAGATCAATCACATTGCCAGAGTTATACATGTGCTTGTCCGTCATGCTACTCTGGTTACAACTGTAATTACTGTAAGTATGATCCAAGGATAATCACTAGAATAGATACTGGACTGTATGACAGTATATGGTACATATGTTTCATATTTCGTGAAAATATTTCCATGTTGATCCAAAATTCACATATACATGTATATATCACAAGGGGGTGGTTCTCAAATTGATAGCATTTGCGCACTCATCGTTTGTGGGCTTGCACATATCGCGTCACCTGGGGTCAACATACCAACTGCCATCATTTTAAAACTAACTCGTACTAGCTTATGAAAAGTTGCACACTATTCTGTCTAAGCAAGAATAACGAGCATGCAAATTATCTTTGGTTATAGCGTAATATTTTCAAATTTTTTGCAGGTATTTTGGGAGTTAAAAAAATTAGTTGCGGTCATATTTTACTCTGTGAAACACACACGTATCATCTCTATTTCAGTCCATTTTCTCTAAAAAATCATCTTTTTCAACTGAAAATCCATGTTTCTCAGCTGTCTTAACTAGTTCTTCTTAGCATCCACACTCACTCAGCTATCATTAAAAAACTGTTTAAAGTACGCCACTGACTTCTTCTGGGCTGCATGTCAACCTGTGCTCTTTTGACTTTTATATTTTTGTCCTATCCTTGCCCGGGAATCAGGAATTGAATGTTTTGAAATTTGCCAAGGTAACATTTAAATTATTGGCCACATCATCAAAAGTGTTGGATGAACTTCATACTGCTTCATTTATTTTCACACTGAGTCTTGTACATTATAATATCAAATATTACATGTGCATTTTCAACTTATTTTTTATAGTATTACAATCACAATGCAATACACAACCATGTCAGAATGGTGGCATCTGTACTCCAACTGTTGGATCATGCACAGATTTCACTTGTGAGTGTGATGGATGTTATATTGGCCAATACTGTCAAACATGTAAGTGTTCATATAATTATCTTTTTTATTCCTGGTTTATGACTCTTTATGTTAGGTTTATTAAATTATTTTGTTCTTCTGTTTTGTGCCAAACAGTGAGTGTATCCGCATGTTCTCCTAACCCATGTATGAATGGTGGTACTTGTAATCGAATTGGAAGTTCCTGTACTGAGTATGCTTGCAGCTGTACATCTTGCTATCAGGGTAGCAATTGTCAAATACGTAAGTGTTATAAGATGAAATATTTTCATGCACAAGCTAATTTATCTATATAACCATTGGATATTGAACTGTATGCATGTATGATTTGGTATGTGGTATATGTATTGTGAAAAAATTGCCACCCTTATATAATGAGACTATATATATTACACTTTTGTCATAATTTATTTTTATTATACTGTTACATTGCCTTCTTGATAGCTATTGCAAATCCCTGTGCTAATTCACCCTGTCAAAATGGTGGCCAGTGCACACAAGTACCAGGATCCTGTACCGATTACACATGCACATGTTTGTCATCATGCTACTCTGGATTCAACTGTGAAATAGGTATGTATTAGTCAATCTTCTTATTGGTTTATCTTGCTCTGTCATATTTGTAGAAAATATTTCTGTATCAGCTAAATGGCTTTTGAAAGATAAAAACCACCTGGGTGAAGCCAGGAACAAAGTTATCTTGCAGCCTATTCTAATTAACTGGGTGCACTAATGTGCTGTGGATATCAGATGTTAGTTACCACAGAAGAGGATTAACCCCTCCAATAACATTACACATAGCTCACCAGGCCTGTCATCCAAACAAAGCTTGAATCAAACAGGATGTACATACTTTTAAATAGATCAGATTCCTTATTTTTACCTGAATCATTTTTCTCTGACTTTCTCATTAGCTCTTTCAAATCCATGTGACAATTCTCCATGTTTAAATGGTGGTGTATGCAATGTTAACACAGACTGTTTATCCTTTACCTGTTCATGTCAATCTGGTTACACTGGAAATTTCTGTCAGAACAGTGAGTATATATTTATTTCATTTTTTCTATTCTGTCAAATATTTTTTTCTAACTGTTTATCAAAATTGAATCTCTGTAAATGAAGTTGTATAAATTTATAATTACCTGCATAAATATAGACATGTACATACAATGAAAAATACAATAAGATTTACCGGTATAGTCATTTCCATAATTTGTCATCCTTTTATCCCCATTAAACATGAGAACTTTATATTTAATTCAATTAACTATGCAACATGTAATATTAAATTTTTAGTTGTCCAAGAAAATCGATGTGCTCCCAATCCTTGTCAGAATGGTGGTACATGCTTTGACTATGGTACTGGTTATTACTGTCAGTGCCCAAATTGCTATACTGGAACTTACTGTCAAACAGGTGAGTCTTTGTGTGAATCTAATCTGTTATAAATTTTGAAAAAGACATTGTATAAGGCACTAAATGATGTAATGCTTTAATGTATGTGGAACAAAAATCGTTTCTTTTATAGGGTTTTTGTAAGATACCGATACTATAAATAGGGACAAGATGGCTACCGCATTTAGTATGCTAATCCGAACCAAGCCACTCACATCATGGTGGGAGCTCCAGGAAATGTGCCATTTACGGTGTTTAGAGATCAAGCTGTGATTCCAAATATATTTCTATGGGGCATGAATATGTACGCTAGCGATTACATGCATCTGGTTGGGCTTTTGATGTATAAAAGTTGTTGTTTTCGCTCGAAACGTGCCGTGACAAGTAAAAATCATGCGTTTAAAATGGCGGCTAATTTATGTGATATGCCTGTTAATCACACATTACATTTTTTTTCTGTTTCTGCAGCTTTGGCCAGCCCATGTCAAGTTAATCCATGTTTGAATAATGGATTGTGTACAGTTTTAACTGGATGCATCTCATATAGCTGCACATGTCAATCTGGATATACCGGCAATAATTGTCAGATATGTGAGTCATCATTACATTTTTTCATTCTTTGTTTGTGTGTATTTTGCATAGCTGACTGATTACAGCTAGTTCAACATATGATAATAACAAAAGCAGGAAAACAATAAATACGGTAGTACCCATCATTTGTATTGCATATTGTGTGGATTTAATGACCGCTTATTGTCAGCTATCTCTACATCACTAAACATTAATGCCCAAACATATTCACTTTCAATAAATTTTTCTACAAAAATGTTCTCAATCTTTAGTTTTGAAAAGTTGACAATAAAATAGGTAGAACTGTCAATTGGACTAATACTTATTGACTTTGGTCTGTTGAAAATGTATGAATAAAAATGTTTTGAGTTATAGTATTGAATACTTATTCTTTCAATAGCAATAACATCAAATCCATGTGACAATTTCCCATGTCAGAATGGTGGAACATGCTATAACTTGGGATCAGGTTCATACAGCTGTCAATGTGCAAGTGGATGGACTGGTAATCAGTGTCAAACATGTAAGTATATGATAAACCTGTGATGTTTCAGTTTTATTGAATAAAATATTTTTCTAAAGTGATGTGTATACATACATTAGTACACTATTACTTTCTTGAGTAATAAAATTGATTCAAATTATTTTCTTTTTACAGTTGTAACTACCAATGCATGTGACAATTTCCCATGTCAGAATGGTGGAACATGCTATAACTTGGGATCGGGTTCATACAGTTGTCAATGTGCAAGTGGATGGACTGGTAATCAATGCCAAACAAGTAAGTATGATATCAAACCATTTTTTCTGTTATACATGAATATATAAAAAAAAACATGATAGATAATACATTCACTATACTATAACATTTTGCAATTTCAGGTGCAGGAAATCTTTGTGCTCCCAATCCTTGTCAGAATGGTGGTACATGCAATGACTATGGTACTGGTTATTTCTGTCAGTGCCCAAATTGCTATTCTGGAACTTACTGTCAAACAGGTGAGACAAGAGCAATGTAATTTGTAAGTTAAAGTGAGACTCCTCACAACTACACATCTGCTTATTCTACTATTCTATTATTATAATTTTTTTTTCTAGTTTGTTTTAACTACATCATATGCACTACACACTATACACATTACAAAACATAAACATAGCTCATGGTAGTAATTATAGTACTTTATCACAGACAACCATTAACTATGACCAAGCATGCTACATAATTTTGACAATTGTTTGAATATACTAGCTTGTCAGTAAATGCGTAACTGAACTGTACTTGCACAGTTTAATATGACAACAGTGTTGCTTTAACATTCATGTTTAAGTTGTTCTTTAAGTTTTTCTGATAACAGAAACCAGTTTTAACAGTTTGATTCTAAAAAAACAATTGCTTTGTACAGTTGAATTTTTTATAACTGGTTGAATATACATTATTTTTATTTCATTTATTCATTTGGCCAATAAAAGCAAATTTTGACCAAAATCTGGATGTAATAGTTGTCCAATATATATAATTATATCTTTATATGTCAAATTAAGTCAAAATACCATTTTTGATCCGCCAATGTATTATTTATAGTACATATATGTCTTGTAAAACTACTCTCCAAGAAGATGGGACTATGTTTGTGCAGCATAAAAAAGCCTTTTTGAAATGGTTGTGTTTTGACATTTACTGCCATCAAAATAAATTCCAATTTTATATGAATGCTCTAGTAGTCTTGATCAAAGGAAGACCTCTAAGTTTAGATCACAAACTTTAATTGATGTTTCTTTCTCTGGTTATAGCTATGGTCAATCCATGTCAAGTCAATCCATGTTTAAATAATGGAGTTTGTACAGTTTTAGCACAATGTGCATCATACAGCTGCACATGTCAACCTGGATTTTCTGGATACAACTGTCAGACAAGTAAGTCAATATTACAGCTTAAGAAATACCTTGTTATCCCCTATCGTGTTTGTAATTTCCATTCAGGAGAATTTCATATATTATGTGTGGACAAGTGTGTGGCATATTGTGGAAATCTCAAGGTATCCATTTGTGAACATTTGAATTTAAATGTTTTTGTATGTCTAAATATCTGGCTTACATCAGCTCACTGTGGAAATGAAGTTTAAAATTCATATTAAATATTTATGTCTCTCTGTGGATGCTTTTGCATTGTATATTTAATACTGTTGAACATTTTTTTCATAGTTACTACCAATGCATGTGACAATTTCCCATGTCAGAATGGTGGAACATGCTATAACTTGGGATCGGGTTCATACAGCTGTCAATGTGCAAGTGGATGGACTGGTAATCAGTGTCAAACATGTAAGTATATGATAAACCTGTGATGTTTCAGTTGATTGAATAACATTTCTTTAAAATATTTGTGTAAAGTGATTATTTGAATATATGTATACATTAATGTACTTGTACTCTTTTGGGTAATGAAATTGATTCAAACTGTATTCCTTTTACAGTTGTAACTACCAATGCATGTGATAATACCCCATGTCTTAATGGTGGAACATGCATAAACTTGGGATCGGGCTTATACAGTTGTCAATGTGCAAGTGGATGGACTGGTAATCAGTGTCAAACATGTAAGTATTAATAATGATTAACCTATGACACTTCAGTTGATTGAATGAAATTTCTTTAAAATATTTGTGTAAAGTGATTATTGGTTTGGACAAAGTCCAAAACGGAAGCTTATAGTTTAATCTCCATTTGTGTGTGAACGATCTGGATCTGCAACTCGAACACCCGTGACCAATTCTCTTCAAACCTCGCACAATCTTGAAAGTTTATTTGATACATATGCTTATGCATTGATTTTGTGATTCGGTCAAAGATGGCTGATTGGTGGCCATTTTCATTTTAAAATACACTGAAATCAGGTATTTTAACATGTCTGGAACCAGACTTCGAGGATGTGTTGGCTTATTACTTCAAAAGAAAGATTAACTATCATGGGTAGTTGATGCGCATCACAGTGATTTGTAAATTTAACCCAAAATGGCTGAATTGTAGCCATTTTGTCTTTGACGTGCAGGAATATTTTTTCCACGCTTTGAGCAATTCACTTCAAACTTTATACAATGTTTATTACAGAGTATTGCATACTAACCCCTTTGGTTAATGAAATTTTAATTTCATAAACAAATGGGATAATTGCCAATTATCATATATACTGGTTAAATAAAATCGAAATAACAGTGGATAGCTCCCGTAGGGGGCGTCCTTCCCCTGTCATCTGATTTGCATACTTCCATTTTTAACCACGAGATTGATTCACGGTTGAAATTTGGGCTTGCCAAAATATTATTGTTTTTGCGGTGGAAATACATTGTTACCACCCATCAACACAGCCACCGAACTATTAGTGTGTCAGGAAGCTCTTGTGGACATCAAGAACTTCGTACTTAGTCACCTTGAGTAAAAAATTGTAGTTTTAGTAACGAAACTCAAAAGCCCGCCTTCAGTTTCAAGATGGCGGAAAATATGGATACCGGAGAGTTGAACACCATTCATCCCAGCACTTCAGATTCAAACACTTTCGGACGAAAGTGTGAAGAGTGCCATATATCGATGCTCACTTACGATGATCACCGTATTTGCATTCCATGTGACAGAAAATGTAATGGGCACATCAACGGCGGAAAAGAAATAATCCTACACAACAGTGGTGCGAGAAAATGTTGAAGACGCACTAGCTGAGGCAGGCGTGATTTTTTCTACTGAAGATACTACAAGCAACGCGGGGGAGGCCGGCTCGTCGAAAACCACAACAGCGAGTGATACCGACAAGGAGGACCCCGAATTCAAAATCCACTCCGATGCTATCACGAAAAGTGCGGTTATGGTCAAGAAAATCTTACCTCTACCGATTCCACCGATGGCGGACGCCCCACGTTTCTCGATCGGTTTGTCTACACTGCCGAAAAAGGACACTTTTGCGACTTCAGCAATGCTACCATGGTCTCCCCGACTGACACAGGGCGCTGCTATAACACAACGCGTGATCGGAGGAGACAAATGGGATCGTGAAGTTACCGAAAAAACCGCTACAGCCACCAAGGACGACTTTTTGGGGACTAACCGGGACGATTGGAGCAGACGCTACCAAAAAGTTATACCGCCCGCTGATGAGTGGAAAACACCGGTCGGTACCGACGCCAGCCTGCACGAACGACCTCTCGGCATACAACCACCAGAACTGGAGCCATGCGTCCGGGAAATGGTCGCCGAAGGAAGTATAACGAAACATTCACTCGGCAAACCACAAGTTTACATCCCGTATTGCCTGTCCCAGTCAACGCTATGTAGATTGGAAAACAACGTTTGGGACACTTCTCTTGCATTAAGCCATAGAGAATTTTTCACTACTACTACACAAATTCAGTTAGCGAAATTCAAAACAGGCAACATCACCAAGGATGAACTGTTTAGCACATTAGAGCCGCTGTTGGTCGCTACTAACGTCGTCGACGCTGACATAATACAGAGTCATCTCCAGTTACGAGCGACTATTCAACACTCTCGCCGTGCAGCAGTTTGGTCCGCTATGCTAAAGACAGCCGCCAACGCTGAAATCAAGAACGAATTGGCGACGATCGATTTCAGAGGGACCAAATTATTCGACGGAAAACTCAGCGCTGTGAATTCTAAGTTGGATGAGAAAGCAGCGGCAAAAGTTAACCGTGTGATGATCGAAGGCGCCTTTAAAGCCAAGCAAGCCGCTAATAACAAGCAGAGCATCGCGACCAAGGCGAAGCCAGTTAACCAAGCTACTACGGGTCAGCCCAAGGGAAGCGCAAAGGCAAACCCGAATCAGGCAAAAGGAAAAAGTGGAGACCAGCAGCGACAGAATAAACAATTCTCGAAACAGACTGGTAACACTAAAAAGTCTTCCTGACTATACGTCAGCAAATATGGTAATGTATCAAAACAAGGTGCGATTAAACATGTCAAAT